>NW_021703781.1:8647396-8834297 GCF_005190385.1 Monodon monoceros | reverse complement strand
AACAATGACTCTGGCAGTTGGGTGAAGATGAGCTTGAGCTTTAAGCCGGGCATTGACCAGATATGTTTCTATTTATAAACAATGACTCTGGCAGTTGGGTGAAGATGAGAAGGTGATTTAGGGATGACAGTGGAAGACGGCTGAGACCAGAAAGTGGTGAATGTGACTTGGACTGGGGGCATGGCCTTTGACACAGAGACATGAAGATGTTATTTAGGTCAGTGGTTCGGAACCTCAGCTGCACATCAGAATCATCTGAAGAGCTTTCTACAGTCCTGAAGCCCAGCTCCACCCTCAGAGCTATTGGCTTACTTTTCTGGGGGCAGCCTGAGCTCTCAGAAAATGACCTTTCCACAGTGAGGGCTGAGAACCACTGGGCCCAGCAAGGCTTTGGAGGACTTGGTGGATTAGACGTGGAGAGGTTAAGACGAGGGAGGTAATTTGCATGACAGCTACAGTTGCGGTAGATGAGTAACGAGCTTACCTGTAGTGCAATTTCCAGAGGAAAAGAAGACTGGAAGCCCAGATTTGAATGTCAACTCTCCTGATGATTTTGATTTGGCAATTTTTTAAACACATGTGTATCAATTTTGTGTAGGCCAAAGAAAACTCACCAAAACTATAAAATAAACAACCTAAGGTAGCCCTAACATTCAGGGGACCAGTCGCAACTTCTGCCTTAAATCAGGGAGGTTAAACTCTAATTATGGACTTCAGACTGTCACAGAATGCAGGAGTGAAATTCTCTGGAGACTCCTGGAAACACATCGATTAATTACTTGATACCTCATTAAGAATAAAGGTGACCTGGAGTATTTGGTGCCCTGCAATTGTGAATTTATTTTCTCCCTCCTTCTCTCCCTCTCTCCCCCCTCCCCCTTTCTGAGGAAGCATAATTTGTTTTTCCAAGGTTATGGGTTAAGGAGCAGAGCTAGGTCTTATATCTTATTAAGTCTCAGGTCTGTGCTACTTCTCAAATGTGGTTTTCAGCAGACTTTTTTGGGGGGAGGGGGTGGGCAGGGGAGCTGTTATAAAGTTTTACTTTTGAAAATACAATTTATATACATAGGACGCTTTTCTAAATACATACCAGAATTTCAACAAGTCTACCACATTCCCAACAATATTTTGAAAGATGAATACAATAAAGCAATGAATCTTGTAATAAAGTATCTGTTAGTGATAAAATACCACACACACACACACACACACACACACACACACACACACACAGAGTACTCATCAAAGTAGTCTGAATTGAATTAAATCAGGAGCTCCAAGGCTTATATCTCATGAGAATCTAATTCCAGAATATTCCCTTCAAGAGTATTCATTAAACAATGAAACTTTCAAATACTGTATTTTTTTTTGGTTTTATGTCATATTTATGTCATTATATACCAAGGGAGTACTTGTCACAAAACCTAAGAGGATCAAAGGATCATTAATTAATTCCCATTTAGTTCATAATTTGGTACTCAATTTTGTCCAAGACTGAACTAATTTTGGAAAAAAAAGTTTACATCCTTCTGTTAGACTTTTGAGCTACAGATACTATATTTATAAACATACCAGGGGATCTGTCATATTTCATATACTTGAGTTCCATAGAGTTGTATATTAAATCTTATTAGTTTCAGAACCATATGAGCATGGAATTTCCTTTCTCTACTGGCATGAATGTATTCTTAATTTGTATTAATCCCATAACAAAGGAAATGAAGGGTCTTGGGGAGTCTTGTAGGTCATACTATAAACACATACGCTAAGTAGAAAAGACAAAGGTCATCTCTGACATGTGAATTTTACTCTCCAGAACAAATTTCATCCTCAGTCAACTACAAGAAAAGCAGACATGGATATACATCCTTAGGTATGATTCAAAGAATGGGTAAGCAAACACTGAAGCTTTTATGTACCTGTTCCAGGTAGGATCATCAAACCAATCCAGTGTATCAAGGACTGTGCTGTGTGCTGAACTCTCCTTGTAGAAAAAAACCAGATGCCATGTCACCACAAAAGCTGAAAACCAAACAAATAAAGAAGGAATAAATAAATCTAAAACAAGATAAAAGAAGAAGTAGGATACTTGGATCACTTGATTGTGAAATGGCATTTTAATTAAATGATAGATTTCATAAATGGAGATTTATCCCAGACTTTCCCCAAATGGACTTCATCAAGGAAACCCTTTCATTCCACAACACCTGTTAGCATCCTGCTGCAGGAGTGATCCACGGCAGTTACTGGGGAAACAGTGAGCTGTGTACCCTACTTTTCCACGAGATGCCACATCTCGTAGGCTCTGTCATATACGGTCACAAGTTCTCAGGTTGAAACTCCCAATAACTGGGAGTACTTTATATGCTTCCCCATTAAAATATGCACATAAGGCACATATATTTAAAACACATATAGAAAGCTAAGTGTTGAGTTTCCTTCACAAGTTTCATAGCGAATTAGCGAAGAACCACTCACCTGACTAGTACAATTTATTTCATGGCAACAAGTATTTGACATTCATCCATCATTTTGATCAATATTTACTGAGTGAATAACATGAACCAGATATTGGGTTGAGAAAATGAATAGGACTTGGGCCTACCTTCAAAAAACCCAAGTCCACTCAAGTGGGCAAGGCCACTTTGGACCCTCATCAACCCTGAGGACTCAGTCATTGTGTTCACAGTGCAGACAGGGTACAGGGGTGACATCACTGAGCAGAGGGTTTTTAAGCTGAGCCTTGAATGTTGAGTAGAAGAGTGACAGGCAGACAAAGAGATAAGCCAGCGAAGCAGGGGTGAGGGAGGAGAAGGGTGTTATTCAGGCAGCATGTTCAAACACAGGAAGCTGTGAGGGAGAACGGCATGTTCTGAAAGCTGCCTTATATCGGGCCTACAATAATGTGAGGGAACAGAACATGCACAAAGGAAATGGCAGAACATCATTTTACAGATTTAAAGGGCTGTAAATCAGTCCACGGCACGGCGGTACAAACGAAAGCACCCACTCCAATAATTGTATAGAAGCTGAACCTATTCCCAAGCTCCTCTACACACGTCATCGCATCCTGGCTTCACAAAGTTGAGGGGTCTGCCCAAGACCTGAAGATAACTGGTGTAAGTTCATCTGTATCATTTTTCAGATTCTGCATCGATGGGATGTCATATGGGATTTGTCTCTCTCTAACTTACTTCACTTAGTATGATAATCTCTGGGTCCATCCATGTTGCTGCGAATGGCAGTATTTCATTCTTTTTTATGACTGATATACTTATTTACAAAACAGAAATGGACTCACAGACATAGGAAACAAACTTATGGTTACCAAAACGAAGGTGGGGGAGGGATAAATTGGGAATTTGGGACTAACAGATACACACTACCATATATAAAGTAGATAAACAAGGACCTACCGTATGGCACAGGGAACTCTACTCAATATCTTGTAATAACCTACAATGGAAAAGAATCTGAAGTTACATACGTGTGTGTGTGTGTGTGTGTGTGTGTGTGTGTGTGTGTGTGTATATAACTGAATCACTTTGCTGTACACCTGAATCATTGTAAATCACCTACATTTAATAAAAATAAAAAATTTAAAAGCTTCATACAATTGGAAAAAAAAAGTGATTCGTGTAGACCAGTCCAGTGCCCTCTCTGTGCAGGGAGCGGTGCATGTGGCATGTGGTATGGACATTCCAGTCTCTGTCCTATTTCATGACGTGTGCTTTTCCGACTGTACTGCTGGGTGGACTCCGGGCACAACCAAACCGCGGCCACCATCACCTTTCCTGTTTCCAATTTCAGGAAGTGAAGCATGGCGTAGAAAAATTGTGATTAATTCCACATGTTTTCACCTCCTGGATTTTGATATCTTTAATAAAAGACTTCTCCGTGTGGCCATACTGAAGGCAAGACTGGTCCAGCAACCGTGGAGAAACCGGTGATTCTGTCTACACCCAGCTCTGATCCTCAAACGCCCTCTGCGGACGTAACTGTTACATACGAGCCTCTCTCAGGCCTGGTGGTTCTCGCCTCTGACTTCACCAGCACTTTAATAACTTTGCTGATGTAGTGTGTGGATAAAAGGGCTTTGAACTCTAGGCAGAGGTTGGAATTAGTGCATCTATTCAGAGAGGAATGGAGTCCAGCACTCATTCGTAACATGTAAAAATGGGGAGAGAAAGCATGGAGATGAGAGCAAAGCAGGTTTAGTAATGCAAAAATGAAGAAACCTTGTCTATGACACATAGCTTATATAAGAAAAACTCTAAAGGAGCCTGTGGCATTCTCCAAAGGATGAGAAATATAGTTGCTGAGGCTGGAAAGATTGTAGAGGATTTTTTCCCTTCCTCTTCTTCTCTCTCCTCCCACTTTTTCTCTTTTAAACTCCTGAAGTGAAACTGCTTAGAATACATCTTACTCAGTTCAATTTCTCATCATGAAGGTGAGAGACTGGAAAAATATTTCAGTAGCCCTGAAATCTCCTTGCCCTCATGAAAGAGGATAGCAGTTTTTATTTTCAGTGCTTTTCCAGTTGAGAAACTGTATGCTTGTTACAGGCTTTCTGAGACCTTACAACATATTAGGAATTATTTTGGCTTTAAAGAAGCGTGATGGCTTAAAAAGGCAGCTTCTGCTACAGAGGCTCTCAAGATAGAAACTAATGCCAGGCAACAGATGAACAGCAATGCCTAGAATACAGACAGACACTGGATGTAAGACAGACAGAATCCAAATGACAGTATCATCCAGATATGCAACTTCCAGCAATGACCTTGTGTTACAGCTGCTTGACAAACCACACTTGTTACCACAGAAGTAAGCTTGTTCTTGACATGCAGCAGGGAGCAGATGAAGCAGAAGCATTATTTGAAACCGAAACATAGAAGCAAATAAACGAATCAAAAATACCTGTGAGCAACCTAATGGAAGAAAACTTGGATAAGTCATTTAGAAGAGAAACTGGACTACACACAACATCCTAAAATGAGTAATTTATGGAAAAAAATTTATTTCGAATGTATTTCCCATTTGTTTGTATGAATACTTAGGAAATTCATGGGATCCAACAGATTTGACCTCAGTGATTTGCTGTACAATCCAGCATTTGCTGGCACGATAGAAATTGGTTCTCTAGAGAAACCTGACAACTAGCCCCTGTAAACTCTGGAATGAGAAATCGGGTTCTATGAAAATTTGTACCAAAAGAGCCTGGATGCTTAATCCATGCAAGAAGAAGTCGGGGCAGGTGGATTGGTAGATGAGATGAGGGAGGTACAGGCAGAGGGAAGGAGAATTAATTATTTCCCTTATGGTACTAACACACCAGGCATTGATTTCTCATCTGATCATCTCAGCAGCCTTGTGAAGGAGGTGTCATCGTCACTAGTTTACAAATGAATTATTATTTTTTTTGAGAGGCTAATTTACTTAATACACAACAAGAAGTGGCCTGAGCTGGGATTTGAAACTATGTTTGCCTGATACTTAGGTGATTTTCCTAATTAAAACCACAGTAATCCTCAAACAGTAAGCAATATGTAAATTAAAAAATCTCAATAGCAATCAAACAAACCCACAATTTAAAAAATGACACAGACTGCATTAGCTACAATTATAAATAATAAAATGCAGATGGGACTATTGGGAAAACAATGGATAAACTCATATATTTTCGTGGTATTATGCATATGTAGAACCCACTGAATCACCGATCTCACCCACACCTATATTTAGGGTCCTGAAATATATTCATATCTTTGGACCTACTAATCCCACTCACAAATTATCCCAAAGAAACAATTCAAAATTAGGAAAATGTTCATTGTAGCATTATTCATAATACTAGTGAATAACAGAAACTATTTGTGTATCCCACAGCAGGGCATCTAAGAAAATGTTTGTATATTAACTCCACAGTATATTAAGTAGCCAATAAAGTAATAACTAAGGCACAATATAGAGAAAGTGGTATAGAAAACTGTATGTTCTGATTATAAGTAGGTACAAAATGTATATGTGAATAAATACTAGCCACGTAACCAGAATAAAGAAAATTGTGGTGCTAGGATAGAGTAGCTGTGAGTGCATTAAAAAGTCTTAGCTCCATTCTCATAATATATTTTAAAATTGTACTCATTTGAAATGCCTACTGAATAACAATACAGACCCACAAACATGATATATATTTGGAATACGTGTTTACATGGTGAAATGGTCTCCAGCCCATAAAATATTATTTTGTTACATCGTTAAGTATTTGATAGTGGAGGAAGGAGGTAGGAGATGAAAGAGATATACTTAGTATGATGCTGAGATTATATATATATATACATATTTTAACAGAATGGTGAAAATCAATTTCTTATAATGACCGTCCACAGAAAACTTAAGATTCGATTACAAAACCAAGAAGATTTGTTGACATAATTGCTAATGCATGTGATTTTAAATGAATCTATGATCAACAGTCTTTTCCACACTGTAACATAACTTTCACCTTCTTACATTCCCTCTATCCCATTTTCTAAAGGAAAAAAAAAGCTAAAGAAAATTGGCTGAGCCTCAGAATCTCCCATTTCTTCATTTCCTTAAGACATCACCCATCTCCCAAACAGGGTCTCCTCTCCATCCCTGGGAAGCCATTTAGTCTTCCCAGGGCAGGGAGAAGGTGCATTTGAAGAGACAATAGCTAACTCACAGCTACTGGCTTCTGTCTCACATAAGAACAAGGGTGAACTAGCAAGTGTTCGTCATTTGTCTCAGATGGTATCTATTCATCTCTCTCTAGTCGTGATCTCATTCCTGGTTTTAGGCAGTAAATTTCTAGCATTTGCTGCTCCAAAATATCTCCTACCCTCTAGAAGTTAGATTAAGGTGGAAAAACTACATTGCCTATCTCCTGGCTCAATAGCTCTTAGAAAGCAAAGGAACATCCATTCTAAGTCTATAAATCTCACAGATCATTAGAAATTCACAAACCGAGCTGATCTCCCTGTGCTATGCGGCTGCTTCCCACTAGCTATCTACCTTACGTTTGGTAGTTGCTTTGTGACCGCCTGGAGGGGTGGGGTAGGGAGGGTGGGAGGGAGGAAGACACAAGAGGGAAGAGATATGGGAACATATGTATATGTATAACTGATTCTCTTTGTTATAAAGCAGAAACTAACACACCATTGTAAAGCAATTATACTCCAATAAAGACGTAAAAAAAATTAAAAAAAAAAAGAAATTCACAAACCACATCCCCTGCCTCTCCCCCGGCAGTTGTTTATACATTTACATATAAAGAGAAATGCAAAATTAAATGTAATTCAAGTACTGCTCAATCTCTTTTGTGTAAGTCAGCCTTTCCATTAGCGTTCCTCTCTCACTCTTTCTTTAAACACACACACACACACACACACAGTGGAGAGGGGTATGGCTTCAGTAAACTCAGGAAGAGAAGAAACATTCTGCATCTCAAAACATGACTTAGTCTATCTCCCTTGACCTATGCGGCAGGGCTCCTTATCCATCTGTGCGCTCCTAGCCCAGCTGACATTTAGAATTAGGCTCGCCACTGGCATGCATACCATTTGTTACTTCTTGATCAATTAAAGTTGGGTAGACATTTCTGTTTAACTCGGCCTCATCCAACCTCCTGCTGATTGTGCAGCCTTCTCTGACGTCTGACTGCGATGCACGTTCAGCCCTGGGGTGCTGCAGCCCTCAGGTAAGAACCACTGACACATTCTGCAGCTGTCCGGGGTCCTATCTATGCCACACCAGAACGGAAGTTCCAAGGCTTTCCTCCGATTGACCAGGCTGAACTGCTAAGTTTGCTATGATGCTGGCAGAGGGCCGCATATGAAGTAGTTGCCTCTCTTGGTACACATGTCCTTCTCATAAATACAGTCCTCATTCTCTGGGCTGAAACTCCAAGAGAGAAAGTTGGGAGGCACGTATTAGACTGCTTCACTTTCCTTCCTTCCACCGTCATTCTTGTTTTGCAGAATTCCTCGGACTCAGCAAGGGGTCATGTTTTCCTTTTCTTTCTTGGTGTTGTAGTCTATTAATATCAGAGAGTGAGCCTAGATGTAATAAGTTGAAGGGTTTTTCCAACATATATGACTGGCATTTTCTGGGCTGACCCTTGATAAACTAAAAAAATCTAGAAAATTCTTTCTCGAAAACTAACTTGGATTTCCACTTTTAGCCATAACAGAGTACAGGGATGGAGTATAACCTATACCCTGGCACCCCCCATCCCTTCAAAACCCCGAGAAAATATAATAAATGAAATAACTATTTTGAGGAATTGGATAAGTAGTGTAGGACTGTGATGACAGAGAAGGGAAACCAAGAAGAGAAGAGAAACCTGTAACTGGGCTCTTGGTTTGGATGAGGTTTCTGGGAAGTGGGCACAGGAAGGGGAAGTCAAGCACAGCTTGGCTGCCTTACTAAATTGAGGAAGTGGTGATCAAAGTTTGAGGAGTCTAGTAGTCCTATGAAGAAGATGCTCAACAACGTTAGTTACTAGGAAAATGTAAATTAGAACCACAATTAGATGCCATGACACCATTAAAACAACTGATTATCGTAACCTTGGCAAGGATGTGAGGTAGCTGTAACTCTCTTACACTGCTGGTAGGAATGTAAAATGATACAGCCACTATGGAAGACCGTTTTGCAGTTTATTATATAGGTAAATATACGCTTAATGTGTAGCTGAGCAATTTTACTCCTAGCTATTTACCCAAGAGAGATGAAAATATATGTCTATAGAGAAACTTGTGTATCAACGTTCATAAGCAAAGCAACTTCATTCATAATCAAACTGGAAAAAAATGTCCATCGGAAGGGAGAAAGCAAATCTTGTTACTGTCATACAATGGAATTAAATAGGGATGCAATGCAATAAAAAGGGATGAATCACTGATACTATTTCACAATACCATGTATAAACCTCAAAAATATTATGTTGAGCAAAAGAAGCCAGATATAAAAGTGCATACTGTGGGACTCAATTATTATAAAAGTCTAGAAAAAAGAAATCTAATCGAAGGATCAAAAAGCAGAACAGTGATTGCCTGGGACTGGGGTGGGATAGGGTGTATGTCAATTGACGAGGAAGGGCTACACAGGAACTCTGTGTGGTGATGGAAATGTCCTACAGCTTGATTTAGTGGTAACAGCATGGTAGGTAAATCTGTTTAACATCAACCAAATATGTACTAAAAGTGAGGGCTTGTTATTGTATATACATTATATCTCAATATAATATTGAGATTAAAATTAACTTTACCTGGTTTCTTATTCTTTTATAATATCAGAACTGATCTCTTAAAATAGTTTTAAGTAATTTTTAATATTAAAATATTAATTTAGGTACAAAAGGAAATACACAGGTCTTACATTTGTTTTAAAGGAATCCAGTGTTTGTGGGAAAAGGGTGTCACAGAAAAGAAATAAGCTGGCCATGTACTGCCACTTACTGAAGAAAGGTGGTCAGCACAGGGGATTGATTACGTTATTCTGTCTACTTTTGAATATGTCTGCAATTTTTTATTTAAAACGTTTTAAACATCTAGTGGATTGCGTTTCTTTAATTAAGATATTCTTACTATATTAGTTAGCGGTAGATGTCTGCCTTAACTACTTCCTCTCCACATCCTTATCTCCTGATACTGTGTAACGTCTTTCTGCATCTTTGTTACATTTTCCATTTCATCCTCTACTTTTCTCCTTTCATCTCTTCGTCAACAGCAATTTTCACAGAATCAACTTGTGTGACATGGAGAAGTCAAGACCTGAACAATTTGAGAGAAAATTAATTAAACCTCTCAGTCTGGTCCTTTATATTCGACAATCACGAATTTCAGTAAGCCTACCTGCAGAAGAGAGGCCCTTTCAGGAACAAATGAAACAGCAAGGTGCAGAGAAACACCACTTTGTTAAGTAAAGCTGACTGACAGTCTGCTTAACGTGATGACTGAAACAAATGGAACAAGGAAACCAATTCAACACAGTGAACACAAAGAAAGAGTACGAAAAATTTAAAAGGGAAAGAAAATTGGACTTAATTATTTTCATCCTACCTTTCCCTTTTAAGGCATTCGGAGTCTTGCTAACTTCAGGCAAAGCTGGCTCCAGGCTCCCAGTCACATGAGTAGGGTTCTGGTCCGGAAGTTCTGGCTAACACAGAGTGTGCACAGACTCCATGCTGACATTATTTTTACAGATTTTATAAATCATTTTATAGATTTTCCAGGAGACTGAAGCTCAGAATGAAGTCAGTCAAAATAGACTGATTAATGATATACTGAATAGATGGCAGTGTTCAACTATGTAGGCAGGGATGGTCTTTAGAGACATTAATGTTCCTTTCAGTTTCTTAGTGATGTATAAAATAGAAAATGGTGTTTTCCCCCGATCCTATTATCTCTAGAACTACCCGTTCTTTCTGTGTATAAGATCCCAAACCGTTTTTCTAATGAGCAAAAGAGTGGACAAAAAACATGTACTAATTACCAACAAAGAACGTAAGTGCTGCAATCACACTTCGATGTGCTAAATTAGAACTTTGTTCTCCAGAACCTAACCCATTATGGACAAACTGAGAATTGTTCCTAATGTTAAACTAGAACAATAAGGCACAGGGTGTTTAAGAGTGGAAGCTGTGCAGGGGCTACACACAATCCTATTATCACAGAGCTCTCATTTTCCTTTAGACACATTCCTTTTCTAAGTATATCTTCTAGTAAAACGTTTCACCTTAGGAGCAAACTTAAAGAATAAAAATTTAAAAAAGAGTCTGACTATAGAACAAGGGATATAGAAAAATTCCTAGGATAGGGACATATGACACCTGTCTCTTTACCAAGATGTTCTACATTTAATTATTCCAAAGAAATGCACAGGTAGAAAGCATGATATACTAGTGTCTTTGTGGGATGTAGAGAAGTGTAATTATCTTCGTTGCCTTTGGGAAGTTTATTTTATCTTTTAGGCAAAAAGATAATCACGTCATAAGTAACATGATAAAAAGTTATATATATATATGTATATTATATATATAATGTGAATCCATCCATCTATGTATTCATCCATTCATCTCTCTATCCATCCATCCACCCATCCACCCATCCATCTATCCATCTATCCATCTATCCATCTATCTATCTATCTACCTACCTACCTACCTATCTATCTATCTCTCTATCTAACGTGGTGCTCGTGTTATTGGCAGTGAGGACTATAGCGTCATGGGAAAAGCACAGATTCAGAAAGGATAAACTGAGAGAGAAGGAAATGCTTTGTGGGAGATAAGCTAGATCTCAAATTATGAGTACAACTCATAAAATAACAGGAGGGAGGTGCTTCAGGGATGGGGAACAATAAAAACAAAGGCTAAGAATCAAGAACAGAGAGGACACACCGTGGGACCAAGGGAGAATGACACTGACCTGAGATAGAGGAAATCAGGTTGGAGCCCAACTTGGGAAAGCCTTGAACGCTGGTCCTCAGGAACTCGTATTTTAGCCTGAGAGCAGCACAGTCGCTGAAATGTTTTGAGTAGGAGACTGACACACTAGAGGTGGTTTTTACATCAAAGAGATCTAGAAGCTATGATGACTGGACACAGGGCAAGAGGCTAAAGAACCATAGGCCAAATCAAATTTTTAAAGCATTTTGACCTTAAGTGATGACTAAGGAACATTTCTAAGTAGTAGTAAATTCCTGATAAAATCAAGTGCTTAGAGTCTGCACACATTGTTCAATTTCAAAGTGATTCAACACAAAACACTGACTGCACACGGCTTTAAGCTGTATGAGAAAGACAACAGGGGTCATCACAGGGTTGTAAAGCCACAAGAGCAGAGAAGGATGAGTCTGGTGTCCCTCAGGCCCCGGAAGACAGTGAAAGAGGACAAAGAGGAAGTTGATTTGTGCTAGAACCTGTGGAGTGGGGTCAGGTTTTGACAGGAACACACTGAAGACAAGGGGATTCGGACGCAGAGAGATCAGGAAAAGGTCGGGAGGCAGCAGCAGCGAACATGTCAGGGGGCTCCACGAGTGCCTGTCCCTGTATTTATAGGAGGTGGCACGTGCGGAAGGAGAAAATGAAGGAATATTTCCTTGAGAAAGTTACTTCTCCCCTTTGGGCTTCAGATTCTTCATGGAACTCTTAGGGAACTGTTGACCGAAACCACCTGCCTTAGCCAGGAATGAGGATAACTGCCTGCCTGAGTTGTCTCACAACAGGAGATCCCACTGCCTCTGGAAAAAACTAACTGGGAGAATTCAGGAGGGGCAGAAGGGAGGGAGGACACACCAGCCCATGGTACATCTTGTTACACTAACCTGGAAGAATTCGGGAGGGGCCGAAAGGAGGAGGGAGGGGACCGACGACATGCCCTGCCAACCTCCCAGAAGCCCTCACGCTGGAATCCACCTTGGCTGAGAGATGCGCGTGCCACCAGGAAGGAGTCTGAGTCACACCCAGCATGGGCCAAGCAAGATGATTGGCCAGAGGCAACCCGGAAACTCACCCCATTACCAGAAAACCTGAGACTGCGAGCCACGAGGGTTCTCTTCCCCTGCTGCCCTCCGCCCAGGCATCCCTTTCTAACAAGGTCTTTTGCTTTGTCAGTACGTGTGTCTCCTCGGACAATTCATTTCTAAGTGTTAGACACGACGAGTCCACTCTCAGGCCCTGGAAGGGGTCCCCCTTCCTGCAACGGAACTTTATATTTTTACTGTTTAAATTCACACTGAAGACCTGCCCAGGAGTTAAATGATAATCACCCTGTAACTGAGAGCAATGAAATAGAGAGATCGTGGGGTGCAGTCATGGTGGGGATCATAAGAAAAGATGAGGTCTTGATAGATCCTGGGAGATGACTGCAATGTACCAGGCACAGAGAAACAGAGAAGGATGTTCAGGTGGGTGGAATAAGGGACAGGTGCCAAAGAAAATGTGTCACCAGAGTTCTGAGTGTAAGTGCCTGACTTTGAGCTTTCTGACTGTAATGTAAGTTCCTGACATTAAGCTTTTGATTGCCGAGGCACCCATTTCAAAGTCTCAATAAACATACTGCCAGCTGTGTGACATAGCCGCTAATAAAGCCACTAGATAAGAAACCGTGCTGTCCCGCGCACAAAGTTCCCCTCGTAGAAAGAACTGGGTGACCTAGATAACAACCTACTGGAGTGACCCTGCTTTTCCCTTCCTGCACCCTAATTCCTGCTCTTCTGTCTTAAATTTGCGAATAAAGAGTGAACCTGAGAAACCCTAGTGACCCCACCCTTAGACGCCAATAAAGACAGAGTCTCGGGTCTACAAGCCCTCCCCCTCTCTCTACCCTCGACCTTGCTGTCTGGTTCTCAGGAGTGCCATGTACCCTCCAGGACCTGTGAGTAATAAATTTTGTTCTTCAAAGTTCCCTAATGGTTTTTGCTACGGTGCATCCTGCAATCATAATAGGAACCACAAGGGCTGGTCAAGCCACAACTCTGGCTCTAGCTGGGGAAATGTCTGTGGTGGTTCAATACAAGTAATAATACAGGCCCAGGCATTCTTAGCCTATCAGTTCACTATCAGTCACTGTCAACCTTCTGACACCCAACAAGACAAACTCTCAACAGACTGGATACAAAAGACAAAGGTGATTATTCACATATTTTTACATGGTCAAGGAACCAGAAGAACAGTACTTCCTTTGAGATAAAAAGGGAAAGGGGTGTGTGTGTGTGTGTGTGTGTGTGTGTGTATGTGTGTGTGTATTTCAGGAAAGATAGTAAATAGATCTGTGTTTTCGAGATGCTGAGTCTGGGGTGAGGGGGACTCATTCAGCAATACAAACAACTAGTAACACAGAAATTAAGCTTTGGAGAGAGAGTTGAAAGATTAAACATGAAGATGACCTACCTGCGTAACAGCTGGGAGAGTGACTTGAGAGATGTAGAAAAGGAAGCAAAGAGAGTGTAAAAGAGTAGAGGAAGACTCATTTTTAGGGAATCACTATTTCAGGAGGCAGGAGGTGGAAAAGAAGAATCCAGCCCAAACCTAGAGACCGGCAAGAGAAAGCAGAAGAACCCAAGGATGCTAAGATACTGATGGCAGTGTCACAAAACCGCCTCAAATTCTAAGAAGTTTTCAGGTAGAAAAACTGGGAAAAAAAAAAAAAAAAAGCTCAGGTTAGGAAAAAGAAGGGTTTACTGATAACCTTTAAGACCAGTGTTTCAGGATAATTAAAGTGGAGACACTAAATGACAGTGAATTACAGATGAGAGGGGAGGGGAAGGCAGGGCAGGGCAGACAACGCTGATGAATCTGGCAGTGAAGGCGAAGCAGGAAAATGCATGCGAGCTGGAGGATACAGCGCCAGGCACACAGCAGACACTGGAATCCTTCCAAAGGAGTAAGAGGCTGGGAGGTGAGGTCAAGAAATATTTTACATTACAAAAATTTTCTTTTGGCCGTGTCTTAGTTCCCAGACCAGGGATTGAACCCGTGCCCTCGGCGATGAAAGTGCAGAGTCCTAACCACCGGACCGACAGGGAATTCCCAAGAAAAAAATTTTAATTAAAAAATTTTATTGAGGTACAATTGACATATAATGTTATATGAGTTTCAAGAGCATAACACGAGTCGATATTTGTAAACACAGCAAAATGATGACCACAAGAAGTCCAGTGAACATCTGTCATCATACATAGTTATTCATTTTTTTTTTCTCGTGATAAGAATAAAATTGAGTTTTAATGTTTAAAACACCAGGGTTCGAAGTCAGGAAATAGGCAGAAAGGGCAGATGTCAGAGACCAGGGAGAGGATGAGAATCCAGGTAGAAATGTGAATGTCTTAGTTGGAGGGACACTTCCTCTTCAGAGACAGAGAAAGGGGCAGAATGAGGACAGATGTGTTGAAGAGACTGGAGGAAAGATGTGTGGGTTCTAGGTTTCTCAGAGAAGCAGGTCATGGGGGTATTCCAAGAGAGCTTGGGTCAGAAGGGCAGTGTATAGAATTAGGGGTGGAAATTGAAGGGGAACTTTCGGCAAAGCCACTCTGGAGAGTGGACTAAGCCATGGTGAAGGCTGACTGGAAGCGTACTGAGGAGGCAGGAGGAGCCACAGTTACAATGAGCCTCGTCTACAAGCCTTGTGGCTTTGTCCAATAATATCCTGTGACACTGAAACATGAGAAGAGGAGGGCTTCAAGGAGGGTGACGGGGCAAGTCCAGAGGAAGGGGTGAGAGAGGCCGGAGCATCAGAGAGGGTGGCAATGAGGGGTCTGGACAAGATGCCTGGTGTGGCCTGAAGGGAACTCGCAGCACAGTCTCCGTAGGAGACTGAGGAAGAAAAAGAGCCCAGAATTCACAAGGCAAGATTCTGAAGATAAGAGGTGTGGTCGGGCTTCCCTGGTGGCGCAGTGGTTAAGAATCCGCCTGCCAATGCAGGGGACACAGGTTCGAGCCCTGGTCCGGGAAGATCCCACACGCCGCGGAGCAACTAAGCCCGTGCGCCACAACGACTGAGCCTGTGCTCTAGAGCCCACGAGCCACAACTACTGAGCCCGCGTGCCTACAGCCCATGCTCCGCAACAAGAGAAGCCACCGCAATGAGAAGCCCGCACACCGCAACGAAGAGTAGCCCCTGCTCGCCGCAACTAGAGAAAGCACGAGCGGAGCAATGAAGACCCAATGCAGCCAAAAATTAAAAAAATAAGGTGTGGCGAACAAAATAAACTTTCTACATGGTACAGGTCCCTCCACCAAAGGAACAAGGGTAATTGTGTTCTCTATGTCACAGAATAAAAAATGAAAATGTTTGGAAAGTATTTTGGATATATATAGAAGGCCCCATTAGTTCAAAGGAAGCAAGACCAGTGTGCTCGCAACTTTCACTTCGTGTAGGGCACAAAGAACGGGGCCACACACAAGGAGGAATTTGAAAAACGCTTTTGATACCATCGAATCAGTGATAAACCAAACATGGAATAACAGCTATTTTCCTTCCCTGGCTGTATACATGACCTAATAGAGCTGGACTGAATATAACAATTTAAGTGAAGATACTGTTTTATGCTTGAAAAGAAAGGAGTCTTAAGTATCTACAGACAAAGAGGGTTCTTAGATAACTGAATGCTTATCTATTGCTTTCTGACCTCATAAAAGTATTTTTTAAGTGGAGATGACATTAGGATTTTGGTAGCTTTCAATACTTCATGGGGACCACAGGCAAGACCCAGAGGATAAATCTGAGTATCACATTTGTGAAACTTGGTTTCATGACTAAGAAGAAACATAACACTGTCATTTTTAATAAGTGTTTCATGTACGTATATTAGAAAATTGTTCTGATATGTAATTGACTTTCACTTACCATCCAAGGTTGTACCAAGATTTTATCCCACTGGCTCCCTAGGCTGATGAACTCATCGAAATTCCCCAGAGACTTCTTTAGAGGGAAAGATTTCTGGTACATCTCCAGAGATTCTAATTCTAGAGGCCAGAGACTAGGCACAAGGATCTGTATTTTTACAGAAAGTCTCCAAAGGAATACTGAAAGAGTCTTCTACTGGTAAGGACTGACTATAATTAACAAACTGCAGAATAAATGTATTTTGATTGACACTGTACGAAATATAAGAGTAAACTGGCATTGGTCAACTCCTGTCCCAGATATAAGACTAGCTTGTTATTGCGTTGGAAACCTAATATGAACGACTTTGGTTTTATTTATTCCTCCTTAAGAGTATAAATCGGACTAAAGATAATTAGGCCATAAACGAGAAATTAATTTACCACTGTATATTCTTCCTTTCTCCTATGATTCCATTCCATTGGCCATTATAGCACTGATATGTGATGAGATCACCTTTCAGTATATTTGCAACAGGGAAGCATTCATGTTTCACTCTCTTGGGATGGGCAGCAAGGCAAAGAAAAGTAAGAAAAAGAAATGTGAAGTAAATGGGGTCTGGGAGTTTAGCAAACTGCTGACAAGATTAAAATTCATTGTGTTAATTCTTCTGATATTCTTGTAAGTTTGCTGAGATAAAAGTCAAAGCTCTCAGGGTGATCTGTATTGAAAGAGGGGATAAGAAAAAGAAGGAACAAAAGAGGTGAGATTGAAAAGCTTGAGGAAGCAGAGCAGACAGGACAGCAGCCCCTCTCAGCTCCAACTCAGAGCTGCCCCAGCACCAGGACCGCACTGGCTCCCAAACTAAGACCTCCTGTTTCCCAGACATGGGAATCCATGTGAGATATTTAGAAAAAATGAAAGAATACCAAAAAACCCCAAAAGAAAGAAAAGAAAGATGAAAACCAACCAACCTGTAACAAAAACAAAATCACCAAATAAACACTCCTATCCTTTTTTTAACAATTGCATAAAACTGCTAACTTTAGTCAGTCTAAAATCGACTTGTATTTATTGGGCACCTATTCTGAGCAAGCTTAGGGGACAACAGTAGGAACCAAATAAATACAGTCTCTATGCTCATGGGTTACTTCAGATATTTCCTAAAAACTAGGGCTGATATTGTTTTGAGGCTATAAACCAGTTCTGCTGTATTGAAAAGAAAAATCAAGAAAAGACAACGTACAGACTGGGAGAAAAGATTTGCAAACGATGCAACCGGCAAGGGCTTAACTTCCAAAGTACACAAACAGCTCATACAGCTCAATAACAACAAAAACAAACAACCCAATCAAAAAATGGGCAGAAGATCAAAACAGAAATTTTTCCAAAGGCATACAGATGGCCAGTAGGCACATGAAAAGATGCTCAACATTGCTAATTATTAGAGAAATGCAAATCAAAACTATGAGGTATCACCTCACACCAGTCAGAATTGCCATCATCAAAAGATCTGCAAATAATAAATGCTGGAGAAGGTGTGGAGAAACGAGAACCATCCTACACTGTCGGTGGGAATGTAAATCGGTGCAGCCGCTAAGGAAAACAGTATGGAGGTTCCTTAAAAAAACTGAAAATAGAGTTACCATATGATCCTGCAATCCAATTCCTGGGCATGTATCCAGAGAAAACTCTAATTTGAAAAGATACATGCACCCCAATGTTCATAGCAGAACTATTCACAATAGCCAAGGCATGGAAGTAACCAAAGTGTCCATCAACAGATGAATAGATAAAGAAGATGTGGCATATATATATATATACACACACACACATACCACGTATATATAATGGACTGTTACTCAGCCATAAAAATGAATGAAATCATGCCATTTGCAGCAACACAGGTGGACCCAGAGATTATCATACTAAGTGAAGTAAGTCAGACAACAGAAAGACAAGTATATGGTATCACTTATGTATGAAATCTAAAATACGATACAAATGAACTTATGTACAAAACAGAAACAGACTCACAAACATAGAAAACAAATTTATGGCTACCAAAGGGGAAAGGGGGGAAGGGATAAATTAGGAATTTGGGATTAGCAGAACTACTACACACAAAATAGTTAAACAACAAGGTCCGACTGTAGAGCACAGGGAACAACTTTCAATATCTTGTAATAAGCTATAATGGGAAAGAATCTGTAAAAGAACACACACACACACACACACACACACACACACACACACACACACACATATATATCTGAATAACTTTGCTGTACACCAGAAACGAATACAACATTGTAAATCAACTATACCTCAACTTAAAAAAATCAAGATACTCCCAGTATCTTACTAAAACCTGAATAGGTAGCTACCACATCCAGTCAGGAAGGCTGAAAAATGTTCAGACAAGAGCCATTTTGTCATCTATACCTTTTGGGTTAATTCTGTTATATCACATGGTTAAAGGCTTTCATATAGCATCCTATAACTATCATGTATAATCATTTTAGAAAATGGATACATTACGCCGGTGACATTTCATACCTACTAAAGTCTGGATGAAAGACTGTTCCTACTTACGCGAGGCAAGCTTACAATCATTACCAGAATTCTAAGATGGTTTTCAATCAGCTGGAAAATAGTTGTCTTGTATTTACAATAATCTCTGAAACAGTGACCTTCAACCTTTTTTGACTTCTTACCGGCAATCAGATACGTATTTTTTTTACATTGCAACCAAGTGTACCCATGTACCTGTGTACACAAATGAGGATCTAAAACTGCAACAAACGTTTCCTGTAACAATATTTATTCTCACAGTGCATGGTGTTCTTAGATATTTTGTTCCACTTTTTTCATTAATAAACTTTACTCTTTAGGGTAGTTTTAGGATTGAAGAAAAACTGAACAGAAACCACAGAGAATTCCCATGTATCTCTCTCATCACTCCCCCCAGCCTCCGTTTTCCTTATAGTTAACATCTTGCATTCTTGTGGTATATTTGTTACAATTAATAAACACATATTTATACATCTTTATTAACTAAAGTCCATAGTGTACATTAGGGTTCACCCTTTGTGTTGTACATTCAATGGGTTTTGACAATGTATAATGGCATGTGTTCACCATGACAGTATTCTACAGAAGCGTTTCACTGCCCTAAACCGCCCCCGCCCCCCAGGCTCTATCTATTCATCACTCACTCCTTCCCTCTCCCTCAACCCTTGGCAACCGCTGATCCTTTTACTGTCTCCATAGTCTTACTGTTTCCAGAAAGTCATATAATTGGAATCCCACAGCACAGAGCTTTTTCACTGGCTTCTTCCACATAGCACTATGCATTTGAGGTTCCTCCATGTGTTCGACAGCTCATTCTCTTCATTGCTGTATAATATTCTGTTGTATGGATGTACCACAGTTTGATATTACTGCATTCTATCTCATTAAAATAGTCTGGCTGTGAAGTAGGCAAACAGTAAACTGATTTCAGAACCTACGAGTGGGTCATATCTGTAGTGTGGAAACTATTGCCTAAAATGTGATGTTAGGTTCTTGCTGGACACAAAGGAACAAACAGCTTGGTCCCTATATTAGGAGTTTAGACTGTTACTGGGAAGGAAAGGTCTACATCTGTGAGATGCTTAGTAACCAAAGGGTAAAACAGAACAGAACTAGAAATCCATTAGTACTGTTGAGGAACATGAAGAACTGGCAAGTCCCCTGATAGAAACTCTGTAAGAGCAGGACCTTACTGTCAATTACTGACCAGGAGACTGAGCATGGTACTTTTGGATGCCTCCGTTTCCTCATGTGTAAAATTTATATGATATTAATATCTATCACACTGTGTACTATGAGAAGTAAATGAATCAGGCACATAGAGCTAAGAAGAGGGTCTGGCACTTAAGATTTCAGCCAATATTAATCTATTATTATTAACCACTCTTCTCTTTGCCTAGAATGTAGTAAAACTTCAATAGATAAATATTTTTTAAAGACTGGAGGATTCCACTTTTCATAGGCTTAATTTGGTCTCTGCAAGCTTCTGAGAAAAGCCAAGATGTGAGCCTTGAAGAAAGTATATAGTTTGGTAAGTGGAGAGAGGAAGAAGGATATAAGTGGTTGAGGATATAGCATAATACTGGGCTGAGCAGTAGAAGTAAAAGGAGCATTTGGAGGGCAGTGATCAATTTGATTAAAGTAGAGAGTTAGGAGGTGCGAATGAGAAACGTACGTTGACTGCCTTTTAGACATGCTGGTGACAGATATTTTCTGTCATATTCGCAAATGACAGATATTTAAACTTCCTCTTTCAATGGGCAGGGAAGAAAGACTTCAGTTTCCTAAGCAGAAAGCAGAAAGTTCTAATGCTGTCAAGCATCTACTGTATGTAAGGACTTAACTTCTCTTCTACGTATCTTGGAATAGTACCGGTTATCCCTGGAGAACTGAGAAGATAGATTCAAATAATTCTCGGTGTTCTGTGGGTGAGAAGCTTGACCCATTGCCTACTATTGTAGCCATCTTCCATATGGGAATGGTTGAAATTTAAATTAAATGCAAAGAAAAAAATAATTTCTTCAAGTCACGCTAGTTACATTTCAAGTGTTCCGTAACCACAAGAGCCTAGTGGCTACTTCACCGAACTACACAGATGTAGAACATTTCCATCATCATATCAAGCTTCTTAGGAGAAAGAAGGTCTGGAGGCTAGAGAGGCACCTGTCAGAGGGGAAAAAGGGGATGAAAGCTGGAGGTGAGAGACAGAGAGAGCAAGATGAAGTGCAGCTTATACTGAAATACCAGAGACGAGTACATCTTTTATGGAGAGGGGAAGGCTCCAGACAAGAGGACAACAGGGCAGTTATTAGAAATCTTGGGAACAACTGAGCTGAGCTACAAGAGCTCAGGGGGGACAGAGGATAATGGCAGAGCAGAGGCTTACTTAGAGGTGAAGGGGAAAAGCCCCTTCTCCCCAGAGACATAAGGAGCAGAGGACAGGCACAAAAGCAGACAGTTTGAAACAGAAGATAAAGACACTCATACCTGTGCAGGTATGAAAACCTGGAGCAGAAGGAAAAACAACCATGGAGAATAAAGAACTTTGACTGGACTAGTGTTTTCACACAGTGGATACGGAATAAGTGAACTTACTGAAAATCAAAATCAGTAAAATTATTTTGAAGAAGCCAAGAGGATGCACAGATACTTTTTACAACTTGGCAACTTCTAGGTGCCAAAATTTGATAATTTTCATATCCATTAATCAAACAATTATTATTATGTATTGTATCCTAATATACCAGGCATACCAGGCATTCTAAGCAAACATAATGAAATTGAAAGTCTGGATTTATGGAAAGATCTTGGAGAACAACATAAATAAATGTTACATTACAGAGTACAGCTTAAACATGTTATCTCAAATTAGGGGTGGCAACCCTCTGGCGTTCAGGCTGCAACTCGTTGCTCTTGTCGTTTTATAGATATCATGAATCAATCTTGATGTTCCTTCTGGTCGAGCCCAAGGAAGCCTCGGGATGCCTTCCAACACAAGACCCATATTCAATCTACTAGTTAGTATGAGAAATAAAACCTATTTGTAAATCAGTACAAATGACATTAGAACTGTATAGTGAATCACACAGAGGAAGCCCATGGTAAAGCTACAGATTTATTTGATAACCATATACTCATCTCACTGTTTGAAATCCAAAGAGAATCACTCATCAGAATAAAAGAGTAGACCTCAATAGATGGTCTCAGCTCTTTTAGATATTTAACTCGTAATCTGGGAACTTTTCCTTATTAGAGAGACCCATAAACAGAGCATATTAATAACTGCAAATCGAAATTAACAAAGAGGCACATACTAGACCACTTAAGATAACCCCAATAAAATATACTCCATTGCCCTCAATTTTTCACTAAGGATGTAACAACAAAGCTGTCAGAGTAAGAAGATAAACCTTGCAATTTCTCTCCAAGGAATGTAGGAGGAAGAATATGTTAGTTATTTAAAGGACATATGAAGCCCACAAAGCAACCAAGGGCAGTGGAGACAGATGAGATTTTTCATGAGATTTTGCTTTATTTTAAAAGGCAGCCTACCACTGTGAACATTTTCTGAGGTCCAGTGACTTACCTGTCCAAACTTCAAATCACAGAATCAAACGGGAGTTAAAAATTGGTGTTATCATGAGATTTAGTACCTAATATAGATTTCCGATCGAGAAAAAAGTATCATAGTATAATAGGGAATTAAAGAAGAAAAGGGAGTCTCAAACACCTATCCTGGTAGCAATCTTGATGAATAGTTCATATAAGCTTCTGACCTTTGTGTGTTGAATCATCAGGGCCCATAACTGCTGAGCCCTCCTTGTTAGCCAGTCAGCTCAATCCTTAATACCAGGTTCTGCAGTGGAAAAATTTTGGCAGGGTGGTGTTCTATCTTGGTTTCTCTTGATTTACTGGAAACATTCCAAATTGAGTGCAATAGTATTAAAGACTATTGTTTCCATTTTCTCAATATCCTGTGTAAAGCTGGGTAATTTTATAATGGCAATAAAATTGCAGAGAGAACACTGAGACGTTTTAGGTATTCCAGCTCCTCGTCATGTTCCACTGTAAAAGGGCTGTTTCCAAAATAATTTATTCAGTATATGTCATTAAATAGAAGTTTAATGAAGTTGAAATAGTATATACATATATAAATATATCATGCATAAACACTGCTGCAAATATACCTATGGCCTTTCTCGTGAAAGGCCCTTTTTTATTCTTAGACTAAATCCTTTCTATTATAAAAGGTATATTGTATAAAAAGCATAGTATTATAATATCCTTCCCTTAAAAATGTTGTCAGCAAAGATTAGTTTGCTTTAAGTGATCCCCATTTTCAAAACCCCAAATTCATAATTCTCGCTTGGCCTCCTAAGCTATTTTGAAATCCTAAAATTTGAGAACCATTGCTATAGAAACAAATAACTCTTTGATGCACACAATCATCAAAACATTTCAAGGATATGTCTTTTAGAAATAAAACACAGAAGTTATAAAAATGCAGTATGATGACTAAAGCTAGAAAAAAGTACTTTAGTAATATTTTTTTTAACTCATGTAAGTAATATTTGTTCATTATGGAGAATTTGAAAAGAAGAAATTATTAAAATTTTAAAAATCACTTATAATCCCAATACTTATATATATGTCAGTTTTTTTTCTTTACATTTTCTTAATATTTATATTTACAAAAAAAGGGATGGCATCAAGTCGACTATTTCATTTCATATTACTCGGGAAGCCTTTAGAAACACTGTTTATACAGAGAAGATGTTTCAAGATGACACTAATATCATGCCTGATTTGCAGGTTAATGAACTATAGAGATGAGAAGGCAGGTAGGCACCAAACTCTGAGAGTAAAGTGAGATGAACGCAGATAATCCTCAGTCTAAAGAATTACACCAAGGGTGAAACTGGCCTAGAGCCACGTGCGGGAGGACATCTGAAGTATATTTAATTTTCAACTCTACGAAAATATCTTGAAACCAAGGAGCTCAAAAAGCCTTTCTTAGAAAGGCAGGAATAGATGAAAGTATGACTATCCCTCATTCAACAGATGGAAAAAACCAGGCTCAGCCAACAATCCAGGAGGTTAAAGAAGGGACTAAAGTTTCTGAGCCAGACTTGACCTCTATTGTTAGATCCTGCAAATTTTCAAGAAAAACAAGAAACAATTTGACTTGACTTTGCTTGGTGTTTTGGCCTGCAAAAATACTAGGGCAGCTTGACATTTAGGCTACAAATTTTGCAGCTGTGTAATCATTGGGGTCTGGGAGACCTTACTATACTCGGTTCAGCCCCTGAATGCCTTTTGAGACCAAGACAATAGAACTTATTATTAGCAAGCTACCATAAGTCTCAGAGTATGACACATGAATAGAATTCTTCCCTTTTCTCTTTGCCTGCACAGGGACGTAAAAATAGAATAAGTAACTAGTGTATCTGCACATCTACTCACACTAACGTTAAAAAGTATACCGAGAGATGGAACTTGGCAAGAACGACACCCACTATGAGGTGAATCATTTTTATTTTCCTCTAACATTGAGGTTTCTTGCTGACATGAAAGAGTCAACTTAAACCTGTTAGAAAGGCATTTGTTGCAAACTGTTCTTTCCTTTCCATTCCCAGCGTTACAAATTCAGCTCAGGGTCTTATTACTTTTCCTGGGCCACAAAATATCTGCTGAGTTAGTCTCCCTACTCATTCCTGATTTAAAGCAACTCCCACTTGGATGCCAGATAAATGTTCTGAGACACGTCCCTGGTCGTGACAATTCCCACCTCCAAAATAATAAATGACTAACCATCAACGAGAAATTAGGAATTGAGCAAACAAGGTCCTTCAAAATCTGACCCACACCTACCCGTACCATTCATTTTTTTCTTTCCACCCCGCTGTAATCTGGAGTTTCCAAAGTAGATTTTTTTTTTTTTTTAATCCTTCCTTTATGTGCTTCAGGCTTTTCTGGCTCTGTTTTTCCTCATGCTACTCCCTCCAAGAAGACTGCACTGCAACTCCCTCTCAGGAGTCTCTCTCCCCCAAGGCCAACCATAAACACCTTCTGTCTCAGAAGCCCTGCTGACATACAACCAGATGCAGTCCTTCCTCTAATTCCTCCTTAGAAACTTTCCTCGATGCCTACTTGTTTAATTTTGTCTTACTCTTTAAGTATATGTGTCTCATTTTCTGCTGCTATGTAGGTAAAGAGCAAAACGCTTATCCCTTTTAAGTCTAGATCATTTTTCAACGATAGACTTTCTGGGATCTACATGCAGAGGCCTCTGTCTCTAAAGAGGGAACCAATTTCCTCTCCTCCCCATATGCAACCAGAGCCCACCTTCTCTCTCCCTATCAAAGGGGGAATGGCCGTATCAGTCACTGATGCCGTCATTATTATAAATGATCTAATTTACCATCTTATGTTATTTACCCTCTCATCTTCAGATGATTCTTCTGTGAAATCTGTTGTGTTAATTTCCACAATGAATGAAATGCTGTCTTATGAACCACTTCACTCGATTTTTACAAGTCTGTGAGATGGGATGATGTGACCATCCCATAATATTGAGGAGAAAAACGAGGCTCAGAGAGGTTAAGTGACTTGTCCATAGCAATGTAAACAGGAAAAAACTTCCAGTGGCAGAAGTAAACTCAGAAAGATTATGAGATCTATCTGCAAGTGTGTGCTAAGTATAAGATGGAGGAAGCAGAGGGAAAGGTCACAGTGAGAAGTCATCTTCCTCACTATTATTTCCTTTGCTCAGCAGAAGGGAAATAATGAAAAACACCTAAGATTTACTGGATGCTTACTAAACATCCAAGGCACTACATAAACACTTTACACGGAATGATCTCATTTACCTTACATAAGAGTATTTACGAGGTACCTATAACTACAGAGTACAGACGATGAAACAAAATCGGAAAATTAGCTCGCCCATGGTGGCATGGGGATTTGAATCCAGATCAATTTGCATTAAAGCCCACACTTCTCATCTCTATGCCAATACTTTTCAAATTTTAATCTGTGATTTAATGTGAATCACCTGCAGAACTTGTTAACTGCAGATTCCGATCCAGTAGGGCTGACGGGGGGCTAAGACTCTGCATTTGCAAGAAGTTCCCGGATGATGCTGAGGCTGATGGTCCAGAGCCCACACTTTAGGTACCAGTTTCCTTATACTCCCCTGAGACAGTGCTAGAGTGAGCAACTCAAGTCACTGATGTTCCAATTCTGGGGACTAGCTGGGGGCAGGGAAAGAGGGAAGGAGAGAGGATCCTGACTGCCTTAGCCAAGCCTACCGTTCAAGCGTCTCTGAATGCCCCTCACTGTTCCTTGTGCTATGCTCCATTGCTTCCAGCTTTAACTCTTCCCTCCCTTGTTTTCTCATAAGAATATTTTCATCTTGAAGCACAAAAGACATTATTTCAGATGATACTTTATGATATCATTTTGTCTGGAACACAATCCTATCTACACTTACCTTACACGTATTTCATAATGCCCTGCTTTGCTCTTTGATGTGACACAGCAACTCATATAAAAGTCCCTAATTATCTAGATTTCCATCATTAAGCATCACTTTGTATTGCACTTTTTAGTAAAGAAACAAATAGGATGTGTTAGCTATTTTTCTCTAAGATGGAGAGGTCCTATGTAAGTCACAGGAGTCGCAAATGTGGGATTTATTCATCCATTTATCCACCCATCACTGTCCGGCTGCTACGGTACACCAGGCACTATGCTAGGTTTGCCCTCGTGATCCTTTGTTCCATTTGGAAATCAGAACATAATGTATATATATTTTATTACACTATTTTTATATTATGTGCATGATGCTACAAAACCCAGTAATTTAATTAAATAAATTTAGCTTACTTATTTTTAACTATTTTAGTGTACCTGTTCAGATGCTCTGATATAATGTGGTAATTAATGTCACTTCTCAATATAAAATCTCATTCCAGGGCTTCCCTGGTGGCGCAGTGGTTGAGAGTCCGCCTGCCGATGCAGGGGACACGGGTTCGTGCCCCGGTCCGGGATGATCCCACGTGCCGCGGAGCGGCTGCGCCCGTGAGCCATGGCCGCTGAGCCTGTGCGTCCGGAGCCTGTTGCTCCGCAACGGGAGAGGCCACAACAGTGAGAGGCCCGCGTACCGCAAAAAAAAAAAAAAAAAATCTCATTCCACTAACTCAGCCTCTGCAGATATTCATCCTAAAATGTGCCCATGCACACACACAATCTCCCCTCATCTTTAGTGAAGTGAAAATGAATCAATTTTTATTAAATTTATCAGCTTCAAAGGAAGGGCTTTGTGTCTTTGGCCACATCATCAGGCTTTAATTGGCTTCCATTCTGTTACAAGTGAAGTTTTAAAAACTTTGCCTTCAAATCACAAGTCATCTTCTCTCTCCCACTCTTCATTCAAAAGTTCCCAATCTCTGGCTGTCCAGTGGAGCCATCCCTGACCCTCACTCACACTTCCTTTTTCTCGTTACACTCACTTGCTATAATGCTGAGAACCTTGTATGTAATGTCTTTTTTACTCTCACAACGATCACATGTGGCAGGTCTATTATCTACCCCATTTTACAGATGGAAATGAAAGCTTCGAGAGTGAAGTAATAACCACTAACATTGACTAGAAATATATATGCTCTACAAAATTTACAGTGTTCTCACTTATTACTTATCCTGCCTATGGGTAGGGTCATCTTAAATCTCCACTTTTACACAAGAAGCGCCCAGGCAGAAAGGGCCAAGTGCTTGATCCAAGTTGACACAGACAGTTGGTGATGGAGCCAGGATCCCAGCATTGGAGTCCAGTCCGGAACCTGGGCTCTTACCCACCATCAGCTAACCTGATGAGGGTCCCACAGCTGAAGGAGAGTGGCGGAGTCAGGAGACAAAGGTCTGTCCAAAAACAAAGCCCCTAAAGTCGGTCACTGTGCACACGGCTTACTTTCTTCAGAGCTATCCTTCTCAGTCCAAAGGACAGGTTTAAATCTGGGCATTATTTGAACTCAAAGGAGCACGGGGAAAGTAATGATAATCTGATACTTGCTTCCTTTTCTGACCATCTGTCTACCCACTGGCATCTGTGCCCCTGCACCTATCCAGGGCCAACCCGGCCCACTGTTCTCACCCACTCAAGGTCTTTACTCCTGAAGTGCCCCCCTCTCCCATTCGCTGTCAGTTTATCCTTCCTTTCTCAGTTATTTCCATCATTTTACAAACAGGCTATACAGTCTCCCAGCTTCAGAAAGCCTCACTTGGTCCCAGGTCCTGCATCTTCTACCTGGACCACACCACTACTGCACGACGTTTCTGCTGCCTCTCCAGGTCAACCTTGCCTACAAAGTCATCTATACCACCTATCTCCATTTCCTCACCACCGTTTCATATCAGACTTATATTTTTCTGACTGTCAATATTTCTATGATAAACATTGTACTACTCTTATTATCAAAATATATTAAAATGTGTAGGTAGTATGCTTTTATACATGGCACCACACACACACACACACACACACACATCTCATAACAAAAAATACTGTGACTCATTAAAACTGTGTGTATATGCCAATGTTACAGCTCAAATTCCTATATATCACAAATTTATGTTATCAGTCTCATCCTTTCCTCATTCTTGAGACTGAAATCTTGCTCCAGAAGATTTCATACAGATTTACCACCAGGTCAGCATGAGCTCTCCTCTCCTGCCAGCCGCCCCTGTGTGAGTCCCTTCCACTGTGACTCACGGAATCTCTAACCAATTGTGAACAGTCTACCAACTGGCTGCCATTTTTTCCCCTCACATCTTTTAGATTTACCTTGATAGCATCATGTTGCCTTTTGTTTTCTGCTCTTCAAACTTCCCCCTTTTCAGCTACCTCAGGCTCAAACGGAGGAGGAAAGAGGGCTGGCTGTATTCAGGGCCACATCTAGGTGTACAATTGGTGCATGCTACTGCTTCTTCTCTTTTGTTGTCCATGCCCTATGGTTACACTTCCTCTCAAAACCACTTCTACCTAAGGATAAATAGTGCATCCTCCACCCCTAAGAAGCTGGTAGCACAGAGATGCACACACAGTGGTAATGCAGCATGAACGATCTCTAAGATAATAGCTCTCCAGGAGGACATGGAGGAAAAACTAGTTTACACTTGGGGAGAAAAGGGCAGGAAGAGATATCCCACACACACTTTGAAGATCAGTGGAAATTATCATGGCTATGTCATGATCCAGTAACGGGAAGAGGCACCAGTGAACTTGGGAGAGGGAGGGGCAGAGCATGGCCTGTTAGAGCATCTTTTTGTAACGGTAGAAATCAGGGTGGGGGGCTTCCCTGGTGGCACAGTGGTTGAGAGTCCGCCTGCCGATGCAGGGGATGTGGGTTCGTGCCCCGGTCTGGGAAGATCCCACATGCCGCGGAGCGGCTGGGCCCGTGAGCCATGGCCGCTGAGCCTGCGCGTCCGGAGCCTGTGCTCCGCAACGGGAGAGGCCACAACAGTGAGAGGCCCGTGTACCACAAAAAAAAAAAAAAAAGAAATCAGGGTGGAAGTTAGGAAATGGTGGGAAACAAAGCTCGAGAATTAGGCAAAAACCAAATCACACACTAAGAAAACTAGTTTTGTTTTTTTCAAGTCAAGGGGAGTCTGCTTACTTCAAACAATAAAATAGTTAATATTTACTGAGAGCTTACAATGTGCCATTTATTATCTTCACAACACTCCTGTGAGGCAAGTGCTATTATTTTTTTTCCATTTTATAAATAAGAAAACAGAGAGACACGGAAGTTAAGTAATGCTGAAGGTCAGACAGCTAGGAAGAAGCTCAAGTTGAATGATAATGAGACTTTCATTTCAGAAAGGTAAAGGGATGTATTCGGTTTCTGGGTTGCTCCTGTATGATGCACAGAAGGCTAGGACAGAGATATGGAGAAGTGGGGAGGGGCAAGAGGAACAGAGCAGTTCAGTTCCGCCATTGTGATTGGGGGTCTGGGGTGAAAGTCCAGCTACAGTGGTCCAGCTGGATGCACAGATGTGGACTAGGGAAAGATGTCTAGGCTGGGGGCAGAGATCTGAGTCACTGGGCTAAAGGTCATAGCTTAAGCCTGGAAGTTAAGTGAATCAGGCAGAAAAGAACTCTGAACAGAATTCTGGCAGGGGCAGGGAAGGGGATTTGTACTTAAGCAATAGACAGAAGAAAGAAACAGAAAGGAAGGAAAAGAGGGAGGGAGAAAGAGAGAAAGACAATGAGGGGAAAAGAGTACCAGGAGATTCAAGCAGAGGAAAGTTCCTTGGAATACAAGGAAAGGGAATTTCAAAAAGGTCATTGGTAACAAATTTTGCAGAGCAGTCAAGAAAGTTAGGACTCAAAAATTCTTGGGGTTTATCAACCAGGGGATCTCTCATTTTGGCAACTGCCGTTCCAGGGAAGGGGTGGAATCAGAGGCCAAACTGCAGCTGTTTGAGGAGTTCTGGGAACATGAGGAAACTGAAGGAAAGAACAGGGTCATGGAAGACGGGAGAAAGAGAAGGAGGGAGACACAGAAATCAAAAGAAAACCTAGGCAGGGGTGTTGTTTGCTTTTTCTTTGCGACTTGAGCCCATTTTCCATTTACATATGAGAGGCAACTCTTCCAAAGAACCAGAAAGTGTGAAGACCCAAGAGGCAGCAAACACAGAACGGATGTAGGAAGGACTCAGGGCCAGACTGCCTCATGCTGTCTTTTGAGGCTATTCTTTCCTCCTGCTGGAAGTTTCCTCTTTTGTCTCGAATCTCCTTTTTCCTGAAAAAGTTATCAATGTATTTTCCCGCTTTCAATCTATTTCCACAGAATGTTGCCCAGTTAATTTTCCTCATGTTATTCCCCTGCTCCTACTCTTTCAGTGTATTCTGTTATTTTCAAATGAAATTCCAAGCTCCTTTAGAAATATAATTTTTCTCCTTTTGGTCTCACCCACTTTGCCCTGTTCTTAGAGCGCCACCCCTCCTCCACACAAGCCAAGTCCTGAGGCTGGAACATTCTACCCTATACCTGTGATCCTTTGCAATGCCTACTGGGTTGGGTTTTTTTTCTGCCTCTATAAACCCTACTTTTCCCGAAACCTCATAATATGTCACCCTCTTCTTATAGAGGGGTCTCCATGCCCTTGAAGCCACATAAAAATGTTATCTTTTATTCTACCTTGGCAGGTCATCAACACATCATGAACATTTTCCAAAAGTTATATATGTTTATCACTGTGAAAAGTATCAAGAATATAAACATGCTAAACATACAATCCATGACAACTATGGGGTCATAATCTGTTTGGTATTTAAACAACTTGGTCACATTATTTAAATCTGGTCTTATATTTTAACACTTACTAAAAAATGTGTGTACCTTGTCATCAAAACTGGACTGCAAGCTCTTCAAGAGAGAAGCTGTGTATTAAAGCGTTAGCACAGATTGTCTGAAATTTCACCTCAGGAACATGCAGCAAGAATTGAATAAGTGTTTTGCTGAAAGGAAACTGGACAGAATTTGCAATCTCAGAATAATAAGAAACTGTGTAAATTGAATTCTCTTTTTTCCCCCTATAATATGCTGCAATGTAAATACAGCACTTCCACAGCTTTTGCCTTTTATCACATTATGAGATCTTTTTTTTTTCAAGGCATTCTTATATGTGCTTTGGATTTATTTCTTCTTATACCTGCATGCATGCTGCATGTTGTTTCCTGTGAAGCTTGTGCCTCTCATTTTCACATTCTTTTCTATGATTTTCACTGTAAGCCTATGAGCTTCCTCATTTCTCTTAGAATGTAATTTAATTTATCCATGTTATGAAACTGTGTCTAAAACCTTCTTTTAGTTAAAAAGTATCATCTACGAACTCCAAATTTGGATTTTTATGAAATAAATCATCTCTATTACTTTACCTATCACTCTTAGTTTTCTACAGCTACTCTCATTATAATTTTTAGTTATCCCCTAAGATTTATTTTATTTTCATATTCTGATACTATTTTCGTGGGTTCTCTGTTCTGTGTCTTAAATGCTACTCTGTGATATATTTTGATCATCTGATCAACTTATTTTGATTTTTTTTGCATTTTATTTCTTTTGTGTATTGCATAACAAACAAATGCTCCTTTTATTTAAAAATACCATCTGTGACTTTCTGCTTTATTTTGTTCCTGATCTGGATTTTCTTTTCCTTTTAGTTCAAATGTTCCACTGAGAATTTAAGTTTTTGTTTTTTTGTGTGTGTGTGTGGTACACGGGCCTCTCACTGTTGTGGCCTCTCCCGTTGCGGAGCACAGGCTCCGGACGCGCAGGCTCAGTGGCCATGGCTCACGGGCCCAGCCGCCCTGTGGCATGTGGGATCTTCCCGGACCGGGGCACGAACCCATGTCCCCCGCATCGGCAGGTGGACCTCAACCACTGTGCCACCAGGGAAGCCCCTAAGTATTTTTTTAAAAAATGGATTGCTTTCACTTGGGTCATTTCTGAAAATGAATTTGCTTTTTCATCTATTTCCGTGTAATGTATTAAAATCTTGCTAGAGAACTATTAGATTTACTACCTTCACTTACAGTGCCTTCTTAAGCCTAATTGTGGGGCATTCTACGTGTTAGGCAGCAGTACCCTGGTGTGTAAGATTCACACTGATGCCCTGAGACCCCCGTGTGGCCAGCAGGTTTTGGGCATGGGGCCCAATCCTCAGAGGCAGGTGTGGCTGAGCCGGGTCTGTGCTGAGCCTCAGGTCTCGCAGGCTGCAAGGACAATGGGGATTCCCAGTACCTGCTGCTCCTCCGAGATGCTCTGAGCACAGAGGAGGTGGGCTCTGTCACCCGGACGGCAAGTTCAGTGTCCAGACAGAGAGTGAGCTGCCGCCCCTCAGGGACTAGGTGCTGTAAGCAGATGGAGGGAGTGGAGGGACAGGTTGCCAAGGGGCCTGGGGCAGAACTGGGAGGAGGACCAGGTGGACAGGATCCGGGCTGGGGGTTCCTGGAGAGAACAGCTCTCCATGGCAGGCCCACATCTTTGTCTTTACCTAAAGCTGGTACTTCTGTCCAGTACCTCCCGGAGACCCAGGCAAGGGACTCCTGCCTCGGTTTGTGCATTACAGTCTTGCTTCTCAGAGCGCAGTCACTGACGGCAGCAGCTGGGTGTGCCGCAGAAATGCAAAAGCGGAGGCCCACATTAGCCCTTATGAATCAGAATCTGTACTTGCACAGGTGACTGTACACACATTTGCATTTGAGAAGCACTGCATTAGAGGACCCGCTCTGGCCCTCACCCTTTCCAAGGGACATGCCCAAGGGGAGCTGGGCTCCTTTTAGACAAGGCTTCATACTCAGGTCCCCAGAATCCCTTGCCCACAGGCCCAAGTCTCCTCATTTCTAGGGTATACAGTGGTGTTTTCACAAGATACATCCTCCCTTGCATCCAGGACCCAGCAGGTGGTCAAGAGACAGCTGTGACACAGTGGGGAGGGGTGGGTTGGACTTCCAGGCTGAGTGTCCACATAAGGCCCTGGAGGAGCGGGAAAGCGCCAGGGGTGGGAAGGAGGGTGGGTCCAGGGCCTCCAATTATACTTTTGCTCCTGGTCCCTTTAGACGGGGTTGAGCCCACTTCTGTCCATTTAGAGCTGATATACACATCTAGTGGGGTCCAAGCTATGGGCAGGGTGATGGCTACAAAAGAATATATGCTTTCTACAAAAATTTTAAATATTTGATACTAACATGTTAGGCTGGATTCCAGAATCACTTGCCTTATTCTAAGAAATTTCAACATTACAGTTGTCAATGAAAGAAAGTAATAGTCATCAGATTCTCTAGGTATAATTTCAATTCCAGGAACCTTCTGAATGGCTATAAAATAGGTTTTAAACTTTTCATCATCTCCTTGTTCTTACAAAGCATCCCACAAATAGCAGGTATCAAGACTTTGGAGAGACCACTGATTGGAAATTACAAGTCAGCGTTTCTAACATAATACCTCATAAGAAAAAGTTATTTGTGAATTTATGCTTTTCATTAAAACATTTGAAAACATGTTATTTGGAAATTCAATACTTAGTTTTCTTCCCGATACTTTTTCTTTTCTCTTCTTCTTTTTTTAAAACTTATTTTATTGAAGTATAGTTGATTTACAATGTTGTGTTAATTTCTGCTGTACAGCAAAGTGATTCAGTGATACATATATACACATTCTTTTTCATATTCTTTTCCATTATGGTTTATCACAGGATATTGCATATAGCTCCCTGTGCTATACAGTTGCTTATCCATCCCATATATAATAGTTTACATCTGCTAATCCCAAACTCCCAATCCATCTCTTCCCCACCCCGCCCCTCGCCCTCGGCAACCACAAGTCTGTTCTCTGCATCAATGAGTCTGTTTCTGTTTCGTTATTTTCTCTTCTTTTAATACAAAGTATATGTATTGAAATTTTTTTCACGAAATTCCATATGGATGCCCCCAAATCCTATCTAATTTACCCAAGTACCTACCACACAAATATCACACATACATAATTAAGTGAAAAAAGGTGAGAAGCTTATACCCAGCTAGACAGAGTTAAGAAAAGCTAAGGGACCCAAAATAGGCAGAGTGGAGAAGGATACTCCTTCCCATCACATGCAGTGTGTCTTCAGGTCACAAATGTCTATTACTTCTGACTTTTATTAGAAGTATATCCTTTTATAAAGTGGATTTCCTTCCTTTGTACAATTTTTAAAACAGATTTTCCCCCTCAACAGATCAGCTTCAAACTTTTTAAAACATTTCCCTAACATATAATTATCATCTTCCAAAGATCCAAAAGTGCTGTCAATGTGACTGAAATCAGAACGTAAATATTTTATAAACAGCTGTCAAATCTCAACTGGCAGAAAACAAAAACCCCCCGAATTACTGTAATCTAACCACGAGGCTACATCATTTAATTGACAGATAAGACATTTTTCGAGCTTCCGTTTTCCCATCAGCATTTTAATACATTTGCATGGTGTGCCATCCTGGATCGTCCCTGTGACAACTGACTTGGAAGATGGAATTAACTCTGAAGCTCTCTAAGGGAGAAGCCTAGCACAGTAATTGAACTCAGTTTCATGCAACATTTTTCACACTCACTGTATTTGGAATGTCTGTTACTAACAGGGACTAAATATTGGCATCATGGGAATATTATGTTGGCCACTGGAAAAAAAGGCAGCTTTGCTCTTAGTAGTTTGATAATTTATTATTTCATTCTTTTGGGCCTTCATTCAACAAACATTTCCAATCATCTATGTGCCAGGCTTAACTAATAAATCTACGTAAGATCCAAAGAATTGGGCTCTGTCACCCATCACCATAGATCAGAAATGCCACTAGTGCCAATACCAAAAGTGGTCCCTCCCAAGGATTTACTGCTATTTTCTGTGTGCACTGTTGTCTGTCCCTGTTCTCAGAATTTGTTTTTTCATCTTTTTTTTTTTTTTTTTCTTTCTTTCCAGTCTAGAGCAATAAACCCATCGGGGACATCTATAAGCACCGTTTAATTTCTTTTGGGATATTTTGCCTAAGGCATTTTTTGACTCTACATTCATTCATTCAATAAATATTTACTAAGCTTCTTGCAGGGAACAGGCATCTTTATAGGTATTGCGGTTCAGGCAGTGAGGAAAAGAGACCAGAGAGGCCCTGCCCTCAAGGAGCTTAGACCATACAACAAACCATAAACACATGTCAGAATTCTTCATGTCTTGCTTAAATCCCTTAAGCTATACAAATAAGTACTTTTTCCATATGGGGGTATTTTAATATGCCTTAAAAATAAAACTTCTAAGTTTTTTTTTTTTTAATACTTTATTTATTTATTTGGCTGCGTCGGGTCTTAGTTGCAGCACACGGGATCTTTGTTGCAGCACGAGGGGTCTAGTTCCCTGACCAGGGATCGAACCCGGGTCTGCTGCACTGCAAGCACGGAGTCTCAGCCACTGGACCACCCGGGAAGTCCCTAAAACTTCTAGTTTTTAAATGGAATTAAACTTGGAATAGTGCTCATTTAGAGACAGTGGTTAGGGAAGATTTGCAGCTGAGATCTCAATGGGAAACTTCAGGGACAGAGCCCTGCAAGCCAGGGGACTGCCGTGCCAGGGCCCTAGGGAGACAAGAACACAAAGGAACAGAATGAAAGACAGGGACACTGGTGTTGAGGAAGCAGGGAGAAAAGGCACAAGTAGAAGCCTGATTGTATCAGATAGGTAAGACGTGGTCATGTGTTTGGGTTCTACTCTAAATGCAGAGAAAGGAGTTGAAGGGTTTTGAGCGGGTCTCAGGAGAATAACAAGCTCTGATCTAGTTTCCCCAGACACTGGTCTTGCACACAGAAGGGATTTTGGTGTGGCAAGAATAGAAGCCAGGAGACCACCAGGAAGCTTACACAGTTGTCCCGGCAAGAGAGAATGATGACTTGGAGCAGGGTTGTAACAGAAGATACAGAAAGAAATTAAGAATTTCAGGATGTATTTGAAATAAAGGACAGCAAAAGGAAAATAACTGATAACTCTTTAGTTGAATGGCCAAAAAGAAAAAAGTTGACTTTAGTAGACACAGCATTTCCCTGCATTAGCAATGGACATCCAACAAGGTAAGTTATTATTTTATATTAAGAGAATATCAGAATATCATACACCCTCCATTTACAAACAAAGAGCAAAGGTCCAGAGAGGTGAAGGAGCTTTTTTGAGCCTCCAAAGAGCTGGCTGTCACCTGCATTTCCCATCTCCTAGTTTCCAGCCCAGGGACTTTTCCATTATCCAGCACCTCCTCCCCCGACTCAGCTCAGTACCTTATTCAATATCTTGCATGTCTTTCTTTGGAAAGGAATTTTATTATATAATTTATCTTTTTCCTGCATTTTTTTCTGAGCCTACTGAGTGAAGTAATAGACACTGTTAGAAGGAAAGTATTTAATATTAGGACTGTAGCTTAAAAGCTTAGTTTTGGTGGCCATATTTAGACCATTAGTCCTAAACTTCTATTTCAAAAGAACAAAAAGCAAAATAAAAAACTTGGAATTAGTATTTCTTTCACCTGCTTTCACAGGCAATTTCAATTCATCCTGATTCCCCCAAACCAGAGTTTTCTCTTTCCTTTTTTTTTTTTTTTTTTTTTTTTTTTTTTGCGATATGCGGGCCTCTCACTGCTGTGGCCTCTCCCGTTGCGGAGCACAGGCTCCGGACGCGCAGGCTCAGCGGCCACGGCTCACGGGCCCAGCCGCTCCGTGGCATGTGGGATCCTCCCGGACCGGGGCACGAACCCGTGTCCCCTGCATCGGCAGGCGGACTCTCAACCACTGCGCCACCAGGGAAGCCCCTCTTTCCTTTCATTTAAAAATATGGAATAGCCCCAGTTCGCTTAGTTTTATAAATGGATAATCTAGTGGAATTTCTGTATTATCGAAGGACATGCAAAGGATTACTGCACTGATGATGCCACAAGAACAGCACAGGCTCCTGGCATCATAATGCCAGGACCAGCACTGACGTAGCAGAGTACCGGGAAGGGCACCTGACAGGTCCAAGTTCGAACCTTGCCTTTGACACTTACTATCATAGGACAAAGTTGTTACATCTCAAAACATCAGTTTCCTCACTGTAAAATGGGGATCATAACACTTACCCGGACGGCACTACTGTGAAGACTAAATAAGGTACAGAAATACATGTAGCATCATGACCAGATATGAATGCTAGAATCAGCTACGTCTGCATTTGGCTCCGAGTATCAGAAGACCTAACAAGCTTGTGTAAGGGATTTATTTGTCTCCTACAACAGGAAATGTAACGGTAGCTTCACTAGAGCTTAAGAGTGTCATCAAGGTGTCAAGCTCCTTTTACCTTTCTGCTCCAATATCCCTGGTTGTGGCTTTTGTCCTTGTGGTTACAAGATGGGGGCTGTGCTTTGTATTAATCATGTTTTTTTATTTTCTGTACTTTGTGATGTTTTGACATCTTAAAAGTCGCTGACCAGGGAGAAACTGTCCGTCCCAAGACTAGCCAATTCTTAGAAATAGCAAAGGGTTTGGCCTGGAGCACATCTTTCGCATGGAAACCAAACACTCCTGAGGGTATAGTCCCATCCACCTTCTTATCTAACTCACACACCAAGTCAATATTTCCCCTGCCTAAATCAACACCCTGCCAAGTACCAGGCAACCAGAGACCACCCTTGCAGCCCAGGGCCCACCGACATTATTCTAACTGGCCAATCCTAACGTGTTTACCCTGCCCTGCCTCTCCTTTCCTGAGGAAACTCCCAAGAAAGACACTGACCTAGACTTTCTCCTCATTTCTGTTTTCTGCCCCTTGACCAGACCTGGTCTTCCGCAGATGGCCTTTCATGGAGTGCCCCCTTCTCTCGGGAAATGCAAGTAATAAATTCTTCTTCCAGTGACACTGACTTCTCTGTGTCATCACTCAGTCACTTTCATAAATTAAGACCCTGCAGCTACAAATTTTAGAACTACTTTTCAGGAAGAAAGATGGGGCAATAACAAAGGAAAATGTTTCAAAAATATTCTCCTCTTGAAGCTCTGCTCTTTTATTTCAGGAAGGGAATTAATTCAGGAAGGGAAACCCTCCCCAGGGCCCATCACTCAGAACTCATTAGCCAGAAATGGGTCATGTGGCTGCAGCAAAGGAGTCTGGGAAGTCTTATTGTCCTTCAAAACTTCAGGAATTTTTAAGAAAGGAATAGGGGAGAATGTATATTGGGTAGGCTATCTGCACTGTCTGCTGAATAGAAAAAGTATTATGAACAATAACATTTAAAAAGGATTGAGCTTTTTCACAATGTTGCTCTTTCTTCATACTTACGATCGGATTTTGTACAGGATTCCAAATAAGGCGATATAAATAATCAAAAGATAATACTTAAGCTATGAATTAGACAAGCTATAAGGTCCTATATTTGCTAAAACGTCAAACATTTTCCACTATTTAAAAAACCCTCACATTACTACAGTTAAGATACAATACGTTTTTGAAATAAAATCAACTTATTTCATATTTCAACAAATTCCTTCATTGTAATTTTGAATCTGATGAACAAATTAGTAAAAAAAGTACCTTTACTGAGACACAAAAAGTTGAGCATGACTTATTCATATTAAGATGCACACAGTAACAATTATAAGTTGTACTGAAAAACACCAACCTAGAAATTCCTATTCTTCATTAACCTCTGCTCACAGATCAAGCCATCAGCCCCCTTTTTAAAGCAAAGAATTCAACTCAAAAAAAGAGCTTACCTTACAGTACCTTAGTGGAAGTTCTGAATGTCATGTATTTCGTCTCTAATCAGAAAACAGGTGCTAGAAGAGAACAAGAAAATAGGGTTTACACTAAGCCAGGACCCTGGAAAAGGGAAAGTCACTAGGTTACACACAATGATTTCTAAAAATGTAAGAACATCACAGAAGTTTCTAGAAAGTGACTTCAAAGATCATGGTGCCCAACCGCCTCTCGTAACTGATGAGGACACAGGTGGTCAGAGAGTTAGGGCACCTGTTATTGGCAAAAGAAACACATCTATTGACTTCGGATGAAAGGCTCTTTGTAGTTCCACTCCTCATGCCTGCCAAAGCTCCAGTCACAGTGAAAGGACATAAAGTAAGAAGAAGAGAAAAAAAAAAAAGTTGCTCATCCCTTAATTTTACATGTTAGTGATGGTGCCTTCCTTTTTCAGTAAATGACTTAGTGCTGTCGACTTACAAAGAGAAGTCACAGGAATGACCCTTAGAAGTTCCAGTCCACTATCTTCTCCCAGACACTACTGGAAGTATATACACACCATTATCTTATGATTGGTTCAATTCTCACACAGAGATAGGATCAAATCTTTAATAAATTGAATTATAATTGACATACAATATTAGATTAGTTTCAGGTGTGCAACACAGTGATTTGACATTTGTACACATTATGAAATGATCACCGCAATAAATCTAGAGACCATCTGTCACCATACAAAGTTGTTACAATACACTGACCATATTCCCCATGCTGTACATTACATCATTCTGACTTATTTTACAATTGGAAGTTTGTTCCTCTTAATCCCCTTCACTTATTTCACCTGTTCCCCCATCCCTCTCCCCTCTTGCAACCACCAGTTTGTTCTCTGTATCTATGAGTCCGTTTGTGTTTTATTTTGTCCATTTGGTTTTTACATTTTGCATATAAGTGAAATCATACAGTATTTGTTTTATTCTCTCTGGCTTATTTCACTTAGCGTAGTATCCTCTAGGTACACCTATGTTGTCACAAACGGCAAGATTTTATTCTTTTTTATGGCTGAGTAATATTCCAGAATGCCACCTTTTTATCCATTCGTTTATCAATACACACGTCAGGTGCTGCCATATCTTGGTTATTGTAAATAATGCTGCAATGAACATAGGGGTGCATATATCTCTTCAAATTAGTGTTTTTGTTTTCTCCATATAAAAACCCAGAAGTAGAATTGCTGAATCATATGGTAGTTCTACTTTTACTTTTTTGAGGAACCTCCATACTGTTTTCCATAGTGGCTGCACCAATTTACATTCCCACCAACAGTGTACGAGGGGCTCCCTTTTCTCCACATCCTCGCCATCTTTTTTTTTTTTTTTTTTTGCGGTACGCAGGCCTCTCACTGTTGTGGCCTCTCCCGTTGCGGAGCACAGGCCCCAGACACGTAGGCTCAGCGGCCATGGCTCACGGACCCAGCCGCTCCGCGGCATGTGGGATCTTCCCGGACCGGGGCACAAACCCGTGTCCCCTGCATCGGCAGGCGGACTCTCAACCACTGCGCCACCAGGGAAGCCCCTTGTCTTTTTGATAACAGTCATTCTGACAGGTGTGAGGTGGTATCTCACTGTAGTTTTGATTTGCTTTTACCTTATGAGTAGTGGTGTTGAGAATCTTTTCATATGCCTGTTGGCCACCTGTATACCTTCTTTGGAAAACTGTATCTGCAGGTCTTCTGTCCATTTTGAAATTTTGTTTTATTTTATTTTTTGCGGTACACGGGCCTCTCACTGTTGTGGCCTCTCCCGCCGCGGAGCACAGGCTCCGGACGCGCAGGCTCAGCGGCCATGGCTCACGGGCCCAGCCGCTCCGCGGCACGTGGTATCCTCCCGGACCGGGGCACGAACCCGTATCCCCTGCATCGGCAGGTGGACTCTCAACCACTGCGCCACCAGGGAAGACCGCTTCTGTCCATTTTTTAATCGGGTTGTTGGTGTTCTTTTTTTGACATTCAGTTGTATAAGTTTTTAAAATATATTTTGGATTTCAGTCCCTTGTCAAATACATTGTTTGCAGATATCTTGGGATATAATCAAATCTTAAAGAAAATCCCCTAACCCCTCTTTGGACACTGATATTCACATTTTAAAATGTACAGAGCCAGACATTTGGGCCAGAATCTTAGAAGAGCATCTCTCTTAGAAGGTTGATCCAGAGAAGGAAAAAGGCACCAAGTTCCATGAGAGGAGGAGGGAAGTGTGTTCTTGTGAGGGATGTCCTTGAGGACACAGCATCCGTCTGGAAGGAACAGTAAGTGCTACAGGAGAACTTGAGGATAAGACCTGATAAGATATTACTGGATTTTTCAAAGGAGGACTTTGCAGTTTCTAGAGAGGTGAAGGGTAAGTCAGATGACAGGAGGATGAGAAGAGGCTGCGAGGTAAGAAGTAGAGGGATCCTAGGGGCATGTGCAGGGGGATTTCCTCAGCAAGGATGCAAGGAACTCCTCTGAGAGTCTGTGACAGGATAAGCCCAGGGGTGGAGAAATGTTTGATTAATAATTTAAAGATAGAGTTTTATTTTACATGTCTTTTTTAAAAAAAGTATCAACCTGCAAAGGATTGGGAAAAAAGAAAAAAAAAAGTCATTGGTCCTTCACAGCTGGAGAAGCAGTATCTCAGGGAACATCAGCCACTTTCCTGGCTCAAAACCACTCAACCCCCCATGCCCAGAGCCTCTCCCTCTACTACTGCTCCCAGCACTGGAACTATCAATCAAGGGACCCTCTCCTCCTTTTGGCAAAAGGCGGGCACCTGACTCAAGCGAGGCCTCTCAGATTGCTCCTCCCTTGGGGGCCCCAGTCTGAGAAGTGTGTCCTAAGGAAGGAAGTGGCTGGAGCCATTCTTTCATGAGAGCCATTCACTTTATGCATGGGGAAACTGAGGCTGAGGGTGTGAGTGAGCAGAGGTCACTTGAATCCAGGCTGTCTGTCTCTTTCCACTCATTGCCCTGCTCCTTTTAGATACAAGCATCTCCTTAGGAAATAGTATCTCTACAATGGGAACTTCAGGAGAAAATTCAACGGTGTATTAAAACACTCATTCCTACCAGAGGAAGTGATGGGTAAGTCATCAAACAAGGAAAATCAACCTAGTTGCCAAAAAATGCAATCCATAAAAGTCTAAAGTAAAGAAAGTATAATCAAGGAAGTCTACCAAAAACCAATATGGAGGCCTCTTTAATACTGATTTCTGTCTCTCCTCTCTATCTAACAAATAGACGTTTTCTGCCATACGGGGTATGCCGGTGAGCCTAGAATTCATCTTTCACCATAGATTCCTTATCGAATCTAATGACTTAAAGGGCAAGTGCTCAGTGAATTCCACTAAGCACGTGCCGGTCTTTTCACAGTAACTTACTAAGTGTCTTGCACCTAGTAGTTGCTCAATATGTCTTTGTTATATGGGTTTTATCATTAAAATTAATAAATATCCAGGACACACTTGTCTAATTTACAATTAAGAGTGTCCCAACATGCCTACATATTGAGATTCACATAACTGAAAATAAGCAAATACATATCTCTCAATAATAAAAATTAAGTGACACGATTAATGACAAAAGAAACGAACACCATTCAGTCATTAACGTGTCTGCTAATAAAAAGACCTTATTCGCTAAATGAATTGGAGAACAATAAATAAGACGGGACACCCTGAAGTTTATCTAAGTTTCTCTAGATTAGATTTCAGCAAAGCATTCATTTTGAAAACCAGCGAGGGAACTGGCTTTCATCCTAGCTTCACATTCACTCTATTGCAAATTAATTGCACATGACGTTCATTTAGGGGTAAGCTTCAAATCTCTCAGTATAACTGACAGGTTCTTCCAAATCCCAGTAAACATGGTTCAAAAGGTTTCATAATCAAAATATAATTGGCGATTCTAGAGATCATTGTTGTAATTATGCAGTTAGCCAAATAATGAGGAAAACAAAGCCAGAGACAGAATAACTTCTAGTATTTGGTGGAAATTAGACCCCAAACTCTCAGGGAGGACCTAGAATATTCCCCTATTTAATTTCACAACGTATCTTTAGTCTTTTAACCTCCTTATCTGATAACAAGTGCTTTGACAAAGTTGAGCCTGACAGCCTATTTCGTGGGAATAGGATAAATATAGTTCCAAAAATGTATATATTATGCTAGGTCTGGTTTGCATTCAGCTCTTATTCAAAAACAGCATTCACTAAATATCTTTGCTCATTCAGATTTGCATTTTTATTTGTTCCCTTCAGAGCCCATCTTCTCTTTTTTATCCACACCATCTAGAGAGGGAGAGACAGAACTAATGAAAACATGCAACAGTTCTTGCGAATAAACTCATTCATTCCTTTGTAACTGAAGGAAAACAAAAATCACAGCAGGTGAAAGAGGGTGAGAGAATAAGTTGTTGTTTCCTGTGTGCCAGACTGGTATTACTCCCAATTTGCAGAGACGGCTCAGGGATCAAATAACTGTCTCCAAGTTGACCAGTTAAGGAACTAGCTTAGATCCTTTCCATTTCAAATTCCATTTAATAATAGTAGGAACAACAATAGCAACAACAAACATTTACTGAATGTTCTCCATATTCCAGGCGCTATTCCAAGCCCTTGACATACACCCAATCATTTCATCATCACAGCCCTATCTATTGCTACCCGCATTTTATAGATAAAGAAACAGATGCTTGCTTGCTCTGTGTAGAACCACAACTCTACAGGGATTGTCGAGAGAAAACTTGGTGCTGCTTCATCTTTTTCTATTTACCATTATCCTCCTCTCTCTATCCTTGTTTGACTTCATCTTGCTTATGAAATGAACACAACTCCTGGTCGGAATGAGTAGAGAGGTTCCTTTGGTCCATCAATCACTACAAGGATTCTGGGAAGTCATTTGGCTGTTTTGGTCAATAGACCTTGCTCAGAGCAGCACAACAAGAGTTCCTGGTGGACACCAAGTGTTCTAAGATAGGCTCTACCTGGGCATTCCTGACAGCACAACACTGTGGGAGGGAGGAGACCGCAAATGGGAATGGCATTCCGGAGCTAAAGAAAATCATCCACTTTGGGAGTTTTTTTTTTTTTTCAATCAGTGAGTATTGTATCACCACTGACTTCAGCGTGGAGACAAACAATGTTGCCTGCCACATCAGTAAACAAAGGATATTGTGGCCATCAAGCCGTCAGCCCGCTGCAGCTGTCCCCTGACTGTGCACCCTGAGGGGATTCAGGATGGAGAAAAGCAAGACACTGGCCCTAGATAGTTAAGGTGCACATCAAAGGAATGGTTTCAATGAGTCTAGATTCTTGCATCTTCCTCTACATAGAAAAATGCTAAATTCATTAACTTGACATGTCTGTTTTTCTTTAATTAACAGTAATCTTTTGATGTTCCGACTACCTAGCTATTTTGCAAAAACTCTTTTGTATCCCGGCTCCTCCCTCACCTCTTCAGAGCAATCCCTCAGAGGCTGTCACCTAGGCTTAAGTATGTCTGCCGAATAAACGTAATCCTCAATTTTTAGCTTGTGCATTTTTTTCAGTCGACAAGTATCTAAGGAGACACTGCAAACCCAGAATGAGATCCAGTGGGCCAGGCTGGCTGACGGGGAGCACAGTTTCAGAAGTCTTCCAGGCAGGTTCCACACTTGTTATCAAGACCGTAGCCAACTTGGTGGTTCATATAAGCTAACAAGACCTCAGCCAGTGGTTGGGAACATGGGCAAGATTCAGTATTTTGGGGTGAGTGGACTGGTAATGGTGAAGCACATCAGATCATTAAGTCCCTTACCTTCACAGGAGGTGTGCTGGCATGGCGGTGGATGGCATCTACGTTTAAATTAGAATGAGGAGAGCAAACCAGGACTTGGGGAAGATAAACTACAAACTGTCTCTTGCCAAGGCCTACCCCAGATCTCTTGTTGGTTCTCCCAGAAACTAACAGAAGGGGATGAATCTCCCCATTTACTGCACAGAGACTGGGCAGGCCTGAGACCTGCAGCCTGCTAGTTTTCAATTCTTACCACAACCTGAGCCTGAGGCCTGCAGGAGCGGATACTGAGACTCCTATAAATCTCATTAGGCCAAGAGTTCTAGAAATTCGAGGCAGTATCAACAGACAATTAAGTGAAAAGTATTGTTCTTCATTTCAATTTTGACAGAGTCTTAATGGGAGAAGGAAACACTACCCCCATTCATGGAAAAGGACCGCTTGTCAATCCAATTTGAGCAAACCTAATCTCGTGCTGCTGAGGTAAAAGTTGGAGGCTAAATTCAGCTAGACACATAAAACAGGGTGAAGAGTATTCCCCAAATTTTGTAATTTCACTTTTTGCTCTGTGGACACAGAAAAGTGACTGAAAGGAACTTAACCAATAATATGAATGCTTGTTGGTTAGTTCTTTCTGTAATTAGATGTGAGTTTTGTGTTCTATATTTTAATTGGTTTTATAATTCTGAAAAAAAAAGTATTTAACAACTAATTAGTATTTCTACAGTGCCAGTTAAATAACAGAAGCTTGATGACATTTAACATCTAACTGAGGTTTAAACAGCTCTTTCAACACTAAAGCTATTTTAAAAGTAAAACTTTTTAAAAGATAGTTTTAAATGTAACCCTTTAGAAAGATATATGCATATATATATATATATTGCATAAAATGTTAACCATAAAGACATTTTAAAAATTTAATGAAATAACGCATGACTTTATAAAATCAGACTTTAAAGATTATGACTGCTGGCTGGAAAAGGCAGTTAAATGTCACTTCAATTTATTGCTTTTACTAAAAGATGCACTGAAAACTCAGAAAGCAGAAACTTAGCATAAAGTGAAACATACACAACTTTAGTATCCTACAGTATCCTATGCCTATTTTTCTCCCTGTTATGGACTAAACTGTGTCTTCCTCAAAGTCATAATAAGTTGAAGCCCTAACCCCCAAGGTCGTAGGGTTGGGCCCTCATCCAATAGGACTGTGTCTTTATAAGAAGAGGAGGAGATACGCAGTGCTCTCGAGAACAAGCTCTCTCTTGCTCTCTACCGCCACCCCCCATGCACAGAAGAAAGGCCCCTCGAGGACACACTGAGAAGGCACTGTCTGCAAGCCAAGGACAGAGCCCTCCCCAGAAACCAACGCTGCTGGCACCTTGATCTTGGCCCATCAGCCTCCAGTTTAAGCTTAATCTGGTATTTTGCTATAGCAGCCCTAGAAGACTAAGACACTCCCAATTTTCTATTCAGTCCTACAGTGAACAAAAGCCTTCGGAAGATTATGTCTAGCTTTATCTGTAGGTTTGGCTTTTATTTTTCTTTAAAATCACAAAATCATAGAATGTTGAAGCTGAAAAGAATTAAAGAATCACTTAGCCCAAGTCCTACCATTTCTGAGTTTTGTCCTTCTCTTCCAAGTGGTGGATTTAAAATAAAATATGACCTTTGAGTAGAACATGTATGATGACAGAAGAGAAATATCCCTGTTTGCTAACTAACACCTTTTGGTATAAGGATAAAAAACAAACAAGCACATTTCAAAACCACAGCTCCTTTCATAACAATTAATTTGAAGGCAACTCACACCACTGGATATTCTGTGGGACCTATTATCTGAATGAAAGGGTGAAAGAGTAATTTATTGCATGTGATTCACCATAATATTTCTTAAACTGGTAAGACAGCGTGGTCAGAAAGTAGTTAATCTGTATTACTGGTAGAAATGAGGCGAGAAGAGGGGCCATGGGTTACAAACTTTCACTTTTCCTTTTATCCAGAAAAACTATTATTTTCTACCTTTTTATTCATAGTGGAGATAGAGTTATTTATGAGTTGATACATGCACTTGTGAGTAAGTTTAGGAGACTAACTTATTTACAATTCTAAGGAACCTATGGAAACAGAGTGGGAAGAGTCCTAAGGGGCAGGAAGCTGTGTTGTTCACCCTGCTTCTGTCATTCATTTTCTGTTCTTAGGTCTTAATCTCTGTCAGCCTGAATTCTAGGCAGCCTAGCAACTTAGAAACAGAATTAAATGACCATTCCTGTATAACAATACATAATAAAACGCTTTTCTTCTTTTCTAAGTTATAAAGTTATTACTCACTCACTTATTAAGCTCACTTAATAAACCAAACAATACTTAGTTACATAAAAGGAAAAAACAGATTTTGTCTTCCTCCCATTCTCACTCCCAAATTTAATCCCTTGAATGTTTACAGTTTGATGTTTATCATTACATGTGCTTTCACTTTTCATTCAAACTTACCCATTTCCTTTACTGTTATCTTGCCATTTCTATTATTATGCCTATTCCCTTCTCACTAAACAATACAGCACAAATTCCTCATCCATCCCAGTGGATCTAACACACGCTTTGTAAGAGCTGGTGAACCCACCTCAGCATGGATGTGCCACAATTTATTCAATTCCTTTTACTGTTTATGAGAACAGGATTGTTTCCTTTTTTCTATTACAAACAATAATCCTTTGTCTCTGTCCATGTATGTTAATTTTTATAGTTATATATTCCTAAAACTGTAACTTATAGGTCCTAGGATCATCACATTTATTTCAGTAGGAAATGCTATTCACTTATCAAAAATATTTAGCAATTTGTTTCCCACTTTCCTCACTGTAATTGGATATTATCTCTGTCTATCTACTGATCAATAGATAAGTCTATCTGATTTTGGGCAAGAAAAACAGCGTTCTCAGCAGCATCTCTTTATTATCTGTTGGTTCTCAGAGGCAGTCTTGTACCAAGGGCAGACTGGAAGCAACCTTTAGCCAGTGTTCCAATGCTGTGTCATAAAAGGGAAATAATCCTTGGAAAAATATATTTCAGGAAAACAACAAGAACTACTATTCAGAGAAAGGATTTTTAAAGGCTTGTGTTGTATCAAGTGAACATGAGTAAACACTCCTTTCAGTAAGTTGCTCTACATGGAAAAACACAGGAATCAGAGAAACACCTTAAAGGACCACTAACAAATTTGCAGTCTAAGATCTCTCCTTGGTAATGAGACAGCCAAACTCATCAATTACACTTCGGAATTCATTAGATGATGAAGAATTAGTAATCATATTAGCTCAGTTTAAAACGTCTAAGGCAGATATGTTTTTAAAAGTTAAAATTAATAATAATAAAGGCATATTTTTCTCTATGCCTAGAATTTGCTTGTTTGGAGAATAAAGTTTTTCTTTCTTTCTTTCTTTTCCCCCAATTTTTACTCTTCATTTCAGGACTCAGGAAATTTCCATGCTGGGTCTTCTGCAATAGAAGCAATTTGGACTCTGGGTAGTTAATGTGATTCAGTGCCTTGCTTTTCTCATCCAGAGCCTGAAGTTAAAATCATCAACCTACCTCAGAGGAATGATAAAAAAAATAACTGCCCCTTGTGAAAAAGAGGAAGGAAATACTACAGCTAAATGATAATATGCCTGTCTTTTAAATGATGGGAATGTGTGTGATTTTTAAAAATCTAACATTCTTATTTTCTAAGTTTTTTTTTTTTTTTAATGGCCATATATTACATTCTAATGGAAAAGTAACTTGAAAACAAAGCCCCCACATGATGAAGGCTGAGCTCCTGTCCAAGTCAGAGAGGATCTGCCCCACCTGATGCCCTGCTGGCCTCTCTCAGCTTCTGTCGTCACCACACTCCCTCTCTGGACTGCTAGGTTCTGAGACTCCCACACTCCCTGTAGTTAAAAGTTACCCCCACTCATCTATTCATGGGTCCATCTCTTTCACAAGACTGTAGGTAAGGACTGTGTGCCCCAAATGTGCCCTTAGGTCCACATTGCTACCAAAGTAGACACACAGAGAAGACCAGAGCAAATAATGAGGTCCTGCCTGGTAAACTCTTAACCGCAGGCACTTCTCAGAGAGAAATGCAGCTAGGCCAGACTCCTTGGGAATACAGGTGATTAAAAGAAACAAACTTAAACTGCAGGTAGAGACTGAGAAGATTTATAAATGCTTCTAGAAGATACAAGATAAGCAGGGTACTCAGGGATACTGTCATGAAACAGTAACTGTGTGGGGAAATAAAAGGGACTGTCACAGCCATTCGTTCCAGACACAAAAGGAACCTCCAGGGGACCATTCGAGTGGTCATCTGATCTACAGTCTGTCATCCATTGTGTGTGTGTGTGTGTGTGTATGTGTGTATAAGGAACACAATGGAAATTAATATTAGAACTCATCATCATTCACAGTGCTGTATACTTTTGCTTATTAAAAATATTGATATTTAAATGCCACACTGTAGATCACAGTTTTTGATACAACAATTTATCATCTTTATAAAAAGTAACGCTTGCTGACATTGTAGTAGAGAGCCACCTTAACTGTCGGGATTCTAATAAATGACCAAGATGACAGTGTGTAGAGGAGACAAAATCGAGCAATCAAAGGACTCTTCATAGGTGTTTACAGTATTTTCTAGACTTCACCCCAAGTCCTAGGAGCTCCACAATATTCCAAAAAGAGATTTGGTGCTCAAATAAATTTGGGAAATACTGGCTTAAATACTATGTTATCATTATCTTTACAACAGGATTAGTCAGAAATGTTAAAACTGAGCAATGCATTGGAATTTCCTCAAGGCAGGTATATCCTGACTCTTGCTTTTCCCAATCTTGTTTGGCCAGGTGAGGTTTTCCTTAGGGGAACCAGGGTAAATGCTGCATTGCACAAACAGCTCAGGATCCTTTTGTACTTCAGAAAAAAAAAATCTATTCGTCAGAGTCTAGCCTATCTTGAAAATTAATGTGCTCTTGACTCTGGATAAGTATTTCTCTCAAAATTCAAAGACTCCGTGACATCATGAAAAATAAATTTATTTTTCTGGAAACGAAATACTGCATGCTATGTTGCAAAACAAAAACTAATTGATCTGGGATAGAAAAAACATTCAATGATAATATTTAGAAATACATATTTTCGAATACCACATTTTGAAATGCAACCATGACATTCTTAGATACAATCTTGAAAATCGAACGAACTCTTCAAAATGGATTTAGCTAAAATTCCAACCTCTCAAATGTTTGGAAAGGTCAATTTTGATATGAAGAATTATAATTCTGTCAATTCCTATTGTACAGCTGTTCTCAGGAAATATAATACTGTTGGTGGCGTAAATAATGTATTTAATCAGTTTCCCTGGAGTTTTTCTTGTTAAATACCTTTCAGAAAATGCTCAAATGTCCTAAGCTAATATAGTTTTTTTCTGCTGGCTTAAGCAATGCCTTTGGTTGGTAAACGGTTAACACATGTTGCTGAATAACACCCCTCCTGGAGCCCAGGACCCCCAATCTATGAAGCAAAAAAACAGATGAAAGAGCTCCTTAAAAGAAACTCTCATTTAAAGATTATATTTTTAAAGAACAGTCACATGGCAAAATGTACTCTGTATTATATTAAGATAAAAAAACCAACCTAGGTATAATGTTGTCTGGACAACCTGTCCACAATCTTAAAAGCACAAATACACACATAAAGTAATCCTTAAAAAGACACAGAAAATTTAGGTTTAACCAAATGAATTTGCTGATTGAACAGGTCCCAAACAGTCAATTATCAGCAATTTCATATAGGTCAAATTGCAGATCAAAATGTTAACAGTGGCTATAACTTGGGAACTTGGGATTGTAGATCAGATGACCACTCGAATGGTCCCCTGGAGGTTCCTTTTGTGTCTGGAACAAATGGCTGTGACAGTCCCTTTTATTCTTTGTGTGTGTGTTCTTTCGCTTATTTTCGAAATCTCACAATGAGTTCTCATTGATTTTATACAATACACCTTTAAACTTTTACAAGAAGACACAGAAGCAAAAACGTTAATGAAAGCACTAGGTTGTTTACTGCGGGGGAAGATAAAGAAACCGAAGGAAGAGTGTGGACTGTGATTTAGGTATCATTTTCAAAAGTCATATGTGGATTCCCACATCTCACTATAAAACTGATATGTAAGAAAGGATCCTGGCTTCCCAGAGTTTGGGGAAAAAAATGTTTGCTGCATCCAGTGTTAAAAGACTTCCCTCAGTTTGGGCCCAAGTAGTGGAACAAAAGAATGACACGAATTATATCAGGGAATAGGCACTATGGTAATGAAGATATTTGTATTATTCATGTAGTATTATTCTTCTTTCCCACTTAAGATATTTGACTCTCCTTAGTTCATTTGTGAGTTCCCAGATTAAAATCCTGAAAATACCTATAGACGTTATATTTTGTCTTGGGCTGTGTTTGTTGTTGAACAATCAATGCCTTCTAGTAAGCAAGGCTATACCCCAGTCTTTGTGAACCAGAAGCAGTCTGGAGGATGCCCAGGGCCAGGCCAGGGGAGGAGCTTATTCTTGATTGATGGCTGACAGCAATGGAGGGGTCCCTGTCTTCCCTTAGAAAGGTCCGTCTGGATTTTACAGAAATGGTCTCATTCTAGTAACACCCATTTTTCTGAGATCACCCCTGCCAAACTCATGGGCAAGGTTAAGGGAAGAAGAAAACAGACTTTAATAAAACTCTACTTGTTAACCATTGGTTTCTTTTCTATGTCTGTGAGTCTATTTCTGTTTTGTAAGTTCATTTGTGTCATATTTTAGATTCCACATATAAGTGATATCATATGTATTTGTCAGACTTACTGAAGTTAGTATGATAATCTCTAGGTCCATCCATGTTGCTGCAAATAGCATTATTTCATTCTTTTTTATGGCTGGGTAATATTCCATTGTGTGTGTGTGTGTGTGTGTGTGTGTGTGTGTGTGTGTACGTGCGCATGTGTACCACATCTTCTTTATCCATTCATATATATGTATAATTGTACCTCTTTGCTGTACGCATGAAACTAACACAACACTGTAAGTCAACCATACTACAATTAAAAAACCTCTACTTGTTAAAAAACAACAGTAAGAATTATTTAAGGAATAGTCAACCAGATAACACTTGAAAATATATGCTGACTTTTTCCCACCTAATGGAGAATAGAAAGAAGTGAATACTTTTCAAGCTAACAGTAGGGTATTTTTATTTGAATATTAAACCTTTGTATTCCATTTTGCTTTTTAAAATACACTAATCCCACTGTGAAATATTCATTACTTTGAAAGAGATTACCTACATTTTTGGAAATTAGACACTCATTTAGGGGTTCAAAAAATACTCTAAGTGTAAACACTTCTGTAATACATGAAATCATTCCACCTTTGCATGTATTAAATCACACTATGTTCCTTTAATCACACGAGTTATACTGAGAGAATACAAGTTTTCTTGGACGAGGTAACAGCCGGGCATTGTAACAACCTAGAAGGGCAGCACGAATCACTGGGAATCTGAGGTACAGTTTAAAAAAAGATGTTGGAACTTAATTCAAGACTTACGTTTCCTAGGTCTAGTATAAGCCTGTTCTGTGAATAAGCATTAAAATTATAACAATTATTTCCATGTCTTCCTAGTGTGACCTGACAACCACTACTGCACATACACGATATGATGAATCCTTAAACTCAGATTTTTATTTTGTCGAAAATTTCATACGTAACATTGTTCTTTTGCATCTTTTGGTTGCTCATCCAAATATTATCCAATTGACGTTTTCATTTCATCCTTTACAACTAAACAGTTGTAAGGGATCAATATTGGTTGCAAATTTGTTTTCAAATAAGTGGCTACTTTCCCAGCTTGTGTATTTCTTCCTAAGTCAGACTCATGAGAGATTAATTTTTGACGTGTAACTAGTCAGCTTGAGACACAAAACTCGATCTTGAAGAAAGCACGGGCCAGGTAAAGGGATACTTAACTTCCCTATTCTTATCCTTTTCTCTTATACGCAATGCTGCATCTTTCTTGATTATTGCTGTCATATTTCCATTTCTGAATAATTAAAGTCATTAATATGTGTATGTGTGCACATGTGTAGGACAGAAAGAGAGAGACTGAGAGAGACAGCATGAGACAGAATGAGATAGAGTAAGAAACACACACACACAGAAAGACTGACAGAGGGAGAGAGACATAGACAGAAACATAGATAGATACACATATACACAGTGACAGACATTTGCTTTTCTTCCCCTTATGGTCTCTTTGCTTTCATTGCTCTTGTACCTACAGACCTTTCAGCAACTAACATTACTCATTTTGAGGCCTGGCTCACTTTAGGCTTTGCCTTTGTGTGCTGGCATGAGACTGACAGTGAATTAAGTTATATTATGTGGTACTTGAGGCTGGGAGATTTTAAAAATACATCATCTGTGTGATCCTCATTTTTCTGTAACTACAAACCCTGTATTTAAATATGCATAAAGATGCACATTGTCTTAATTCTATTTTTTAAAAAAACACAGCAGTGTGTTGCTCTGAAATGGCTTGTTCTTCTCCAAGTCATCAGTTACTCCTCAAAGATAATCGACAAGAGGGCAGAAAAGGCTGTAAGAAGGAGCCTACCTAATTTAGCCTTTGCTTGTGCACAGTCAGTGCAGTTTGAACTTGGCTTAGCAAAAACTTGGGCTGCATGAATGTCACATCACTTCTTCACTCCCCGCTTTGGTCCCCCTCGGAGTATTGGAAGAGTCATACGGAAGAGGATGAGAGGACACCCCAAATCACATCTGCCTGTTCTGCAATATAGTTTCACCCTAATCCTGAGTTTACATCCAAAAACGAAAGAGCGTACATACCTAGCACTTAACATATTCCAGAGGATTTTCATGAATTACCTCCTGTAATTATCATGATAACTCAATGGCAAGGGTACTCTTATTATCATCCCTGTAACTGAGTAGCTCTCCTCAAGATGACACAAGTGGTGAGGGGCAGCGTTTGAACCTAGGCCGTGAGGCCCCAGAACTGGGGCTCTTCTCCCCCAAATGCAATTCCACACTGCTGCTGGGTGAGTAAATCCCACCTCACCCCACAAGGAAACACAGTGGGGAGTAAGTTCCATGGTGGGTACAGAAACATAAGTGTGAGACAACAGTCAGCATTCTTTTAGGTGCATCCTGCAGGGAAAGGGAAAAGAAATGATGGAGAAGAGAAGAAGAAAAAACCCCCAAAAACCCAAAGAAATGAAGCTGCTTCTGGGATGGTGAACAAGACCCTGTCTCAGTTGATATTTCTCACTGCATAATGAAGAGTGAGTTTCACAGAGCAGTGAGGAATGGGCTGGGTTCTGTTTATCTGTGGGTTTGATTGCTTTTTTCTTAGCCGCCTGAAAAAAGGGCATGCAATTTACAGAATGAGAAAAAAGATATTTTCTGATTTAAGGAAAAGTTTTAAATCCTAAAGAGGACTTTGCAAAACCCCGAAAGTGTTGCTATCTTTGACTTATAGAAGTGGCAATTCATCATGCAAAAATGCACACTACAGCTATCTATCAGTTAATAAAATTACCTAATAAAAATTAAGTAAAAGCTGCAAAATGATACGTGGTATTATGTCTTGTGACATACCAATGCAAATAAAATTTAAAATCTGGCAAATGTTTTCTAAGAGTCTCCTTTCTAAGAAGGTTAGGGCAGCAGAAATTGTGATTATCCCTTTGACATGATAAAATGCTGAGATTTATGATAAAAAAAAAGACACGGCATTTCTATTTCTGAGTATCTTTAAGCAGAGAGAGTTTATTGCCAGGTTCATGAGGAGCTGATAAAGGCAGAGATCCACATTAGAAAAGCCACAAGAGCCATTCTAGCTCTATGACCCAGTCATTTTATGAATGAACCTAATTGCATAAATTTACATAAATTAGAATTTTATAAATTGTACTTAGAATTCTTAACTTCAATTAAAATTTTCTCTTTACTTCATTTTTCATTAACATTGATATCATAAACTTCTTAATTATAACCTGTTGACAATAAGTTTTAGGTAGATCTGTCCAAGTTTGCCATGTTAGAGAATTTTGTCTACACAGGCTACATAGAGAAATGACCCTCCTTAAATTTTCTCTGAGGCAAAAAATTCCACTTATAAACTTTGGATCTAGCCAATGCTTAATGGAGTGTCTGTTCATATGATACTATGCTCTTGGAAGCCATGTTGTAAAAATTAGCACGTAAGAGTGTATCATATTCAATCTGTACAATGGATAAGAACTCAGATTACAATTTACATATTTTTCCAGTGAGCTAAACTTTGTTTTCTTTCCTCCCATTACATATATTTCGGCAATTTCACTGCTTAAAAAGGAAAATAAGACAGAACTGAAAATTTTCTTTTGTACAAAGGTTAACTGGAGAGAGAAAATTAAGGCATGATTTATATTCTGCTGATACTCTGCAAAAAGATGATTGTCAGGAGCAGTTTTTGAAAAGAAAAATTTCAAGTTTTTCACAGAAGCACATATTTCAAGCTTTTAACAGAGGCACGTACTGGAACTACACAGCCTGATGTGAATCCTAGCTCTGCCACTTACTCGGGACCTCAGGCAAGTGTCTTCCCTTTCTGAGACTCAGTTTTCTCATTTCTAAATGGGATCACAATAGTACACCCAAGCTGTTGTGAGGACTAATTTGTTTAATGCATGTAAAGGGCTTAAAACATGTAATTTGTTTAATGCACGTAAAGGGCTTAGTGCCTGGCAAGTTTTAGCTATTCTTATATCTATATAAAGTTACAAGGTTTTATAAATATACTACAGATATGGAAAAGCATTAAAAAGAACTTGATAACCATAGCATGAGAAATGGGACAGCAATATATCATTTAAGAAGAAATTATAATCTCATATATACAAGACATACACATTAAAATATAACAGGCACAAATAATGATATCAGCTCTCGAAGCATGAACAGTAACACTAGAAATGGTTCACATTTTGGACTATTCTTTTAAGATCAATTTTAAAGGATATGGAAATCTAGTTTGATGAATTTATGGATTAAAAGGTGATTTTAAACAGCATCAAATTAGCTCTAAGTTTTAGTTTATAGAACTATACCTGAAAAGTGGGCAAAAAATTGTTATACTCAATAATAGGATGAACAGCCCAACAGAAAACATGAACAAAATATTTCAAAATATATTAGACACTTCACTAAAGAATATACACAGATGTTAAATAAGCAACATGATAGATGCTCAAGATCATGAGCCATTAGGAAAATGCAAATAAAAATCAGTACCACTACACATCTGTTAGAATAACTAAATACTGATCATAGCAAGCTCTAGCAAGGATGTAGAGGAACTGGAACTCCCATCTGCTGCTAGGAATGTAAAATCTATAACCGCTTTGAAAAACAGCTTAGGAGTTTCCTACAAAGTTAAACATACACCTACCGTAAGACATTCTAATCCTGGATATTGAACTAAGAGAACTGACATCATTTTCCATACAAAGACACGTACACAAACATTTAAAGCAGGTTAATTTTAACAACTCAGTGCTGGAAACAAGCCAAATGTCTACTAAAGATGGATGGATAAATAAATAGTAGTGTATAAGCATAATGGAATAATAATAAGCAACAAACGGCATAAACTATTGATACACACAAAAATATGAATAAATATTAAAATAGTTATGCTGAGTGAAAGAAAGTAGATCAAAAAAGAGTGCCTATTACAGGATTCCATTTATATGAAATTCCAGAAAATGCAAACGAATCTATACTGGTTCCTAGTGATGGAGAATGACCCGTGGGAGGTGGAAGGGAGGGATTACAAAGAATTACATTACAACATGTTAAAAAGTGACAGGCATACTTATTATCTTTTGTAGACAGCTTCATATATGTATACATTATGTTATAAAACAGAATGGTACACTTTAAATATGCAATTTATAGATAAAATTCTTGCTTTAATAAAGCTGGAAAATAATAAATCAGCTGTATATTTCAATTTATAGTATTTTTCAATGTCCTATAATTTATACAAATAGAAACTAAAGAAAAAATGGGGGGCGGAGTCAAGATGGCGTACTAGAAGGATGCCGAATTCGCATCTACTCACAACTAGGGCACTGACCAGGCACCGGTGGTAGACCAGGGGCACCTAAAGGGATGGGAGGAACCCCCAGCGACCGGTTATTGCAATTATAGCTTTATTTTTCCTAATACATTTTTTTATCTTTCTAACTTTATTTCTTATTCTTTGATATTGTACTGCTCCTTTTTTCCTTTCTTTCTTCCTTTTTTTTTTTTCTTTTTTTACCATGACACAAAGCTTGCAAGATCTTGGTTCCAGGCAGAAGAGTGAACCCAAGATCCTGTGGTGGGAGGTCTGAGTCCAAACCGCTGGACTAACAGAGAACCTGAGACCTCAGGGAATATCAATCGGAGTGAGGCCTCCCGGAGGTCCTCATCTCAGCACCAAGACCCAGCAATATCCAACTGCCTAAAAACTCCACAGCTGGAAACCTCAGGCTAAACACCCAGTAAGACAGGGATAAAGCCCCACCCATCAAAAAAAAAAAAAAAAAAAAGAAACGGCAAAAAAATGTTACAGACAAAGAAGCAAGGTAAAAACCTACAAGACCAAATGAATGAAGATAAAATAGGCAATCTACCTGAAAAAGAATTCAGAGTAATGTTAGCAAAGATGATCCAAAATCTCAGAAAAAGAATGGAGAAAATACAAAAAACATTCAATAAGGACCTAGAAGAACTAAAGAGCAAACAGTGATGAAAAACACAATAATTGAATTTAAAAATACTCTACAAGGAATCAATAACAGAATAACTGAGGCAGAAGAACGGATAAGTGAGCTGGAAGATAAAATGCTGTAAATAACTGCCAGGGAGCAGAATAAAGAAAAAAGAATGAAAAGAATTGAGGACAGTTTCAGAGACCTCTGGGAAAACATTAAACACACCAACAGTAGAATTATAGGGGTCCCAGAAGAAAAGAAAAAGAAACAGTGTGAGAAAATATTTGAAGAGATTATAGTCAAAAATTTTCCTAACATGGGAAAGGAAATATTCAATCAAATCCAGGAAGAACAGAGAGTACCATACAGGATACACCAAAGAGAAACACACTGAGACACATATTAATCAAACTATCAAAAGTTAAACACAAACAAAAAAATATTAAAAGCAGCAAGGGAAAGGCAACAAATAACATATAAGGGAATCCCCGTAAGGTTAACAGCTGACTGTTCAGCAGAAACTCTGCAAGCCAGAAGGGAGTGGCTGGACATATTTAAAGTGATGAAAGGGAAAAACCTACAACCAAGATGACTCTACCCAGCAAGGATCTCATTCAGATTCAATGGAGAAATTAAAACCTTTACACATAAGCAAAAGTTAAGAGAATTCAGCACCACCAAACCAGCTTAATGACAAATGCTAAAGGAACTTCTCTAGGCAGGAAATACAAGAGAAGGAAAAGACCTACAATAACAAACTCAAAACAATTAAGAAAATGGTAAGAGGAAGATACATATCAATAATTACCTTAAATGTAAATGGATTAAATGCTCCAACGAAAAGACACAGACTGGCTGAATGGATACAAAAACAAGACCCGTATATATGCTCTCTACAAGAGACCCACTTCAGAACTAGGGACACATACAGACTGAAAGTGAGGGGATGGAAAAAGATATTCCATGCAAATAGAAATCAAAACAAAGCTGGAGTAGCAATTCTCATATCAGACACAATAGACTTTAAAATAAAGACTATTACTAGAGACAAAGAAGAACACTACATAATGATCAAGGGATCAACCTAATAAGAAGATACAACAATGGTAAATATTTATGTACCCAACATAAGAGCACCTCAAGTCAAAAGGAAAGTGCTAACAGCCATAAAAGGGGAAATCGACAGTAACACGATAATAGTAGGAGGCTTAACACCACACTTTTATCAAGGAACAGATCATCCAACACCAAAATAAATAAGGAAACAAAAGCTTTAAATGACACATTAAACAAGATGGACTTAATTGGTATTTACAGGACACTCCATCCCAAAACAACAGAATACACTTTCTTCTCAAGTGCTCATGGAACATTCTCCAGGACAGACCATATCTTGAGTCACATATCAAGCCTCGGTGAATTTAAGAAAATTGAAATCATACCAAGTAACTTTTCCCACCACAATGCTATGAGACTAGATATCCATTACAGGAAAAAAACTGTAAAAAATACAAATACATGGAGGCTAAACAATACACTACTAAATAACCAAGAGATGACTGAAGAAATCAAAGAGGAAATCAAAAAATACCTAGAAACAAATGACAATGAAAAAAAAGTGACCCCAAATCTATGGGATGCAGCAAAAGCAGTTCTAAGAGGGAAGTTTATAGCAATACAATCCTTCCTCAAGAAACAAGAATCATCTCAAACAAACAACCTAGCCTTACATGTAAAGCAATTAGATAAAGAAGAACAAAAAACCCAAAGTTGGGTGAATGGAAGAAATCATAAAGATCAGATCAGAAATAAATGAAAAAGGAATGAAAGAAACAATAGCAAAGATCAATAAAACTAAAAGCTGGTTCTTTGAGAAGATAAACAAAATTGATAAACCATTAGCCAGACTCATCAAGAAAAAAAGGGAGGAGATTCAAATCAATAGAATTAGAAATGAAAAAGGAGAAGTAACAACTGACACTGCAGAAATAAAAAGGATCATGAGAGATTACTACAAGCAACTCTATGCCAATAAAATGGACAACTTGGAAGAAATGGACAAATTCTTAGAAAAGCACAACCTTCCAAGACTGAAACAGGAAGAAATAGAAAATATAAACCAATCACAAGCACTGAAATTGAAACTGTGATTAAAAATCTTCCAACAAACAAAAGCCCAGGACCAGATGGCTTCACAGGCGAATTCTATCAAACATTTAGAGAAGATCTAACACCTATCCTCTTCCAAAATATAGCAGAGGGAGGAATACACCCAAACTCATTCTACGAGGCCACCATCACCCTGATAGCAAAACCAGACAAAGATGTCACAAAAAAAGAAAACCACAGGCCAATATCATCGATGAACATAGATGCAAAAATCTTCAACAAAATACTAGCAAACAAAATCCCACAGCACATTAAAAAGAGCATACACCATGATCAAGTGTGGTTTATCCCAGGATTGCAAGGATTCTTCAATATATGCAAATCAATCAATGTGATACACCATATTAACAAACTGAAGGACAAAAACCATATGATCATCTCAATAGATGCAGAAAAAGCTTTTGACAAAATTCAACACCCGTTTTTGATAAAAACCCTTCAGAAAGTAGGCATAGACAGAACCTACCTCAACATAATAAAGGTCATATATGACAAACCCACAGCCAACATCGTCCTAAATGGTGAAAAACTGAAACCATTTTCCTCTAAGATCAGGAACAAGACAAGGTTGCCACTCTCACCACTATTATTCAACATAGTTTTGGAAGTTTTAGCTACACCAATCAGAGAAGAAAAAGAAATTAAACGAATCCAAATTGGAAAAGAAGAAGCAAAACTGTCACTATTTGCAGATGACATGATACTATACCTAGAGAATCCTAAATAGGCCACCAAAAAACTACTAGAGCTAACCAATGAATTTGGTAATGTTTCAGGATACAAAATTAATGCACAGAAATCTCTTTCATTCCTATACACTAATGATGAAACATCTGAAAGAGAAATTAAAGAAACACCCATTTACCACTCCAACAAAAAGAATAAAACACTTAGGAATAAATCTACCTAAGGAGACAAAAGACCTGTATGCAGAAAACTATAAGACACTGATGAAAGAAATTAAAGATGATACAAGCATGGGCTTCCCTGGTGGCGCAGTGGATGAGAATCTGCCTGCCAATGCAGGGGACACGGGTTCGAGCCCTGGTCTGGGAAGATCCTATATGCCACGGAGTGACTGGGCCCGTGAGCCACAACTACTGAGCCTGTGTCTGGAGCCTGTGCTCCGCAACAAGAGAGGCCACGACAGTGAGAGGCCCGTGCACGGCGATGAAGAGTGGCCCCCGCTCGCCGCAACTAGAGAAAGCCCTCGCACAGAAACGAAGACCCTACACAGCCAAAAATATAAATAAATAAATGGATTAATTAAAAAAAAAAGATGATACAAACAGATGGATATACTATGTTCTTGGACTGGAAGAATCAACATTGTGAAAATGACTATACTACCCAAAGCAATCTACAGATTCAATGCAATCCCTATCAAAATACCACTGGCATTTTTCACAGAACTAGAACAAAAAACTTCACAATTTGTATGGAAACACAAAAGACCCCAAAGAGCCAAAGCAATCTTGAGAAAGTAAAATGGAGCTGGAGGAATCAGGCTCCTGGACTTCAGACTATACTACAAAGTTATATTAATCAAGACAGTATGGTACTGGCACAAAAACAGAAACATAGATCAATCGAACAGGATAGAAAGCCCAGAGATAAACCCATGCACCTATGGTCACCTTATCTTTGATAAAGGAGGCAAGAGTATACAATGGAGAAAAGACAGCCTCTTCAATAAGTGGTGCTGGGAAAACTGGACAGCTACATGTAAAAGAATGAAATTAGAACACTCTCTAACACCATACACAAAAATAAACTCAAAATGGATTAAGGAACTAAATGTAAGGCCAGACACTATCAAACTCTTAGAGGAAAACATAGGCAGAACACTCTATGACATAAATCACAGCAAGATCCTTTTTGACCCACCTCCTGGAGAAATGGAAATAAAAACAAAACTAAACAAACGGGACTAATGAAACTTAAAAGCTTTTGCACAGCAAAGGAAGCCATAAACAAGACAAAAAGACAACCCTCAGAATGGGAGAAAATATTTGCAAATGAAACAACTGACAAAGGATTAATCTCCAAAATTTACAAGTAGCTCATGCAGCTCAATATCAAAAAAACAAAACAACCCAACCCCAAAATGGGCAGAACACCTATATAGACATTTCGCAAAAGAAGATATACAGATTGCCAACAAACACATGAAACGATGCTCAACGTCACCAATACTTAGAGAAATCAAAACTACAATGAGGTATCACCTCACACTGGTCAGAATGGCCATTATCAAAAAATCTACAAACAATAAATGCTGGAGTGGGTGTGGAGAAAAGGGAACTCTCTTGCACTGTTGGTGGGAATGTAAATTGGTACAGCCACTATGGAGAACAGTATGGAGATTCCTTAAAAAGCTAAAAATAGAACTACCATATGACCCAGCAATCCCAGTACTGGGCATATACCCTGAGAAAACCATAATTCAAAAAGAATCATGTATCACAATGTTCATTGCCACACTATTTACAATAGCCAGGACATGGAAGCAACCTAAGTGTCCATCGACAGGTGAATGGATAAAGAAGATGCAGCACATATATACAATGGAATATTACTCAGCCATAAAAAGAAACGAAATTGAGTTATTTGTAGTGAGGTGGATGGACCTAGAGTCTGTCATACAGAAAGAGAAAACAAATACCGTATGCTAACACATGTATGTGGAATCTAAAAAAAAAAGGTTCTGATGAACCTCGGGGCAGGAGAGGAATAAAGACACAGACGTAGAGAATAGACTTGAGGACACTGGGAGGGGGAAGGGTAAGCTGGGACAAAGTGAGAGAGTAGCATTGACATATATACACTACCAAATGTAAAATAGATAGCTAGTGGGAAGCAGCTGCATGGCACAGGGAGATAAGCTCGGTGATTTGTGACCACCTAGAGGGGTGGGATAGGGAGGGTGGGAGGGAGATGCAAGAGGGAGGGGATATGGGGATATACATATGTATATAGTTGATTCACTAAATAAACTAACACAACACTGTAAAGCAATTATAGTCCAATAAAGATGTTTAAAAAAATGATGAAAAATTTTAAAAAACGGGGCTGTGCAAGAAAAATAATTTTGAATTGAATTGCTTTATAGAGCATGTAGAATCTGTGAAGTCAAAAATCTTTTTTTGCTAACATCATGTCTAATAGTTTTGTATTTAAATTTTTGTTCTGATGAAAATTGTCACATTTTGTCTAGAATTGAGTAATGGAGCAGATAAACTTTGCCCTTCCTTAATGTTCTTGCGTGTGTGCCACTGGCTAGTGGTGTCATTGTTACTCTCTGCATTAGCATGGTGGTGCTCAAAATTACCAAATGAGTTTTTCCATGTTCTAAATCACAGAAGTACCAAGGTTTATTCTTTTATGGTTTGGCAAGAGAACTATGGTACTTCCTTGCATGTAAAATATCCATATTGCTTACTTTAGGGCATACAGAACAATTAAAACAGATGGAAGTATCTAGCAGGAAATATCCTTGCCAACAAGAATTTTGTCAGAGCAACTCTTTTCCAAGACTGTAATTTATTGAAACCCACAAAAGTTCATTTCAAGTAACTATGTTTGGAATATTTTCAAAAGCAACCTCTGAGCGAAGGAGTTAGATGTGATAAGCACTTAAGGATTCAGATGGCAGAATACTTGGGTTAAATTTTGCATCTACCATGGAATATTTTCAAAAGCAACCTCTGAGCGAAGGAGTTAGATGTGATAAGCACTTAAGGATTCAGATGGCAGAATACTTGGGTTAAATTTTGCATCTACCATGATGTTTATCAAGAAATCTCAGCCAATGACAAATAAGCTTGATTCATTTGTAACTAAATGATTCCAAAATAAAGTTATACATAAACTTCAAAGGTTTACTACAAATAATATTATATTTAACATAGGATGTTGTTGCAATTTATTATATTTACTATGATACAAGGTTGGCCCCATAAAATAAAGAAACTTAGAACCTGAGAGAGTATGAACACTGCTGTGCTTATTAATAAATATTTGGGCATTTTGTCCAGTGAAAATGCACCTTCCTTTAAAAATATACAGACTCCTAGAAGGCAATGGGAAATCGCCTAATGAAAGCTTTCCCTAATTCTAAATGCAAACAAAAGAATGAACACTGATGTTCCAATATTAAAACAGAACATAGGGTATAATTTATTTTTCGTGCCTAATTGCTCCGGCTAGGACTTCCAGTACTATGTTGAATAAAAGTGCTAAGGGTAGGCCTTCTTTTTTTGTTCCTGATCTTAGAGGAAGCTTTCAGCTTATCACTGTTGAGTATGCTGTTGGCTATGGGTTTGTCATAAATGGCCCTTACTTTTTTTTTTTTTTAATATTTATTTATTTATTTATTTGGCTGCTTCGGGTCTTAGCTGTGTGGCATGTGGGATCTTCGTTGCCACAGGCAAGATCATTTTAGTTGCAGCATGTGGGATCTTTTAGTTGTGGCATATGGGATCTTTAGTTGTGGCATGTGGGCTCTTGTGGCATGTGGGATCTAGTTCCCTGACCAGGGGTTGAACCCAAGCCCCCTGTATTGTGGGCATGCAGTCTTAACCACTGCACCACCAGGGAAGTCCCATTAAGTGGCCTTTATTATGTTGAGGTACATACCCCCTATACTCAGTTTGTTGAGAGTTTTTTATCATATAAGAATACTGAATCTTGTCAAATTTTTTTCTTCATTTATTGAGATGATCATATGATTTTTATATTTCATTTTGTTAATGTAGTGCACCACATTGATTGATTTGTGGATGTTAAAACAATTCTTGTAGCCCTGGAATAGATCCCACTTGATCTTATAGTTTTAAGTTTACAACCACGACTTACATTGCAAAAACACTTCAAAATAAATCTAAGGAATGCAAGTTAAGTTTAGATGTTTTTCAGATCAAGGAATAAATTCCAAAATTAATTTTTAATACACATACATATACATATAATGGAATGGCTGATTTAAATTGAACTTTCTTTGGTTTTCACTTTTATATTAGTGGCATACCAGTGAGATAAATAATTTAAATAAAATAAAAATAAATTTTTAAAAGTCAAATAAAATAAAATTTTTATGACAAAGAAAAAGCTGAGTCAGGAATTTAAAAAAATTTGCCAGTATTCCAAATTATTAAAGAAACTGGGCCCACAATTAACATCAGTCTTACAGGTACTTTTATTTTCCCTAGGTATATGAAAGCAAGGAATACAGGCAACCTGCTAACCAAGAAAAAGTTGTCTCAACAAGATGCCTATGCATTTGTTAATGGGAATTTGACAATTTTTTAATAAAAAATACAAACAATAATTGGGTACTTTTTCTACAGCTACCATGTACCAGGAATTATTATAATCACCTTAAATTTACTAGTTCATCCCTCTCAACAATCCTATGCAGGATTATTGCATTATTATCAGCCTGGTATAGCTGAGAGTACCGAGGCCCAGAATGATGAGGTAATTTGTCCCAGGGAAACAATGGGGTTAGCCTGTTGGGCTTGCCCATAACACACAGACTTTTATTAATATTCTTTTTATGTAGAAACTTTATTTTGCTCTTTAAGTTTAGAAAATAACACTTTTCTACCTAAATGAAACCTTAGCAGCAAGAGGGAAGAGAGGGCATGTGGATGACAGTGAAAACCCAGTGACCTCTTCAGATAGAGTGTGTGACAGGATTGCAGTCAGCAAACTAAAACTTAGGTGTTGCCTGATTTATGTAATCACACATTTTTTATTGATGTTAAGAGCATTTTTGGTACATAGAAGAGACTATTTTTAGGTTTACTTCGGAATTAAAATTTCAAAATGAATTTGGAATTCAATTCATTAAATTTACAAATCAAAATCAAGGTTTCCTTAGGCATTTTACTTAGCCTGTCTTACTTTATAAATCTGGTAATTTTAGCAATCATTAGAGTAGTGAGTCTCAAAGTTTTAGGTCTCAGGATCCCTTGACACTCTTAAAAATTACTGAGGACCCTAAAAGAGCTATTCTTAAATGAATTACACCTGTCAACATTTACTGTTTTAGAAATTAAAACACATATTTAATTCACTTAAATCAAAAAATAAATTCATAAAAAATTAACATAAAAATATGTTTTGGTGGAAAATAACTATGTTTTTCAAAACAAAATGTAGTAAAAATGTGGCGTTGCTTTACGTCTTTGCAAATCTCTTTAATGTCTGGCTTAATATAAGACGGCTGGATTCTATCTGCTTCTGCAATCTCTCTGTTGCAATATAGTACCTTCATGAAGTCTATGGGCAAGTCCACTGGACATGCTGAGGGGTAGGAGTGAAAAGGGCAAATAGTCTCTTAGTAGTATTAAGAAAATAGTTTTGACCATATGAAACCCCTTAAAGGACCTGGAAGGACCCCAAAGGGTACCAAGGCACACTTTGGAAACTGATCCCAGGGTGACCTTGAATGATAGTTGTTCTCAATTGGTATGTCTAATCCTTTTAAAGTGTTATACATGCTTGAATGGAAAATTTCCCTAAGTATGAGGTAGTTCTCATAACCTGATAAATCAGCCTTACAAATGCCAGAAACTTTATCTTAAATATTCTAATGGAAAATATAAACAGTGAGATTTCTGGTCAAAATCCCAAGTTTAAATGATGACACATTTTAAAGTAGAATTATCAGACTGTAACTCTACTAAGACAATCTTAAAATGACATGTCTGTAAATTACCAAATATGCACGGATTCTCCTTAAAACAAAAATGGTAATATTATGGTCTTGATTCTTTTAAACATTTATATTTTAATTCCACATCTTCTCAGAGTTGAAAGATGCTTGCTTTGTCAGCCTGATTGTGAGTCCTTTCGACCTGCTCCTTTGGCCAGGGTTTTCATGGGATTTTGTTGCTCAATCTTATTAGAGGCACTCAACTCCACATGGTCATTATATCAATGGCTCCATCACTGACTATCAAGAGGGGAGAAAACACATGTTCCATAACCCTAAATTCAGTTATGGGCATGACCTATTTTTTCCTTCTACTAAAATAGTCTGAAACTTTCACACAGGCTGATGGCTTGATTAGATTTTGAATATATCTAGATCTTAAGATATGTAAATGTCTTCTTGCATAAAAACTTTTGAATGTGACAATGATTCTTCACTCATTTATATTATCTGGACCATACAACCATACAGATATTTAAAATGTTAGCTGATGAAATTTTGGATAGCTCATGTGGTTCTTCCTGGCGTAAAAACCAGTGTAACTCAACCCATAAATGACTCATGAGATATGTATTTCATCCTACCTTTAGGAATATATTATCAAATCCAATTTTTCTATTAAAAATCTTAGTCATTAAATAGGGCATTCTGACTGAAAATAAAGAGACCTTAATGAAATGAACTCACACAATCATAAATTAAGAAAGCAACACTGAAGTAACTTACTCTGTAATTAATCATTCCGGAAATAGTACCTTTAAAAGGTACAGAAATTTAAAATATTAGTTGGCATTCCACTTTCCCCAATGGCACCATTTCAGAGGAAAGATATCTGCAAATGCCTAGATTAAAGGAACAACGGAAATAGCTAAAAATTCTCAGGTTGAAATGCTTCTGATGACATTGATGCTGGGACCTATTTCTCTTGGATTATTTGTAAGCCACAGAAAATGACCCCAGTCTCTGGAGATGCACAGTCAACCACTTCATTAGAGGGCAACTGTCACCTGACACGCTGAGTGTACAGGGGAAAGAGAGCCAGCCAAGATTCCCTTGGCTCTAGACATAAATCTCAGAGAAGCAAGTACCTTGCTAGACATACTGTCAGAGACTGCAGAGAATCTTTCCGTTTCTCAATAATTTCAAAAATAGGTGAAAATATATTCAAGAATTCATCTAGCCCAGGAAATACAGGGGTCAGGTAGATGAAATCAATGAAGTGAACAAATATCATGGCAGTATACTAAAGCTGTGTCTGGAAAACTTAAATTTTTCCACATTGCTTTTGTCATTAAAAAAGAAAGAATCCAACCTCAGTTTTCCCAGATGGGCTAAGTTTTCTAACCCATTTACAGTTTTATTAAATTTCCAACCTAAGAAATACTATTTCTTAGAGTGTAAATAATCAACATCTTTCACTCACGGAACACAAACACACAGGCAAGAAATGTTTACTCCTTTATCTTATATCTCAAACTCAACAACAAGGATGTCTAATTCAAAGAAAAATGATTTACTTAAGGAGTGAAATTTTTAAAAAATATATTTCAATTTTTAAATGTACAATTTATGAGCCGTCTTCATTTTTATTAACATGTAACTAGGTATCTTCTTGTTCTTATCAAAGTTCATCTTTTACTGCATGTCTGAAACTTCATAATACCACTAAAGAAAATCAAATAGAATTTGGGCCATAAAACCACTCTCTCCAGTGGCAAATGACTAAGCTACAGAAAAATACTTATAATTTTCACTCCAAACAGAACTTAATGTAAAGCTGTTCATTTATTGTGAAATTTATCATATCTATGAACTATCCATAATGTGTCTGTGTCTACGTGTGTGTATAAAATTTTGTTATATGTGTGTGTGTATGTGTAGACAGATATAGATAAAATGATACATGGTTAAGGTTAAAAGAAATGCCCATGCACCCCAACTTACCTTGAGTTTCATTAATCATATAAGGCTCTTTTTCATGGGTCACTAATACATTTTCTCTGGTAAAACAGAGGGTCAGTTTCTAGACCCAGACTGAAAAACCCTTGGCTATAATAAAGGTCAAGCCCAGAGCTCACTGGCTTTTACTATACATGCTTGCTTTAGAGACAACTTCCTTCCAAAGGCTAAGGAAGACTGAATAACCAACCTCAGGTGAGAACTTGGTGATGAGTAGTCTATAAATAGCATGTGTCTATTTTGTCCAAGACAACTGAATGCCCACCAGGATACAGGATACATGGCCTTGCCTATCACTGAATAGCAGTAGTAGTTATAGCATCTGTTTAGAATAACTCAGATAGTCTTGAAGTAACACTTTATTATTTATTCTTGCCTTATCTATCTTTTCCAAAAAGTTAACTTTGCCTAAATTCTTGCCTTTAATTGCAGGAATTCCTTACAAAAAACTTCAGATAAAAATAAGCACTATACTTCTTAAAAATGTTATCCTGTTGTGATAAGGGACTATTAATATTTCCATGTTACTTCTTTTCCATAGCAAACAACAACAATGAACTAGAAGTACTATAATACAACTCTATATTCATTCACTATATATTTAAAAAATTAAAAATAATTCTAAAAATTAAACAAATTAAACTATATCGAAATTAAAAACTGCTATACATCAAAGAGTATAATCAACGGAGTGAAAAGGCAACCCCCAGAATGGAAGAAAATATTTGTAAATCATATATTTGATAAGGGATTATATACAGAATATTTAAAGAACTACTGCAACTCAACAAAAACAACTTGATTGAAAAATGTGCAAAGGACTTGAATACACATTTCTCCAAAGAGGATATACAAATGGCCGATAAGCATATGGAAAGATGTTCAATGTCACTATGATTAAGGAAATGCAAATCAAAACTACAATGAAATACCACCTCACATCCATTAGGATGGTCACTATCAAAAACAAGAAAATAACAAGTCATGTTGAGGACGTGGAGAAATCAAAGTGCACTGCTGATGGAAATCTAAAATGTTGCGGTCCCCATAGAAAACCGTATAAAGGCTCCTCAAAATAATTAAAAATTGAATTACCATATGATCCAGCAATTCCACTCCTGTGTATATATATCCAAAAGAATTGAAAGCAGAATCTCAAAGAGATATTTGCACACCCATGCTCATAGCAGCACTATGCACAACAGCCATGAGTTCTGGAAGCAAGCCAAGTGTCCATCAACAGATAAATGGATAAACAAATGTGGTATATATCAATACAAACAATGGAGTATTTATTCAGCTTTCAGATTTAGGCTACAACACGAATGAACCTTAGGACATTATGCAAAGTGAAATAAATCAGTCACAAAAAGACAACTACTGTATGATTCCATTTACAAGATATCTAAAGTGGTCGACGTATAGAAACAAAGAATGGTACCATGTAAAGAATAGATAGCTAGTGGGAATCTGTTGTATAGCACAGGGAGCTCAGCTCGGTGCTCTGTGATGACCTAGATGGGTGAGATGAGCGGGGGATGGAAGGGAGGTCAAGAGGGAGGGGATACATGTCTACATATAGCTGATTCACTTCGTGTACAGCAGAAAGTAACACAACGTTATGAAGCAACTATAGTCCAATTAAAAAAAACCAAAAGAAACAAAGAATGGTGATTGCCAAAGGCTAGGGGGAATGAGGAGTTGTTTAATAGGGACAGGGTCTCAGTTTTGTAAGACGAAAAATTCTGGAGATTGGTTGCATAACAATGTGTATGTACTTAATGTAACTGAGCTGCACATGTAGAAATGGTTAAAGTTCCTTACATTATTATTGCAAATAGCTTGAAAAAGTGAATTTTTCTACAGATTTTTAGAAAAGTGCTTCTAGTCCTATAAGACGTACTTCCAGCAGGCTTCATAAATAATTGTTTGAATACTGAGCATTACTTCAAAAGGTATGTATTAAGCATCTATTGTTTACATGTTATTTAAAATGCTACCTTTTATTGTGTAAAGATCTATCAACGAACACTTTTTTTGGTTTGAGTCCAGGATGTGCTTTTCTTGACAGACAGATATCTGTTTTCTCCTACCTGAATGCATCACTAATTAAAACCCCTTATTAGGTCAGTATTTCACACTCCCAATTATTTAGTTTCTTCTCATACCAAAATTCATGATCTTAAATGGAGACTTCACCCCTAACAATACTGAAAGTTGGGACTTCCCTGGCAGTCCAGTGGTTAAGACTTTGCCTTCCAAAGCAGTGGGTGTGGGTTCGATCCCTGGTCAGGGAACTAAGATCCCACGTGCCTCACGGCCCAAAAGCCAAAACATAAAACAGAAACAATACTGTAACAAAATTCAATAACAACTTTAAAAATGGTCCACATGAAAAAAGAAATCTTAAAAAAAAAATACTGAAAGTTGTCCAGAATTGTTACTAGAATTAAATTTTTATTATAAAATCATAATCTTAATGTCAGACATAACTCCTCTTACTCAAAACACGGATTTTTTAAAAAGGACCAAATTATTGGCATTTATATTGATATTAAAGGTTTTATGAGAATAAAGGAGGAAACTACGGAAGCTTTAAATTGAAGATTAACAATGGTGGAAAGGTAATTGCACAACTAGGAACGAAAGGATTGAGACCAAATTGACATAAAAAGCATACATACAGACAACAATGAGAAGTCCAAGAATGTCTAAGTAACAGCCATGAGACCAGCCACCAGAACAGAGCAAGAGCCATCATTTACCCATTTACTGAGCACTCAGGCTTTGGACTCTCTTACATGTTTTCTAGTTTATCTATTTTATTGAATCATCACAATAAGTACATGTAGTATACTCTTTCCCCTCATTTCAGAAATAAGACTGAGGTTCAGAGAAATTAAGTCATTTGTCCAATGTCACACAGTCTTGCTTTCATGAGCCTCCTTTTATTTCCCCCCTAATTGGTCACAGAACTACAAAACTGTAAAAAAAAAAAAAAAAAAAAAACTCAGAAGTTTCTCTAAAACTCTAAACTCATTCACATTTCTTTCCACTTTATTATTCAATACTCTCTCCCACATTTTCATGCATATTGACATTTCCTTTAAGAAAATACAGGTTAAAAACCACTTCTGTCACAGGGGATCAATCAGGTCACAGAAATTATTTGCTTGTTTTATGGATCAGGAAACAACCCAACATTGTCATTCCTTGTACCACCACCACTCAAGAGTCTATGCTTCTCTAAAAACTCCCATCAATCACCCGCCCCAGACCTCAGCAAATTAACTGGAGGAAACACAAGATTTGAGAGTGGAGGATGGCAGGAGGTGGAGCTTGCTGAAAGGAATGATCCAGCCTGAGATTTGCTCCCTTAGGAAAAGTAATACCTTTCCTGAAATGTGAAGATCCACTTAAGAAATTACATAATCCTCTCCACTGGATTCTTGAAAGTAACATTTCAAAGGAGAACCATGGCCCCAGCCTTCGATCACTGGGCTTTAAAATTACCCCTCTCCCTCTTTCCCATCCCACATATTTAAATCAATGGGTTTAAAAATCTCAAATACACTTCAGATAATGTAGGAAAACATGTCATGCCTAGAGATTAATGCTAAGGGAAACATGAATAGAAACAAAGACGGAAGGAGTGAAAGAAAAGTAGAAAGAAAGAAGGGAGGAACAGAGGGAGGGGGGAAATATTCCTTTGATCTATCCAGAGGTACTTGCATACAGGAGAAAATGCCTCTTTCTTGAGCTTCCCTGAGTAACCCTCATTTCATCCGTCTTGTTTTCATCCTTATTTCCAATTTAACATCTTCCAAGGAAAAAAATCATCCACTGGGGGAAAAAGCAATCTTTCTCATTTCCATTCCTCTTCTTGGATATTAACCTAAGTGACAAAATCTGAAAAAAATACCTATTGGTTCACATGGTGGTAGCACTGGGAGAGGGGGACCAGCAGGTCACACAGAGCACAGCCAGAGTCAGTCTCTCTGGAGCTAGAGCACAGGGCTTTCTGTACTGATTCGGCTTATAAGCACTTAGTCTTAACTAGTTCCACCCTGAGAAGGGGCAGGTGGTGTGGGGAAAGCCTGGAGGGGCTGCGAATCATAAAGGACACTGTTTGCCACAGAAGACTTCATTCTCATTCTTGGAGCCGAGGAAGTCACTGCAGGGTTTTAAGTAGGTAGGTGACATCAAATTTACATTAAGAAGTTCATCCCGCAAAAAGAGGGTGGAGGAGGGATTGGAGAAACGCAGAGCTAAAGAGAGAGACTAGTTAAAAGGTGCATCCGTCTGAGTCCTGGCAGGAAACAGACTGGCACACTTGAAGGGTTTAAGAGAAGACATTTTACCGAAGGGGCTGTTTACAGAGGTGTGAGCGGAAACAAAGAACCACCAAAAAAAGGTGAAGCACCAGAGACCGGTAACAGTGAAAACCTGTTACCGGCCCAAAGCAGAAAGGGGCAGGAGGGAGCCATGTTAGAGCCTGGAGAAAACTGGGGATGGAAGGAGGGCCTCCCTGGAGGAGCTGTGTCCCCGGAGAAAGGCAAACAAATCAAAACCATGGGGACCCAACCTCTCTCCTCACTCCCTGTCATCCTTCAGAGCCTCCCATGAATCTAGTTCAATAAGAAGAGCCCACATGGAAGTTAGCCTCCCAGGGCTCAATCTAGGAGGAAGGGCAGAGAATGTAATGGGATGGGGGTGCCCAAGGGAGACTAACCATCAAAATGCCTACTGATACCATCACTATTGAGATGATGTGGGCTTTAAAGGGAGTGGCAGCGAGGATGGAGAGGAAGAGGAGGATACCAGAGATGATCTGAGAGTTAAACTAAATATGACTTAGTTTTGGATTGGATGTGAAGAGGGGGAAAAGAGAAGCATTCACAGACGACTTTGAAGTTCCCGGTTTTGGTGGTGAGTGGCATGGCTTATAACCAGGAGAAGAAAAATACATGAACATGTAGGTTTAGGGGAAAATTAGCTCTTATGTGTGCATAAAAGGAGTGGCCAAGTGGGCATATAATGGACGTTACTGGGTGTGGGTCTTATACTACCTTGGCAGGAGGTATGGGTAAGACATCAACTTTAGGCATAATCAGCAAGTGAGTAGAAGTTAAAGCCAAGGGAAAAGGATGGAGAGCCCTTGGATATGGTGTCAGGAAAGAAAAACGGAGGGTCAGGGAGTAACCCTGTGGAACACTATTAATGTTTAAGGATCCAAGAGAGGAAGAAAAGCCACCTAGAGCCTGCAAAGGAGACTGACAAAGGATGAGAAGTAGGCGAAAGTCTGGGAGGAGAGAGCTGTGTCGAGAGTCACCGTGAGAGACAGCTGAAAGGCAGAAGGGTGGAGAAGTGGAGGAGGGTCCAGTGAGTCTGGTGATGAGATGGTCTTTGTTCATCTGAGAGAGAACAGTTTTATTGAAGGCAGAATCTTCATGGCCGCTGGTGCAGCTGAAAATGGGAGATAAAGAAATGGACAAAGCCAAGTCCCTCTAACCTCTGAAGAAGCTTGCTGGTGACGGGAAGGTGTGCAGCAATGTCTACACGGAACACACAACAAAGGGAAGGATGTCTTTTCAAAAGAAAAGAAAGCTGAGTCCAGGCTGTGGAAAGGAGCTAAAAGAGAGAGGGGTTGAAAACACAGAGAAGAAATAAGATCCCCAAAGAGATGTCACAAGAGGAGGGAGCAGCTGGGACAGGATGATGGAAGAGCCAAAGTGTGCGCGAGGGGGGCCTGAACTTGGAGGTGGTAGCATGGGAAGTCTTGGTTGTATTTGGTGGCCTCTGTGCAGACCTTGGTGGTAGCACAGGTTTGGGTTGGGGTTTGGGGGAGAATACGATTAGCCCTCAAGTTCATCTCTTCTGACTTTCACAGCCCACATTTGGAAAAAGCACTCTCAATTTTGGCAAAAAAAAAAGAGAGAGAGGAGAGGGGGGAGAGGGCACTTTGGTGTGTAAAAATTAGTTCAGAGCAGTTTACATCCACTCAAAATCTGAGAGCCAATTAAAGTGTAAAAATGGAAACCTTTAGCGCTGCTTCCCCAAACAAGTTGGGGGGCACCGACCCTGCTCTGAGTCATCTGTGACTCTGTCCATGGGTCATATTCATGTATTATCCATAATCAGGAACCTTGAATCAAGTGACCCTACCTTTAAATTTGGGGTCATGGATACAGCAAACTCCATTTAACATCACTTCAGTGAAAATACAAAGTTATTTATGTCCCAAGTTCTACTAAGACAAGGTTGCAATCCCAGACTTAGAATCAGAGTCTCCTGAGCGCTAGTCCAGCGACCTTTTCATTACGTCAATTTCACAAGAATATAAAAGTAATGGATCCTGATGTGTCTCAGGGCACATTCAAGATGCAAGGGAACCAGGAAATAACACGCTTTCTTATCCTCTCTGAATCAACAAAGATCCAACTTGAAGCCTCAGTTCTGCTGGGCTGACAAGGAAATCTAAAGAATAATAACATAACAATAACAATCTCAGTAACGACTGAGGCTTTTCCCAGGTCCCGGTGATGTCTTACGCAGCACCGAAACACGAGGGAGCCCCTCACCCACCCTAGCAGTCATTTGTCAGCTACCCACTTTGGGTTCTACCTTCAACGTCCCGGCTCTGTGCTATGATGAGGCACGAGAATTAACTGTACAATTAAGAACTAGATGTCTAAACCCAGAATCTTTCTAGAACGACCTCTGAAGACGTGCTGTGTCCCGCACTGAATTATACAAGGGACCCCTATTCTCAGAGACCTCAACTGTCAAGAGTTGTACTTTTGGGGGAAAGGAAAGCTCTAGCAAATCATTTCTTCTCTTCTTATTGCCCTCACAAGATACACTGTGGCAAACAATCCTGTCAACAAGTTGAGGCTTTAACAGAAAACAGGAAATATTCCTGATAGGAAAAAAAAAAACAAGAACCTAACCAGAGGTAAGAAAATACTAAAGCATGGCTATATGCTTGAAGCGGGGTCTGGGGACAGCTGGGAGAATAAACACAAGTTAATATTGTAATCGTTTAGCCTAATATTAATGAGATTAAAAAAATCAAAAGGTATCATTAGAAACAATTCATGATGAGAAAGCTAATTTGCAGTCACTTCATTAAAAACAACCACCAAAAGAACCCACTAGACCAGAAACTTCTAACACTACTGTTTTTACTGTGGTTTTACTTTATACTTTGGACAAGATTTCTCAGCATCCTTTACATGTTAGCTACTGGTAATTGTGCTATTATATACCATTTTACCTTTCGGAAATAAATTTCCCTCTTGATAAAGCCATTGAAACAAAAATAAAGGTGCAATTATTTTTTTCCAACATAAAAAGTGAAAACAGATTGGAATCACTAAACGACGGAGAACATTCTGTATACCCTCTTGTATCCTCGGGGCCCTGATCACAGGAAATGTCCAAAAATGCATTGTGATGATGATAATAAATGGTAGGATGATGTAAAAAGAGGAATATTCCCCAAATATAAGTTGAAGTGAATTATAATTGAATTCTCACCCATAAATCTTTCACTTTAATTTAATTCAATTGACTCAGATGTGTTTATTTTACTTTTTATTTTGATTCTTCAGCTTAAACTCTGAACTATTTGGAAAATTTTTAAAATTACTTATTTTCTTTGTGAAAAGGCTCTGGTTCTCAGATTCTCCCTCCTTCCCTCTCTCCCTCAGAAACACACAGAAGAATGAAGCTTCTTTTGTTTTCTGTTCCCCTGAATCTTGCTTAAAAAATTGTGGTCACTTCCACAGCACTAACAAATATATAAAGTATTTGTATTTATGTGCAGATACTCAAAAGAAAAAAAACATTTTTGTGTTCTCTTGTCCATTAAATATTAACCTACTTTAAAATCATCAACAAAGAGTACCTCTGCTTCCTCAGAAAGTGCTGCAAATTCTGAAACACTGTGACATACATGCATTGCTGCAAGAAAGCACCCTCCTCAAAAAGTGTGATGGTTAGAGCTGGAGTCCCTTCTCTGATTTAAAATTAATCAATTTCTTTATGAATTAAAATTTAGTATTATCAGGTGATATACTCATTGCTGCTAGAATTTTTTATCCATCAAACAGAAACCGCAGAGTTATGCAGCTTTTTTTTTTTTAATTTGTTATACTCTCCAAGGAGTAAAACAATGGCTTGTTATTTTTGCTAAGAATATTTTAAACACCAGAGGCTCTACTTTGGTTCTCTTCTTAGGACTTTCCTTATGGATGAGCTGCTTGTTGTCTCTCCTTTCGTACTTGCAGCAATCTTTCACTTAAAAAATAAATAAAATAAAACTTTCAGGGACATATGGCTTTTCTTCCACCTCCATGTTTCAAATTTACTTCAAAACACCTACACAGAGTTGGAGGTTCCTGAAGTGTCAACAGCTGAAATGTCCCAGGAGCTGCAAATGCTTTTCTTGTGAAGAGTCAGAGGTGGAAAATTACTAGATTTAAAGAAGGCATTCTTAGAGGGGTTATCTCAGCATTGATTTATTTCTAGTGACTTCAAACAGTCTAGTGAAAGTTGAGAGATGGAAGAAATATTACACATCGAATTTAAAAAATTTGAGTTTCATAAGTCCATCCAGGTGAAATGTACTTTAAAGTGGATTTTTTTTCTCTAATTAAAACTAAGAAGCATGAACAAACACTGATTCCTAGTATAAAGATGCTGTATGTTGTAGGCAAGGTTCTGTCTCTTAAATAAAACACATGTAACAACATGTAGTAAGAAAGACTGGTGTAATAGTGGTCAAAATTATGGGACTCTCTGCAAAAACTTGCAGTATTCTAAAAATCAACTCTAAAATTAAGGAAGTAAAGTTGAAAGTAGAAAAATAGAACTAAATTTTGACAATGATGTTTATATTGAACATATTTCCCCTGGTATACAATCCAGTTTCCAAGCAGCACTGGAGCTAGTTTTACCATTTTATGGCAAAACGGTTAAGGTAGGTTTAGATTTGTTGGAGGAAAATTCTAATCTCTTCCACCGAAATGAATAAATACAAAACGTCATTTCAATGACTACTCACAATGTTCACAACCTTGAAGAGCTGGGTAACTGAAAGAGAAGTTTAGAAAAATGCTTTAATATAAGAAACATCTTGGAAATACATGAGTTTTGAATACTTAAATAAATCCAATGTTTTTGTGCTTTATAAAAATAAAATATAGATAAGTGATTATAGTAGAGGTCAACTTGCATATTTTAATACCTTAAGTTATGGGAAATATTTCTGAAGACTTAAGTCTTTTTTTCAGTTAACAAATTCATACTACTTCCTTTCTTAAAATACTTTAATCATGCATGCTGGCAGCTTTCTGCAGGCTACTGGAATTCTAGCTATCAAAAATTGAAATATAGTGAGCCTTTGATCAAACCTAGAAATGGCCACAAATGTATCTGAAATTATACTTTCTCAAAATACCATCAACATCTGAAACACTGAAGACAGTCTTAAGCAGACTTTGAACTTAGATGAGCCTTTCCATCAATATCAAGTAGGTTCCAGAACAATAAATTCAGAGGTTTTAGACAGTAATTTATAGGTACAACAGTATAACTGCTATATTCACAATTAAGATATTCCTGTACAGATACAAACAGTGCTTGTTATAAACACAAACATCTTGCAAAATGCATTCTCTGCCAATGCATCTCACGATAACATAACACATATAGAAAATGAACCATTTGGGGAAAAGCTTTGTTGCTGCCACTTTTAGTCTCCTAAAACAAAAGTCAACAAACTCCCTGTAGTACAACTGTGCTTATCAAATTTTTCTGGTTTTACAAATGCAGTTTTAGTGCCTTGCTTGTGAATCAAACGAGTCATGTGCAAAGTACTTCACTTCTGATTTCCAAATGTTAAAACTAATAACATTATGTTGTGTCAGAACACAGAATACAGAAATACTTTACACCTAGCAGAATGTTTTGGACATCAAAAGGGAGAAAAAGTTTATCTACTTACATGTTTTACAGAAATTCCTGGTATATCCCAAGGCCAGTGGTAATCAATACCGTTTCAAAGGGGAAAAAAGATGCCAATGATATGGAAAATACCTAACAGCACAATTAAAGTGGTTATATAAAGCAGCAAATGATAAACTTGCTTATCTGTGGATTTGAACTTCAGGGGTTTAATTACAATTCTGAAGATTTATTTTCAACTTAATAGCAATTGCTTTTGAGTAAGGGTTAAAGGTGCTAGGGATTACTTTTGAACAAATTGGTTGCTTTTATAACCAACTGTTCAACTGCTGTAATATGTCAGTTACATCTTTAGGCCTGAATGAAGGTCTCTATCAGTTGATGTTTTTCTTCACCTGGTGGTTCACGGACGGCTTGACACTGTGTCCTCTACTTGAGAAATGCTACTACCTTACTGGACTCGCCATAGTCCAGAACTACTCAGGGTATTATTCATCTTTTAACTCAAATTACTTCAAGTTGTGCTTTTAGGGAAATTCTGAGCCTGATAAAGAAACGTCTATATTCTCTAAACTGAGGTTAAAAATAGGCAACAGATTTGAAATTGCTCTTCTAAGTTGGTCCGTAAGTACATATTTTTAGAGAAATCAGTAAAAATAAGAGAAAATGAAAAAAAAACCCCAAACTCTACTCATTTGTTCGTAGAAATGGAGACGGGAAAAGTTTGGGGGCAGCTGCTGAAATTAATATAATTATTTACTTTTAAATATAAGTTAATACAGTCTTTTTTTTAGATGGCTTGAAAGTAATATTGAAATTATAAAAACCTAGTAAACAGATCACAGAGTTGATCTCAGACAAATGAGATAAAATATTTGAGCTTCATATTTTTTTTAAAGGAACGTTCTAAAGTAAGAAATAAAGTAAGAAATAAATCAAGTTAATCCAGTTATTATACTTTGGTCTGACACCCAAACAAATTGTGGAAACTAAAGGAGAAATCAGGTCCTTCAGGCACTAGAATGAAGATTAAAAAACAAACAAAAAGCAAAAACAAAACACCTGACAATTTCTATAGAGGAAAAAAAGTGGCAGGGCTACTATAGATGCAGATTTAAATTTTAGCTTTAAGGTCAATCACGGTAGATCACTTCGTGCTCAAATAATTATAAGGGCACGTTTCTAGACTAGCTGTATTTCGGGGGAAAAAAGCCAAAACCTCTTCACTACAATGAAGCTTTCTGAGACTAAAATTCATTTTTCAATACAGCTCTGCCACTATAACATCTAGGCCACTGAGGAATGTACTAGTGTCATATATCAGGGACTCCATCTATTTTTAATGAAGACATGGTGAGAAGTCCTAATTCAAATGAATAAGCTCCACTTACAGAAAGCCAGCTTCTTTTCAAGAGAGAAAATAAAAGACTGGAACTCTGCAAGCCTGGGACCCTGTGTTCTGCCAGCTCAGAGTTCTGGAGCAGGGCTCTGGGGCTCGCCAATCAAGACCTTTGAACTCTGACATCCCATGCCTAAGCTGAGGCAGCTATCTCCCATTTCACTTACTGCATTTTCTCTCCAGGGTAATGAGGGAGTGGAAATGGCACCCCTCTTCCTTACAAAAACAGACAAAATACTGTCTTTTTTTTTTTTTTAATTTCAGAAACACTGTCATTTTTCAGGACATAAAATTTGTAGCAGTTCTACTTAGATAAACTTCAAACTGTGTTACTTTGTTACATTCTCAGACACAAGGCCCCGAAAACATGTGTGGTGGGGACTCAATTATTCTCAACTTTCAGCTGAAGCCCCCATACATTCACTTAAGTGGTTATGAAAACTCCAGTTTAGAGTATTAGTTCAGAGTCATCTTCTTATTTCTTGTATTTTTTTTTTAAATAAAGACCACATGCAGGGTGAATTTTGCCAAAGTCTTTACTTTAAAATTAAAAAAGAAAAAATAACCCTTCATCAGTAGTAAGTTTAAGTCCTTGTTTTAACATTTTTAAGATGGTGTGACAATATTCTTTCACCTTAGCTGTGAAATGAATACAAGAGACAGAAGAACAGGCTGATTAAACGTAAAGGAGAGACAATGACGTGTGTAAGCCCTGTCGCTGGTGCCAGGGAATGTCAGAGAAGCAGAGGCAAAAGGGAGAGGTTAAAGAAGAAAGAAACCCAAAGTTTTCCATCTGGGTGGACGTAGAGCAGAGATGCTACGAATGGAAGCCTGCATTACAGGGAGAGTGCTTGTGGAGGGAAGCAAGAGCAATTCAATTTTAGATAACTGATTGTGGACTGTTTGGATTGAAGAAGTGATGGAACAATTGAGAATTGGTACAAATGGGTGAGAGAGCTGCTCAGCAGATGGCTGGAGCTGAAGATCAGGATGCTGGCCAGGGCTAGTCTAGAGATGCATCTGTGGATGGTCTTCTCCAAAAGAAGCTTTCAGGTTTTCCACAGTTTTCAATATGACATGCAGAACCAAACGGATCATTTTTCAGATGTGTTCCGCCCAGTGCCCAGCAGAGTGAGCATAACTCTCACTGTGATGTGAAGACATTTTCCATGAATGCCAACTGTGAGCAAGGAGGTGAGTTACATTTTTAGCAGCTACATCCTGCAATGGGCTTATATTTAAGTTTGTAGCCAACTAAAATCCTCAGACCTTTTTTTTTTCCCATGTAAAACTGTGCTTCTCTTATCTCTTATACGTATGATAAAATTTTTAATTTAAATATAGGATTTTATGTTTATTCCAGTTATATTTAATCTTTTTGGTTTTGATCCAGCAATTCAGACTGCCAAAAATTCAGACTGCTAAATAAGGGATACCAATCCTTTATTTTCTATCTTCCCTGGAGAAACTAAGGGACTTCAAGTTAAAAATGCATCATGAAGAATTTGGGTAAGAGATAAAGAATTTCCTATTGGGAAGATAAGGGAAGCTAGAATAAATATAGGGAAATTTTTGGTCTCTACTTTTTTTTTTTAATTATAAAGTTTCAATTTACTAAAAATGGGTTAAACCATAGTCCTTTAAGTAAACTTTCTTCCCTGCCTCAAAGAGAACTGGCCAACCTTTCCTTGTGCCCCACATGCATCTTGTTTTATACGTAGGTCATAAAACTGGTAAGATGTACTGCCCTTCTTTGCCTATTTGTCCTCTTTTTATGCTAGACTGTAAAATCCTTGGGGATAAGAATCATATCTTATTGGTCCTTATATCCCAAGATATATCATGGGCATTTAACAGATTTTTAATGGTTAACTTAATAAACCAGGGAATGAATGGAAGATGAAAGTATTAGGAAAAAGGATTCAGTCATCTCATCAACAAACCTTCAGCACCTATTATATTGCAGGTAGAGCTAGAGATCCACAGGGGCAAGGCCACCATCTTGGCCTCCTGGGGGACGATGAGAGAAAGGGAATCAGACAGACCAGGTGATCTATGAAGGTGATATTGAGTGCTATGGATCCATCACATCCATAATTTTAGGTCCAAGACAATTTACAGACAAACAATACAACATGCCTCAGAGAGAAATCTAAAATAAGATTTAAAAAAAATCAGTGATACTTAAAATGTGGGTTTTCATATAAAAATAAAAGATACCACTACTTTATGTTTATCACTAAGGCATTTTATGGCATTTGTAAATAAATGTCTTGTATCTAGTCATACATTTAATGGAGACTTATACAGTACTTCAGATGCAAAGTCAGAAATATATAATTTTATGTAATTTTATGCACTAATATTATGCACTAATATATGATTTTTTTTCATGAACAGTGCTTACATTTTAAAAAAATAAATTTATTTATTTTTGGCTGCATTGGGTCTTCGTTGTGGCTTTCTCTAGTTGCAGCGAGGGGGGGGCTACTCTTTGTTGCGGTGCGCGGGCTTCTCATTGTGATGGCTCCTCTTGCTGCGGAGCATGGGCTCTAGGTGCGCGGGCTCACTAGTTGTGGCTTGCAGGCTCTAGAGTGCAGCCTCAGTAGTTGTGGCACACGGGCTTAGTTGCTCCGCAGCATGTGGGATCTTCCCGGACCAGAGCTCAAACCCATGTCCCCTGCATTAGCAGGCGGATTCTTAACCACTGTGCCACCAAGGAAGCCCAGGACAGTGCTTACATTTAGCACCTTGAATAATCTTTCGCAGAGAGATGATGTCTACACGTGTAGGAGGCTATTTTCACTCAGTTGAGTGATTTAGTAGATATTAAAATTTGGTTTTGCATTGTAACCAGTACACTGATTATTCATAAATTAATACATTTTTCAGTTCTCACTTATAATGATGTTTCAGTAACTCACTAGGGTAACAGTTTTGCTTTCTTGTAACACCTGGAGGTCTAAGCTGGATTCATACACCAACTTCCTTTTCTACAAAGTGCTCTGGGCATTTGTGAACCATCATATACACGTGCATATACTCCTTCCACTGCTCTGCATATCCAAAGACTGTGCAGGTTTTTGTAAAATGCTATTATGAGCAGCAGTGCACCCAGACCTGCTGGCATTCTGGTTCCTTTGCCACAGAGCAGGACACTGGGGCACATGACAGTTGAAATATATAGACGTTTTTTTTCTAAGTGTCTCAATGCTTTTTTCTTTTTAACTTTGCTTTAGGTTTTCAAAATCGTCTTTCGTTCACAGGATGATTGTGCACTAAATCACTGCAATATAACATCTAAAAATGTAAAATGCAAAGGACAACTGAACATTTCTAATGGGGGCTTGATCATGGCCATGCGTTAAGTACAGGAGCATTTATTCAGGCAACAATTATTTGTTGAATTGCTCCCAGATACCATGCAATGTGCTGCATACCAGAGGTCCTCTGCATACCAGAGCTCTTGAGATGGGTACTTCGTTAACAACAATAAAAATACCTCCATACAGTAGAGAGGCACTTGCAGATATGTCACTTCATGTCCAACCGGACAGTGTGAAGGCTGATCAATATTCTAAACGATGGCTTCATAAATATTGTCCCTCACCTATTCCTTGCGAGCTGCAGGGGTGGTATTCTAACTAGCAAATGAACCAATCTGCATACATGCTTAAATCAAGTTTGTTCAAAATTAGAAAATGGCATAATGTATTCAATTCATAATGTTTTTATGGAGGATTCACATAGAATTAAAAATATGCTACATGATTTGAGTTGGGAGAGCAAAGATATGTAGCTGATCTATGGGTCTAATAGGATGTTCAAAACCCAAATTTCAGAAACCTTTGCACTTAAATAAAAGAAAAAAGAAAATCGCAACGCATTAGCCTGTTCACTGGTCTAATGAAAGTATAATTAGCATGTGTGAGAAAACTATATTGGTTATGTCAGGTCTGTAAAATTGAAGAAATTCTTGGGGCTTCCCTGGTGGCACAGTGGTTAAGAATCCACCTGCCAATGCAGGGGCCATGGGTTCGAGCCCTGGCCCGGGAAGATCCCACATGCCGCGGAGCAACTAAGCCCGGGTGCCACAACTACTGAGCCTGCGCACCTAGAGCCCGTGAGCCACAACTACTGAGCCCTTGAGCCACAAATACGGAAGCCCGCGCGCCTAGAGCCTGTGCTCTGCAACAAGAGAAGCCACCGCAATGAGAAGCCCACACACCGCAACGAAGAGTAGCCCCTGCTCGCCGCAACCACAGAAAGCCTGCACAGCAACGAAGACCCAACACAGCCAAAACTTAAAAAAATTAAAAACTTAAAAAAAAACATTCTGGAGCTTCTTTTGTTGCTTAGCACAGGAGAAAATTTCTTTATATATGAATCTGACAGGATGTTTCTCTTTGCCAGAACATGCTTTTGTAACCTTGGCCAAAATTGCTGAATTAAGCCCTACAAAAAATGACTTTGTTACTTTTTAGGGATAAGAGAAATGGAGAAAGGAGGGAGAGCAGGACAGAGAGACAGACAGATAAACAGAAAAATAAAACAGAGACTAGAAAGTGTCTGTAGGTAATTTAAACAGTTTTGCCAATCCCACTACCCTTAAGTGCACGGCCTGAAATTCCCCTCTGCTGCATGGGCACCCCACTGCTTCCCCACATCCCTACTCTGCCTGTCAATGAAGGAATCTCTTGAGGAGAAGCAAAGTCTTTTCTGGTGTGTGTGTTTGGGGGCGGGAGTGGGGTTGGGGGGAGGAGACCCTCTTCAACTTTATATCCCTCTTTCCACCATATTTTTCATCAAGAGAAAGGGAGCTGCAGTATACTGACTGTAAACGGCTGGCCTCTACAGGTGTTTTCATTTACAGGATGGATGGCTGAGCTTACTCCTTAAGTGGAGGTGGGTTGCATGTCACTGCCCTGTCCCTGTGGGCACATCACAGACCTGCAGGAAGGCACCAGGACCCAGCTGGCTGCTCCCTTCAACACCGGTGGTAAGGCTCAGGGCCCGCCTTCCCAGAGGGTGACCAGGAGGGTCACTCTGCTGACTCTGGTCTGAATGTGTGAGGTAAAGCTGAGGTCGACCACCTGCTGGCTCAGGTAAGGGACGTGCACTCAGATTTCTTGACAAGTCTGGAAAGGGACAGCCCTGAGGACTTACAAGGAGCCCAGATTTCTCCACCAGCCGTGTTTTCATATCCAGCTTTACCCAAAACACCTGCCTATCAAGAGGTGCAAATGCTCATCCTAAATAAAGCTGACCTTTCAACCTTCCTCTTTATCTCTGCCAGACAGATTCTAAAAAGAAGAGAGGTAATAAACTGGAACACCAAACTTCCAGTACCAACCCTGGAACTGGCTGTCACTCAGGGAGTATCACATAAAGTGCAAGAAAATAATTTTAACTTACTCAAAAAATTTAAGAAGCTTACATAGCACATTTTTTCCCCTGAATGTCAAACTTAAAATTTTCACACAGGAAGAAAACGGAAGTGTGCAACATATCTGCTTTATAACATCTGAATATATATAATGAAAAGAACTGAAATGTTTCGCAAAGAACACCTGAATACTTTACAAATAAATTAATGGTGAATTTAAGAATAATCTCCTTCAGACGTTGAAGAATGAGAAGGGGATTATATTCTGGCCTTTAGTTTTGGTTCTAAGAGGCACCTAAAATTTTATTTCTGTCTGTGTTTTGATTCATGAGTATCCAAAGCCCTGACATTCGCTTTGAGAAATTTCCACGCTGCAGAAAATAGGCTGCAGTTCAAGCTCACCTCTGCGGTTTTCACAGAGAGACCTTTATGGCGGTGTGGACTACAATTATATATTAATAGGCTATGGTGTAATTCCAGAGCTAAAATTCACTAAGAGACAGCAACAAAAAACACCTGTATAACTTTGTATCAGTTCTGACTCTGATACAAGTTATATAGGTGTTATCGTGACTTGGCCTCAGGTATTATTTCGTGAAGAATCTAAACATCTTTAACACGTTAATTCACAGACTTTGGAGGTCTGTCTGGGGCTGTCTGCTTCCTAAGGCAGAACAGGGTAGAGAGAAATATTCTTCAGAAAGGCAGCAAGGGGGGTAGAAAGTAGATGGACTGCTGACCTAGAAGTTCTGGCTTTGCATCATGATTGATTAGTTGAGTTCTAGCAGGGTTGCTTGACTGGGCTGGAGTATTCTCATCTCTAAAATGGGAATGATAAGTAAAACTGACATTGCAGAGTAAAAACTTTTTTTTTTTTTTTGGCAAAAATGAGAGCAAAGCGCCTAGGAAATCGCAAGTGTCCATTAACAACTAGTTCTTTTTCTCCTCCTTGCATCCTACTGAAAATTCGATATAAGGTGGTTACTATAGTTTACAAACCAAGTTAATCCTATGTGGCCATTCAGAATTCATGTTTTTTGTCTTCTTTTAAAGTACAAGGGCTTACTGAAATAGAACTCCTCATTGGCTTTCGTGAGATTCAGCCTGAAAACGAAGGTAATGATATGCCTGGCAAGCATTTCCAGCAACTTCAACTGCGATCATTAGACACAAGCGGTCCTGGATCCAGTCAGCTCCATGTTTATTCGTGAATACTATTTAGGGAAAGGCTGAGGGGTGACTTTTATGACAAAATGATCAAAAGTGAGGTTTCTCCTAAACTTCTCTGAATTACCACAGGTTACAAAGGGATCTGTTCCATGAATGCATCATATTATCTCTTCCTTTAATAACAGGAGTCACTTCCTTTAATCACATTAGACATAACTGGTCAAAATCTTTTCCTATTGACCTCAGCTTCACCTATCTCTCCACTGTCACCAAACTGAAACACCCTTTTCTCCTGAGCAGCTAGCTGACTCTCATAAAGGTCCTGAGCACCTATTCTTTCTCCCAGATAACACACCTGGAAAATCCCAAGGGAGGAAGGGCAACCAGCCCTTATTCAACTGGAATTTCCAGATTATCATCCTTTTAGCATCTAAGTCCTTGGACTTTGACTATATTTTACATATGTGAATATGGGTCCTAAAGTATGCATAGATTTATATATATTCATTATATCTCCAAATGATCACTTATGTAATTTTTCAAGTTTTATTTTGCTGCTTTCGTGATGAACTACTGCCTCTGACAGCAGTAAGCCACGGACCTGTTTGAATCACTCCAACCAGAACCTAGCGCAAAAGTTCACAAAATTAATTCGACTTTAGAATTATGATATGGATATCTCAGTCAATATGAATTTGAGGTCTTAAGGAGCTTCAAGAGTATCAGGAACTACAACTGACATGACACACTGCTGGTCAACATGGTGGCCACAAAACCAACAGATGCGTTTCAAACTGGCATCCTGAACGAGGTTATGAGGAACACACTGTAAACAGAGGAGAGGAGGCTAAATCTGGACACCCATGAGAATTACTCTAATCCCAACCCTCCTTGACGCTATCTCAACACAAGGTTTTCGCTCTTCATCAGCTTCCGAAGAATTCATCATTTCTGTCACTGTGCTATGTTTTAGTCTATTTTATGTTTACCCTTACCCCATCTCTCTTCTTTTCTTCCATGTGTTCTTAAATACACCACTAAAATATTTGAATTCAGCTTAACAAAACTATAAAACAAAACTAAAAAAAAAAAAAAACACAAAAAACTTAAGAGCCCAAGAGTTTGAAATAGACAGGAATCATCTATATCTTTGTTTTCTATCTCCGTCACTCAGAATGGTTATTCTAATTGAACCTGAGAAATATACAGCCTTGCTCTGACATTCTGGGGCCCAGCATGGTCTGGAAGAGTAAGGGGGCTGTGTGGCCAGGAAGCCCCAGTCGGCAAGGGGAGAAACAGACCTTATCTATTACTCAAGGCTTAATCTAATGGAGTCATGAGGTTTGAGTCTATGGTGTGTTCGCTGGTCAACAGGCTAGGAGAGAGCCCATTATTTAAAGCATTTTTTTCTAAATAGTCACAAGACTTTTTGCAAAACTTCCCCAGCTAGAGTAAATAAAAATGAATGATTAGTCACCATTCTGACAATAAAAATGTGCTGGGTGACAAAAAATAAAACAAAGTCCTCTTACTGTGATTACGCTGATAACTTTATGTTGTCATGATGCCAAATGAAGGGAATTAAATAAATCTTACATTTCTGCTGGGAAAAGTGGGTGTGTGGGAGGAGCAAACAGAGAGAAAAGCAAGTCAAAATTAGTAAAATTACTTTCAAAGTAATTCCTAGCTAAGTAATTAGTCACTAAGGATAGATTCTGAGACCTAGTACCCCTACACTAGATTGGCTTCAGTTACCATAGTTCTTTGTGTCTGTGTTCTATCTTCCCAACTAAACTGTCCAAAACTTTGAAGACACACTATGCCTCGTATCTCTTATATTTAGCACATTTTCAAGGCAGAGCAGAAGAATTTACTAAATATTTATTGAACAAACGCATTATTTCTTGTGCCTAGCATTTAGTAATAAACATAATAGTAATTAACATAAATAGTTTTGAGACTGCTGATGTATTTGAGTATTTCCATGTTTTATATCCTCAGTAAGTCATTTGTAACTAAGCTATAAACACATATGCATATTTAATACAAAATACACAAATAGTTATTAACATACTGACTTCCCATATGGTTTATTCACACATGTGACCTGCCTTCACAGAATCTCACCCTTCCAAGGAAGACAGATATTAAACTATCACTGTAGTATGGTGAGTGGTGATATGGGAAATTAGTCTGGTCCAAAGTGAGCAGCGTTTCACTGGATGGGTGACAAGGAAGATGTTAGCCAGACCAGTGAGCAGCTCATGTGAAGGCATGGGTGTGAGTAAGCTCTCATCCAGAAAACTGAGAGACCTGCCGACTGGCTGAAGGGCAGCAGGGAAAAAGGAAAGTGGCTTAGCCGGACTCTGGAGAGCTCACCCAGGACCATATCAGAGAGTGTCTTGCAAGTCAAGTTAAAGCCACTGGACTTGATCGCCATGGAAGACATGGAAGGGTTCTGCGTGAACTCACAGCTTGATCCCATCAGTAAGGCCCTGCGTGATTTTGGAAGGCTCACATTAGTTGTTATGTAAAGAACGGATTCCAGAGGGGAGAGATTAGTTAAGGCACAGGCTATGGTGGTGTTTCAGTAACTCAGGTTAGAGACGGTAGCACTGTGGCTTAGGATGGGGTTGGAGAGGTAGCTTGGAGGGAATGAGAGAAAACAACGTGTTCGGTATGAGATGCCTGCAGCACAGGCCAGGTGATACGCAATGAAATGGAGGATGTATCATTCTGGAGCTCAGCGGGTTCTTGCTGACCAGGGAAATCGTCTGAGAGCCACAGGCACACGGCTGGTAACTGAAGCCAGGCTGTGTGTGGGTCTCAGGGAGACCACGTCTTGAGAGATTTTCCACTTGAGTGAACAATTTTTCTACAGGTAACAAACTGCATTAGCGATAAAATAATACTCAAAAGGTAAGTACCCCAGGCATACATGATTATACAATGGTTCATTTTTCCCAGTGAGATGATAATATAGATTAGAAGTAAGCATTTTTAGCAGACAAACTAGGCCCGTAACTTCTCCAATTCTACAGTGCAGCCTGAGTCCTCCTTGGTTTGATGCTGTCAAGTTAACAAGAACATAAGGAAAAAACTCATAGAGGTTAGCAGGTTGGCATAATTTGTATTACCCAGCAGTATCCAAAGTTTCTAGCACATAAACTATGGTTGTACTCAGCACACAATTTAGTGTCACTGTGCCCTCTTACCAGAAATCCAAAGTTTTAGTTATTTAAGTGACACGTATTTGCAAAGTGGATAGGTTAAAAAATGTCCTACAAATACTGGATATTTATAAGTATTCTTTTATTGTCACAGCATTACGGCAGGGATGAAAAAGGATAAAAAGAAAGACATCACAAATCATCTGTAGAACTTATTTTTCTCTGCTCTGTATACTCTTGAAAAGTAGGAAAATTTTTCTCCTAATTTTTCTTCTGAATGGTAAAGTGGTTAGATACACAGGCTTTGGGGTCAGGCAACCTAAGTTCAAGTCTTGGCTTTTCCGTTTACATACTAAGTGACAACTTAATCTTCTGAGCCTCAGTTTCATCATCTATCAAATGGGGATATTACCAACCTTTTAGGATTACTATGAGCATTAAATGAGACAATGCCACCAAGACATTCGCACAGTGCTGGTCACCTACCAATCACTCGACACATAGTTAACCATGGTGAATTGTATTCATTTTGATTGGGCCTTAATCATGTCAGTACCCAGAGGTGACCAGCACAGGGAGTTCAGCTTTGCAGGTCCTCAATAAATGTTTGCCCAAAGGAAACTGCAAGCATTTTACACACACATACACAGGCAAGATAGAGTGCTGGTATCAGACAGGCCTGAATTTGAATTCTAGCTTTGCCACTTAACAGTGACCTTAAATAATTTCTTACCCTCTAAGTTTTGATTGTTTCCATCCAAAAGAGAAGAACAATAACTAATTCATAAGGATGCTTTAAAACTTAAACAAGATAACTTGTTTATGATAACATACTCCTCCTCCTTCATGTTTTTAACATTCTCATTTGAGAAACAAAACCTTAAATATGAGAGTACAGGGTCTGTAGTGGTACCATATGGCTCATATAATAACTTCCTGTCAAGAAACCCTAAATTAAAATGAGCATCTGTCTTGAAAGGATTAGAAAAAGGGGGACAAAATGCAACTTCGGAGCATCTTGAGGTCTGTGTAAAGGGCCACGACGCCCCTGGGTCACTGTCAAGTGCTCTGAGTAAGACCCAATCAACATACGTTTTGGTAGTCAAATGCCCTAGACGTAAAGAATCGTCTGCTTCCAATATAGAGAGATGTGCTCACCAGAAAACCAACAGGAAGGAGCATTTTCACTGGAATCATGTTAAACATCACATCTCTTAATAATTCATGTATATGACTAATATGAGTATGTTTTATATATAGGCAAAGTGGTCCATATAAAACCACATACAAATATCAAGTGGGAGTCAGCTCTGGTGGATATTCTGACACTAGGTCTGGGGGTGAGATCAGAAACATTCAATTGGATTATCAGTTTTCAGAAATTCTCGAGGACCACAAATCAATCACTTAACAGTTTTTTCTTTTGTTGAGTGAGGATAACAGTGACTTCTCAACAAGGCATAAACAGTTGCTAAACTATTTGCCAAAACAGAAGATTATATAAATAGTTGAAAAGTGTGAACTGCATGGAGGAATTTTAGTTTCCTTCCTTGGTAGATAATAGCATACTAACAATTTGGTTAAAAGTGAAGAAAATATGGAAACTGACAGTAATACTCAGTCGAATGTGTTTAGTTAGTTTCTTTTCAACTTACAACGTACGTGTTCATGTAACTGTGTGCGCACGTGTGTGTGTGTGTCTATCTGTCTTCTGCATAGTACCGTCTGGTTCCAAGAGACTTGGGAAAATATGGGGAGAGAAGTAATGTTCTTCTGTGTATTCACAAGTTCTCTTAGTAATAGAAGAAGGGGTAGGTAACCCTTAAGAGAAACAATGTGGATGTGAATTTATACAGTATTAAGCTATTGATGAAATATATGGACAAATGGTACATAACGGAAAACAGCTAAGTAAAGAGACAGTCTGGCACAGTGGTTAATATTTGGAGCCAGACCGCTTAAATTCAACTCTCAACTCAGATATCTTTGAGCTGTATGACCCTGGACAGATTACTTAACTTCTCTGTGCCTTGGTTTCCTTCTCTGTAAAATGGTGATAATAATAGTGCCTATCTTATAGAGTTTTTGTGAAGGTTAATTAATAAGTTAATGTACGTGTATAAAATACTTATAGCAATGCCTGACACACAGTGAGTACTAAGTAAGTATGAACTGTTATTAAGGACAAATAACACCATTTTAAAAACTCTAAAACTCACACTGAGTGAACAATAATTATTAAAGGTAAGAAGAACTGTTTTAGGAGTAAGTAAGCTCACATTTAGTGCTTCTGAACAATGGACTTATGTTACTGGATGAAAAAGTGAAAGAGAAAGTGAAAACTCTTCAAGTTTTCATAAATTTCTGTCTTCTCTGTCAAGGAGAATGAGCTTCTAAGTGAATATGAAAACTGCTAAGGTGAAATCTAAACTCCATGACATGAATACAGGGATTATACAGGGCTGCTCTGTGAATTCCAGTATCCTGGCCTCAGGGAAAATACCTTTAGAGGTACTGAAAGGATCCACAAGTAAGAAAACTTCTCTATGACCTGAGATCTTTAAAACATTATACAAAATAAGAGTCCCTACAATTCTGGAAAATGACATATGCTATTCTAATTTCTAAGAGCAATGTAATTCCCAAATATTGAGATTAATATGTTTAATGATTCTATAATAGATTAGCACAGCAATGGACATCATGAAGAGAGACTTGCAAATCCCTAAGAACCAGTATGGGTTTAATAAAACCGGTATGTGTCAAACTAACTTCATTATTTTCTTTGGTAGAGTTGGTAGATTGGTAACTTAGGGAAATGTGTAATATCATAAAACCTGGGGTCAAAAAGGCATTTAACAAGGTCTGTCACAATTTCTTTCATTCATTCCTTTCATCATGCATTCAACAGATATTTAGCACATGCTAAAATTATGCCAGAATAGAATCTAATTCCTCTATTTGAGAGAAATGGTGAGACATTTATGTTAATACATGTAAAAGCTGGACAGTGAGATATTTAAACTATAAAGTCAACAGGATCATGGGGCTTCCCTGGTGGTGCAGTGGTTAAGAATCCACCTGCCAATGCAGGGGACATGGGTTCAAGCCCTGGTCCGGGAAGATCCCACATGCCACAGAGCAACTAAGCCTGTGTGCCACAACTACTGAGCCTGCGCTCTAGATCTCGCATGTCACAACTACTGAGCCCATGTGCCACAACTACTGAAGCCCGCGCGCCTAGAGCCCGTGCTCCGCAACAAGAGAAGCCACCGCAATGAGAAGCCCGCACACCACAACGAAGAGTAGACCCCTCTCACCGCAACTAGAGAAAGCCCGTGAGCAGCAACAAAGACCCAATGCAGCAAAAAATAAAATAAATAAATAAATCTATAAAAAAATAAAGTCAATAGGATCTTGTTACTTAACAGAAGGGGGATGAGAAACTCTGAGGTTGCTCCAAGTTTTCTGAACTAGGGCCACAGAGATCAATGATTCCCAATGGTCCATCGAAAGGTGTCAACCTGGCTACATAAGAATCACTTGGGGAAGCCAATTACATCTGTGCATCCTGGGTAGGAGACCTGGAGACGCTGGGTCAGGGGACTGGGCAGAGTCCTGGTGTAACTTGCTTTTCAGGTGTTTTTTTTTTTTTTTTTAAACAGTTGTGGCCTCTCCCATTGCAGAGCACAGGCTCCGGATGCGCAGGCTCAGCGGCCAGGGCTCACGGGCCCAGCCGCTCCGCGCGTGGCATGTGGGATCTCCCCGGACCGGGGCAGGAACCCGTGTCCCCTGCATCGGCAGGTGGACTCTCAACCACTGCGCCACCAGGGAAGCCCTTCAGGTGGTTTTGATATTCATCTAGGCTTGGGAACCGCTGAAAAGACAGCATTTAATGAAGAGCTCAACCTGGGATAATCATATTCATTTTATAAAATCCAACACATTCCAATCTATACTTTCTAGTAAGTCAGGTCATCTTCACAATAGTCACGTAAGAGATTATATACTAACGACAAAGGAAATATCATTGATTAAAACATGATAGAGTGCCTCTTTTGGAATGCCCTTCAGATTCTGCAGTGTGATATTTTGAATGCTGACCATGGTAGTAAATTTTGACCTTTATGGATAGATTTGATTTTTGGAAATTTTCCAGTTTTTCAGAGCTAAATAATATTAATAAAGTGCATAATCAACTTGTCAATAATTTTCCTGAAGAAAGTGGTATCACTGAGATATACGTAATACATCTTTGTAAAACTTAAATAGTTTTGGTAAACATAAAATATGAAATGTAATATACAAAATCTTAAAATATACGCAAACTTTTCTTGTACAAGAAACTGAAAAGCCACAAGACACAAATTCATGAATGCATTTACCATAATTGCACACATAGATGGGGCTAGAAATGACTGGAAGGTGCCAAAAGACCTAGCTGGCCTCCCATAAAGACAATCATCTGTGTGACAGGACTTCAGGGGTACTCAGGAGCATACATCTTACAAAAAAAAAAAACCCACTCATTTCCTTGGTCCACTGCACGCATTTAAAACCTAACCATTAGTGTGCTGTTCCTCAGGCTTACAGCATTGACTGTTACAAAAATGCACATACCCTTGGGAAGAATGACATAATAAGCCCTGTCAGACATTAATGTCTTCACACCAATAAGTCTATCATTTCCTTCAGGAACCAGGTTTTGTTAGAAGCTAATTATTCTCACGAGGGATCAGAATGCCTGTGATGGTCACTTTAAGGGAACGCAAACAAAAGGGGAAGTGAGGATGCTGCAAAGAGCACTTGACTCCTTCAAGATAATGCATGGCTTGGGCATATGTGACATAGCAACCAACACATAAATCTGACAGGAAATAAGATTAGGAAAAAATTTAGGATATTACATTCAAATGTGACCAATTCGTTGCAGAATTTTACAATGGAATAGGTACCAATGCAAAATTAGGAAGCAGTTCATACTCAGAAGCAATCATTCTGAAACCCAAGCGCATGTTTTAACAGTTGTAAGGATTTATATAACTGATCACTCTGGAACGGCAAGGAAGGGGAGGGGATGATGCGGGGTGTGCACGGTGTCGTGTGAACACGTGCTGTTTGGCTCCCGTGCAGGAGAAGATCACGTGTCAATCCCAACCAAGTCGGCCATTCTCATCTCAGGTGAAGAACTGCATTCATTATGAATTTTCTCTGACCAGCTTATTGTCCATTATGTTTTTCAAAATGTATTTGAAGAAATATAAATGAGAAATATACTTCTCACTTTGAAATTACAAGGACAAGGGTCATAGCATAACTTTATCAGTGAATAAACACCAAAAGAAAGAAAGAAAAGAAAGAGAGGGAGGGAGGGAGGAAAGGTTAGACCAGAATAACCCCTAGTCAGAGATCCATTAGAAGCCTCTGGATCCTAGTCAGAGATCCATTAGAAGTCCTTTACACATGTTAGAGGAGCAATTACAAACAGATGAAGTTTCTAATATTTCACTTTCAACTTAAAGTCTTCAAATGGTCTTGAAAATTCTCAACTGTTTTTGATCATTTTTTTTGCCTTTGGAAATGTTTTTTATATGGAGAAGTAAGTAGTCAAGCTTTACACCTAAAATCTCTATGTGTTTGATCTTCACAGAGGATTGGGCTTGTGCACGTTTGCGTGCACAATGTGTGTCTTTCTGAGTGACACATAAGGAGCCGTGGGTCTCTTTGCTGTGATAAAACACCTGTAGGCCATGGTCACTGCAGAAATGGTGAACTTTCATATTTCCTCATCATGAACCAAACTGCTCACGAGTTACTCCTCTATTCCTCGCTTAAAAATAGAAACTGTTCTAATACTCTCTGAGGCCACTTTCTGAATCATCTCAAGCACATCCTATAACCACTGTAATTTCATTTACAAATGCTATTAACTGTGACCCTGAGAGGAAGGGCACGGAGCGGGGAGAGGTCTAGTCTCACAAGATGAATAGAAACAAGAAGTGGTACGTGCACACAATGGGATATTAATTGGCCTTAGAAAGGATATTCTTGACACAGCCTACAACATGGATGGTCATTAAGGACATTAGCTAAGTAAAATAAACCAGTCACCAAGAAGACAAAGACAGAATAAGACAAAAAGGCAAAAAGTCTGATTCTACTCATATGAGGCACCTAGAGTAGTCAAATTCATAGAGATAGAAAGCCAAGCGATGGTTGCCAGTGGCTGGGAGAGGAAGGGACGGGAAGTTAGTGTTTAATGAGGAGAGTCTGTTTTGCAAGATGAAGAAGTTCTGGAGATTCACTGCACTTAACAATGTGAATATACTTAACACGACTGAACTGTATACTTAGAAATGGTTAAGATGGTAAATTTAATGCCATGGTTTTGCTTTTTTTGCCACAATAAAAGAATAGTTAAATATGTGTGTGTGTGTTCAAAATATTAAAATTGTACACAGCCCATGGAAGGGCACGCATGCACATGTTCAGACTCAGCTTGTCATCACATAGCTGTCCTGCTCAAGTCCTGACGGATGGCTGCATATGGCCGTAACTGACCAGAGGTGACACCTTCCTGGCTCTGATATCCCATAGATTTCCCAACCTCTAGAAGGGAATCTTATTTTAGCAGAGAATCTAAATGACTGGCTTGACCTAGGGGAAAACATGAAGCCCTTTCTTTGCCAGATACCACGAAACATCCAGGACTTTCAGCCCACACCTATCTCTGGTGACAGAGACCTAAATCAGGAGCCAGAACTGACTCTGTGTCCTGGGCATGATGTCAGGCCCATCCTCACTCTCAAAGGTGTTCTACTTTCTCTGCAAAGTGAGAAGTGGTGAGATGCAACCAGTTCAAAGCACAGTAAGTCAGAAAGTACTCTGGTTCCTCCTTGGAGATTCTTGTAAGATATTGGGAATAAAATAATGGGAGCTATTTTGGTTGTCCCTGGGCTTTCCTAGGACTTGGAGTTTCTCTCTCTGCCTTCATGATAGACTGATAACCTTGGTTAATCAGAAGTGAATGAAATACACCCCCCAAGACTCTTAAGCCTACTCAGCAAAACGAGGAACCATCACCACCTTCTGTTCTACTTTACTCAGAGAATTTTAAGGGCTGAGTGCTAATAAATATAAAGAATCTTTCTTTAAAATCTATTGTCCTAAAGGAGAAACTTCACCACAAAAGTAATATCCCAGCTGGAAAACAAAAAACTCCTTAACTTAAATCCTTCCATTCTTATTTTAGGACATACAAAGTTTAAAGAGTTTCATTACACTGACATATTTATTTTACATAAGAATCAAGGCATAGTTTCTGCCACTATAAAATCGGCACTTTAAAATTCTGGAATGGCGTCTTCTGTTCTATGGGTAATATTAGGGTCAAATCATCGGTCGGTTAAGATGAATACTTCCATCCAATAAATATTTCTTGAATACCAAATATATGCTGGGCATTGTTAATGTAGGTGATGCTGATGATGGTAATAATAATACAGATGAAAATCATTGCCATTACTGAATATAAATTATGGCAGAGGAAATAAGACAATAAGCAATAAATCCAATAAAAAAGTAAATTATATACAACATCAGAAAGTGATAAGAACATGGCAAAAATGAATAAGTAGAGAAAGCCAAGAGTGGCGGGAAATGCCTAGGGTTCAGTGGGGAGAAAGGAAGGGCAGCTGGCTCTGTTACACAAGGCAGTCCAGGTAAGCCTGGTACAGGAAGTTAAATCTCACTGAAGACCTGAAGGAAGTGAAGGGCGTGTCCTAGTGCATCTGGGAGCTGAGGGCTCCAGGCCACAGTGGAAGCATGTGTGGCAGGTATGAGGACCAGCAAGGATGATGGGCTGGAGAGGAGTGAAGAGCAGAAGTAGGAGAGGAGGCTTGACAGCACATGGACACCCAAACCACGCTGAGCTTCAGGACTGTGTGAGGCCTCTAGCTTTGACACTGTGTGAAATGGGGAGCCCTGGTAGGGATATGGCAGAAAGGCAGTATGCTCTGGTGTATATTTTACAAGGGCCACTGTGGCTGCTCTGCTAAGAGTAAGCGAAAATGGGGCAAGGAGTAGGCAGATCGAATCTCTCTTCCACTTAACAACAGTTGTGTGCAGATAAAAGAATGACTCTCAGGGGTTGTCAGGGTAAGTCAGTGTGGATTGCTTGTAGGTGTGATGCTATCAAGGCTGCCTTGGTACAGTGCAAAGAGCACTAGATCAGGAGACCAGAGATCAGATCCAACCTCTACCACTAACTGCATAACCAACTAGGAGTCTCTCTAAGGCATGACGGTGACCTCGTGTGAAAGACAAGGTCCAGGATGATAAAGCTATGGGGATAGAATTATATGAAAACTGTGGGCCAGAAACGAAAGACTTAAAAGAAATACAAGACTAACAGAGTTATAAAATGGGGATTTCAGCTCAGAGAGATGATCTGAACAAAACTCAGAAGAGAACAGGACAATTGTAAAGAGATTTGACTGGGGAACCTGAGGGTCACCTAAAGGAGATCTTGGCCAAAATGGCTACTACCAGCAAGAGAGCTGAAGGGGATTAAAAGCATGGTTTATGGGGACCTATGCTGCATTGTTATACAGTATTATGTACATTCGTACAAGTTCTTTAATACAGGTTATGTGCATTTAATACAATTTTGTTCTTACGCTATGTAGTGAAATCATTAAAGAACTTTAGCGATCACCTTGGGAAGAATATGGCTTGGAGAAGAGAATTTCCTGGGACTTGCCAGGGAACCAGGGCCAAATTCTGGCCCTGAGATGTATCCATGTTAAATTGATCAAAGAAACTTCCTACAGAAAATCTCTTGTTGTGTATCAAGGTAATATTGCTCAGCATCTTCATCTCTTTGATCTCCATCACCTAGAGGGCACTGTCAAACTGCCTGGTTAGCTGATCAGCATAGCACTGGAAGGGTAGAGCCAGGGATCAGAGATGAAAAGGGAAGGTGATGGCTAAAGGGGGGAAAAAAACGGGTCTGAATAGCAGTAGGAGAAAGGATGCTGGAAAAGAAGATGAGCCTTGTAATGGAAAGGCGTAGGGAATGGAAGAAAAGATATAAGGCCTTTGTGCGCTATGTCTTCCATATATATATATATACACATATATATATATACACACACACACACACACACATATATATGGTGTATACTCCATATGGTAGTTCAAGGGTCACATATGCCAAAGAACCCCTGGAAGCTTGGGTGAAATGGGAGAGAATACAATACCTATTCAGTGAATCAGAAGAATGTTTTAGAGAAGAAAGAGTGCTGGGCTTGAAAGGCAAATTCAAAAGAGGGTTATAAATAATCACAAGCGAGAGAAGGCTATATATCAAGTATACAGGCTTATTTTTCTCTCTCTTTACTTTGAAATGTTTTGTGGAATCCTTAATAACATGACTTTGTTCTTTGAAAGAAACCAATCACTTTGAAAGAAATTTGAAACAATGGCTATGTATATATAATACATGTACCAGATCACATAACTTAATTATTTGACCAGGGGAACATCGTTGCCTCAAAATGATGTATGAAATCCAGTAATTCTTGAGAACAAAGATTTGACATATTAAGTACCTAATGGAAATAGAAGCCATCATTTAAATAAAATGGTTTAAAAGAGCAGTGGAGACAAATACAAATTTATGAAGTTGCTCATTGCTGATGGTTATTCTTTATGATGAATACTGGCTGGAAAACATGTGCATTATCCTGATGCCAGTTTATATTGAATTAGGAAACCTCATCCAACATGACTCCCAACAATATCAGAATTCTAGCAGTAATTTACTGACATACGGCCTAGAAATAACTAAAGCTTCTCATTTTCGGACCGGAAAATTAGCAGTATCTGGTATCCACATAACTGCCTGAAAAAGAGGACTGAATTTGTGAAAAAGTGATCCATTGAAATCTCTTCTCCACCTCATCAAGGTGGCCCAGGAATTCTTCAGCGGTCACTATGGAAACCCCCCCGGGGCTCAAAAATCATTCTGGGTAAAGGAATACTTCCCCAGCTCCTGCATCTGTAATCCTGTGCACATGTGTAAGTCCCAGTTGGTAACTCATAGGAGTTGCTAAACTAGCTAATAAATGCAGCTTTAGGTCAAATCCAATTTAAAATGGGGAGCACTGCAACTTTCCCATAGGATGCTTGTAAAGGTAATTTAGACATTATATGTACATTACTTAGCGTGGCATCTGACACATGGCGAGACAGGACATACTGGCTGAGCTTTCATCCTTGGGAAAAGAAATCAAGGAAGTCAGCCCTGTTCCAACGCACTGACCAGCATCAAGAGGTTGAATCTGAGTGGGAAGAAAGAGGCACATGCCCAATGCCCACGTATCTATTTGCACTTACAAATTAGTACAAAGAATGCTTTTAAGAGAAAAGGAGCTGGATCTTTGACCATTTCCACTTGGGGTTGGGCACATTAGGGACCTTGCTGATGGGCTGCAATTGCCCTGACAGAGCAGGAGAGAGTGACGAAGTGTGGGACAGAGATCACTGAGAGTAAAAGAAGTGCAAATCAGTGTGTGACACTGCACAAAGCTGGAGGGGCCACAGGGAAGGTTACCGTGGGAACAAGGGTCAAAAAGGATCACTACGAGATCTGTATCATTAAAACTCTTGAAGCCTTTATCTGTCATTTCACCTACTAAGCTCTGCTTACCATTAAAAAAAAAACAATCCTGGGCTTCCTTGGTGGCGCAGTGGTTGGGAGTCCGCCTGCCGATGCAGGGGACACGGGTTCGTGCCCCGGTCCGGGAAGATCCCACATGCCGCAGAGTGGCTGGGCCCATGAGCCATGGCCGCTGAGCCTGCGCGTCTGGAGCCTGTGCTCCGCAACGGGAGAGGCCACAACGGTGAGAGGCCCATGTACCACAAAAAACAAAACAAAAAACAATCCTGTGATGTATGTACTTTTATATCCACAGAGCAAATTAAAGTTTACAAAATGAAGCAACTTTCTTATTGCTGTGTAGCTAACAGATGACAAGATTATTGTATTTACATACGTAGGTATGCACATGCATCACATATATATTTAAATATTAGAGATAATACGACTGTAAATATTAGACCAACGTATTCTACTTTTTCTCCTTTAATTGTGTTCCAGTGTAGCCTTTCCTTTTCTGGACACAAAATGAAAAGAAATTGACTGTCTAATTTAGCAGGAGACATGAGAGCCAGGCATGATACACAGAGAAAAGACTTGCTGAATTCCAGTCTCTCTCCTTTAATTTCTCAAGAGCTAAGCCCAGGCACTTAAGTTGCAGATGTCCCAGTGCGTAGAGACCATGCCCCTATTCTCTCTCTGGGACTAATTATTAGGCTTGTATCCAGAAGAAGCAGCATATCATCCAGGAAAAGCTGCCCTTGTGCGGGTCCTGGGCTTCTGTTCTTCTCCAGGACCCACACAAGGGTGTGAGGTAGGTGTTCTCTACTTTGCCCTTCTTCCTGCATTGTCCACGGGATGGGAGGGTGGGTTAAGGAAGAGAGAAGAAAGCATGCCCAGCAGGGCTTTTGTCTCACTTCCCTACCTTGGACTCAGGAAAGAGGCTGCCCACACAAGCCAGGGGTACAGCCACGAGAAAGGGAATGTGGCTGCCCTGCAGGACTGAGCATGGGAGACGATGCAAGTTCCATTTCCTGGCCTCCCCCTGTTCATGTGAGGTGCAGATGGGCTCGGAATTAGCTGAGAGGCTGCCTGCAGACTAGGGCAGGTCATCATAGCAGGGGGAAGGGGCTGCTGAGTGCCAGCCCAGTTGGAGCCCAATGGGATAAAGTGAAGACCCCATGGGGGCCTAGAGAGAACCCACCAGCAGGTGCCACGGAGAGGGGGAGTCAGGCAGGGAAAGCCACCAGGCTCGGTGCCAAAACAGAGCAGTCTCCATGTTTCCACTAATCCATCTTTCATCCTTACATGCCAACAGGGCAAGCAAAGCAGAGGTAAGGAGGGCAGCATCCTGGAGCCCAATGGAGACAGCCAGAGGGCCCTGGTCCCCAGTGATGTGCATCACATCCTCTATGATATAATGGAAGCCACACACTCACCTCCACTCACAGAAGCAATCTTCACCTGTGGGGGTGGTAGGTGGCCTGAGGCTGATCATTTCCATCAGAGAATGTGCAGTATCTAAGGCACTGTTTAAATAATTGCTTCAAAATAAATTCTCAAAGTGTTTTAACCAGTAGTTTACAGTTACCATAGACGGAATGAATTTTATCTGCATATCTGTGTTGTAGAGAGAATGAAAATCTTGACTACATCATAAAGAATTCTTTTTTAAACTAGCATGTACGTAAAGAGAGCTTATCAGTTTTAATGAGGTCATACATAGATAGCTTAAGCAGCCCCTAACAGTAATTCTTAAATACTTCTTTGATGGGATAGTTACAACTTTGTTTACTGTTGAGAAGGGCCAATTCTTTGCTGAAATTTCAGCAAAGAATTAAATTTAACTTTCTGAGATACTTATGAAATAAATGATTACTCCAGCCAATCATTCTAATACAATGATGCTTTTCTTAGAATAAGGTCTTCTAGTCATTCTGGAATAAAGATCTTGAGCTAGTTAATTTAACTCTATACAAATGTGGTACATTTCTGCAAAGAATTTTTAGTCTATCATTGAGAATACACTTGTACCCAGACACATTATATGTATTTGTGATTAGGGAAAGGAATCATATTTGTTTACCTGGAGAAAGCTGTACTTTGTGGGTAACCCTTCATCTTGGGGCCACTGCTCTGCCACTGGACCTACTGTTCCATAGGCTAAGAGCCTGGCAGCGCTGATGAGCTTAAAACTCAATACTGAATTACAAACATTTGACCTAAAGGAGAGCAAGGACTCTTCCTCAAAGTTCCCTTCCAATCTACATTCCTAGGAGAAATCTTCACGTCCCAAAGGGAATTAGTGTCCCATCATATTTCACAGCAATTTAGGATAGAAAGTAAATAATTAGCCTGGATCCAAAGAATTCTTCAAAGGTAATAAACATATACAGAAGAATCTGAATCAAACGGAATGGAAATTATGCATCTAAGTAAAGATGAATAACTCAGATACAAAAGATATAATGTGTTTTAATAACTACAGCCTCCCTTTCCATTAGCAGGTACAACTGCTGCCACTTAAGCAACTAATATGTCTCTTCTACCTCTTATTACTAAGATAAATTGCTAGTGGAATGCATTGCAAAGTGAGTAATGTCTTGCTGGACACTGGTAATTCACTTCAACTGACTAACATAATAACAGACACAATGACATAATCTCCGGATTCCCATTAATATCTAGAGCTTAGCTTGCTCTTGGGGATGTGCAGCTGAATCAAAATTAAAGATGCTTGAAATGAAAACAGTGTTTTACCCATGCGGTGTTTTGTTTTTTTTTTAACATCTTTATTGGAGTATAACTGCTTTACAATGGTGTGTTAGTTTCTGCTGTATAACAAAGAGAATCAGCTATATGTATCCATATATCCCCATATCCCCTCCCTCTTGCGTCTCCCTCCCTCCCACCCTCCCTATCCCACCCCTCTAGGTGGTCACAAAGCACCGAGCTAATCTCCCTGTGCTATACAGCTGCTTCCCACTTGCTATCTATTTTACATTTGGTAGTGTATATATGTCAGTGCCACCCTCTCACTTTGTCCCAGTTTACCCTTCCCCCTCCCCGTGTCCTCAAGTCCATTCTCTAAAGACCCATGTGGTGTTTTAACATATATCATTTTCTCAGTTGGACATGCTATAATACAAAGCCAGATCAGAGTTTGTTATCTTATCACCTTAATTTTGTTAACCATGATAACAAATTGCCTGAATGTGAGGAAAATTATCACCAGAAAACAAAACAAAAACAAGAGAGTTTTTCACCTGATTGTGGAAATTTAGAAACACCTAATAGCAAGTATTCCAATCTACTTCCAATAAACATCATGAGGAACATTTAGGCAAGAAATTCTTTTTAGGAATTTAGACATTTAGGCAAACCATTCAAGCAAGGTTTCTTTACAAGAAACCTTGTAAAAATAATTTATAGTAAATCAAATCACTTTTTATTGAAACATTTAAAACTTGATTTCTACAGCACTTAGTTGGCACAGAACAATAGATAGCTTTATAGCATGACCTCAGTAATTGAAAACAGATTAAATATTTGGGGTGAAAAGTAATTTGGATACAAAGATATTTTCACCCCAAACACTTTCCACCTTGCACTATTTACAGTTATGGTAACTTTCATTAGTTTTAGTTAACTAAAAGCTCTAGATAACACCTACATTCTAATATATTCCCAAACTGCGTCAGATGTAAAGCTACTAGAGAATAGAAAACTACATGTTGCAGCATTCAGTAGGATGAATAATGCCCCCCAAAGATATCTTAATCCCTGGATTAGGATGAAATCCCTAATCTCTGGAATCCGTAAATGTTACCTTATTTGGAAAAAGGGTCTTTGCCAGTGTGATTAAGGATCCTGAAGTAAGGATATTTTCCTGGATTATCTAGGTGGGCCCTAAAGGTATTACTTATGTGTAAGAAGAAGGCAAAGGGAGATTTGACCTATACAGAGGAGGAGGTGATGTGAAGATGGAGACAGAGATAGTAGTGCTGTGGCCACAAACCAAGGAATAAAGGCAGTCACCAGCAGCTGGAAGAGTCAGGGAACAGATTCTTCCCTATAATTTTCAGGGGGAGTGAGACCCTGTCAACATCTTGATTTTGGACTTCTGTCCTCCACAGCTGTGAGAGAATAAATTTCTATTGTTTAAGCCACAAAGATTTTGTTTTGTTCTGCTTTTTAGTAGTGGCAATAGAAAACTAATACACAGCATTTGATTTTTGTTCCTCTCAATCCAAATAAAATTTAGAATCAAGGAGACCCTTATACTAAGACATGTGTATCATTTAAAAAGTGTCATAACATATTTTTTGCCTAGCTGTGTCTTCTTAATGACCCTAAACAAGAAAAAGGCAAAACTTCCAATGCACATGTATTTCTGTTAAAAATATAGTTAGTTGCAGTGGCTAACCACTGCAATAGATATTTTAGGAAATATGATTCTATTGGCAACCATGAGAACAAAAATGGTTTTAAATATTTAGGTAATATTTTGAAGGGAATAAAGAATTAATTTCTCTGTTTCACTATGTAAAATGGAAAGAAAAGTAAATCTTTTGTGTGTGTGATGAAAACACTTCTACTCGCAGCAAATTTTAAATATGCAATACAATATTACTTAATGCTGTACATTAGACCCTCAGAACATATTCAATTTTATAACTGAATTACTTGTACCTTTTGACAAACATCTCTGCATTTCCCCCACCCTCTAGCCCCTGTAATGGAAATCTCTTTCTTTATGAGGTCTTTATAAAGAGATTACATTTAAATTTCTTGGGATGATTTTTAAAAGTAATAATAATAGTCCTTACAGGGAATGAGTTCCATTAAAGTACTTTTCCAGGTTTCCTCTAGATATGTTTTTTTTTTCTTTCTATTGAACATTCTTTATTCTTTGGGCCATAGAAATGTGACTTTTCTGAATACTTAATGAAAAGCAATTTTCTATTTTACATTAAGGCTATTGAACCACATTACAAATATGCTTTCCTTTTAACTGATGGTAGACTAGTTTGCTTTTCTACATTAATTTTTTTAATAGATCTTTATTGGAGTATACTTGCTTCACAATACTGTGTTAGTTTCTGTTGTGTAACAAAGCAAATCAGCCATATGCATACACGTCTCCATATTCCCTCTCTCTTGAGCCTCCCTCCCATCGTTTCTATCCCACCCCTCTAGAAGAAGTAAAACTGTCACTGTTTGCAGATGACATTATACTATACATAGAGAATCCTAAAGATGCCACCAGAAAACTACTAGAGTTAATCAATGAATCTGGTAGAGTAGCAGGGTAGAAAATTAATGCACAGAAATCTCTTGCATTCCTACACACCAACAATGAAAAATCAGAAAGAGAAATTAAGGAAACACTCCCATTTACCACTGCAAAAAAAAGAATAAAATACCTAGGAATAAACCTGCCTAAGGAGGCGAAAGACTTGTACTCAGAAAACTATAAAACACTGATGAAAGAAATCAAAGATGACATAAACAGATGGAGAAATATACCATGTTCTTGGATTGGAAGAATCAATATTGTGAAAATGACTATACTACCCAAAGCAATCTACAGATTCAGTGTAATCCCTATCAAACTACCAATGGCATTCTTCGCAGAATTAGAACAAAAAATCTTACAGTTCCTATGGAAACACAAAAGACCCCAAATAGCCAAAGCAATCTTGAGAAAGAAAAACGGAGTTCGAGGAATCAGGCTCCCCGACTTCAAACTATATCACAAAGCTACAGTAATCAAGACAGTACGGTACTGGACCAAAAACAGAAATATAGATCAATGGTACAGGATAGAATGCCCAGAGATAAACCAATGCACATATGGGCACCTAATTTACAACAAAGGAGGCAAGAACATACAATGGAGAAAAGACAGCCTCTTCAATAAGTGGTGCTGGGAAGACTGGATGCTACATGTAAAAGAACGAGATTAGAACACTCCCTAACACCATACACAAAAATAAACTCCAAATGGATTAAAGACTTAAATGTAAAACCAGACACTATAAAACTTCTAGAGGAAAACATAGGAAAAACACTCTTTGACATAAACCAAAGCAAGATCCTTTTTGACCCACCTCCTAGAGAAATGGAAATAAAAACAAAAATAAACAAATTGGACCTAATGAAACTGAAAAGCTTTTCACAGCAAAGGAAACCATAAACAAGACCAAAAGACAAGCCTCAGAATGGGAGAAAATATTTGCAAATGAAGCAACTGACAAAGGATTAATCTCCAAAATTTACAACCAGCTAATGCAGCTCAATAACAAAAAAAGCAAACAACCCAATCCAAAAATGGGCAGAAGAGCTAAATAGACATTTCTCCAAAGAAGATAGACAGACTGCCAACAAACACATGAAAGAATGCTCAACATCATTAATCATTAGAGAAATGCAAAGCAAAACTACAATGAGATATCATCTCACACCAGTCAGAATGGCCATCATCAAAAAATCTAGAAACAATAAATGCTGGAGAGGGTGTGGAGAAAAGGGAACACTCTTGCACTGCTGGTGGGAATGTGAATTGGTGCAGCCACTATGGAGAACAGTATGGAGATTCCTTAAAAAACTACAAATAGAACTACCATATGACCCAGCAATCCCACTACTGGGCATATACCCTGAGAAAACCGTAATTCAAAAAGAATCATGTACCAAAATGTTCATTGCAGCTCTATTTACAATAGCCAGGAGATGGAAACAAACTAAGTGCCCATCATCGGATGAATGGATAAAGAAGATGTGGCACATATATACAATGGAATATTACTCAGCCATATAAAGAAACGAAATTGAGCTATTTTTAATGAAGTGGATGGACCTAGAGTCTGTCATACAGAGTGAAGTAAGTCAGAAAGAGAAAGACAAATACCGTATGCTAAGACATATATATGGAATTTAAGAAAAAAAAATGTCATGAAGAACCTAGGGGTAAGACAGGAATAAAGACACAGACCTAGTAGAGTATCAATTTGAGGATATGGGGAGGGGGAAGGGTAAGCTTTGACAAAGTGAGAGATTGGTATGGACATATATACACTACCGAACGTAAAACAGACAGCTAGTGGGAAGCAGCCGCATAGCACAGGGAGATCAGCTCGGTGCTTTGTGACCACCTAGAGGGGTGGGATAGGGAGGGTGGGAGGGAGGGAGACGCAAGAGGGAAGAGATATGGGAACATATGTATATGTATAACTGATTCACTTTGTTATAAAGCAGAAACTAACACGCCATTGTAAAGCAATTATACTCCAATAAAGATGTAAAAAAAAAAGAAAAAACTTACTTTGGAGTTTTTCATTGCTAAGATTAGAGGTGTTTGTGTTACTTTTTGTATTTTCAAGTTTATAAAAATATGGAAAATTAATGGTCATAGAAACAAATGTCTTTAAAAATATCAGTTAGCTTATGAGTTACAATAAAACAGCTGAAGGTACTAAAAGACATTTAGCAAAAAATATTTCATTTTGTAAACATTACTGTAAATTTATTAACTAAGAAGTATTGATACATATTCTAATCAATTTGCTTGTATGTCACTTAACAATTTTTACAAAACAAAAATTTTCTATGTTTTGTTCCTGTTCTTTGCATACATAAATGTTTGGTCCCAGAGAATTCTGCATACAATGTGCCATACTTCACCATTTGTACCTTTTATTATGAATAAGTGGTACATGGTTAGTTCATCCATCACTCTTAAATTTACTTGGAAAAATGCAATGTGACATCCACTGCTGTTAATTCCAAAACAAACAGACTAGGGACATGAAATGTTTTATTTCCCCTTAATGGCTGATTTGCATGCCACATTGGGAATGATCAATTGTGTGAAAACTGGCTCTGCAAGGACAAAAAGGGGGAAAGAGTGGGTAAGGTATATCATAGTCACTGGACTGGTGTTACATATATCTGCAGTTAAGGAGTTAATGCAATATCTTCCTTTATAAAATATACATTCCCATGATCATCCAGTGAAATGTAACAATATAATTAACTCAGGCACAATAAATGTTAATTAGCTTCCTGCACTAACAGTAATGTCTTATTTACCAAATTAACCCAATCACTGTGCTGTCTTGAAATTCTACCTAATTTTTCCTGAAATCTTATGAAGGAAATCTTATATTTATAAAAATCAACCCTTCTGAATTTGGTGTTAAAATCTGATGCAATATTTTAATACGTCAGTTGTTGGCATTTAGTTAAAAATGTTTGACTGTAATGAAGAAATTAGGGAAAATGTGTTATATAATGGTATTCAACGTCAAGGTTAAGGTCAAAGTTAAGCTGAAACCCAAGATTTGATTTTAAATATATGTGTTTAGATAAGTATTCAAGCTCATATTAGAACATTCCTTTAGGAAATACACCGTAGGGATACTCTTACCAGACCTATGAATTGGTGAATCCATATAAAAAGATCATAACCCAAGTTCAGGGCTTTCACTGGTTATCAGTGGCTTTCTACAGACAACAACGTAGACAAATTGCTTTGCTTATATGATCTTTTCACAGGTTATAAAACTCACAGTCTTAGGGAAAGAAAGTAAAAGGAAAAGTGATGGGGAATGGCTGTGACTGTTCTTAGATGTTTCTGAGACAAGAATTCACTCAGCCCATGTTTACTGAGCATCCTCCAAGTGTCCAGCACTGTGATAGGTTCTATCTAGGGTTACAATGGAGAACTGAAAATACTTCTGCAGGAGAAGCTCAGAGTCCAATTAGGGACAGGAGGATGAACATACAGACAGCGAAGGATTATCAGTTCCCTACATACTTAGTAAGTAACAGCAGAGGAGCTGACTCAGGTGACTCAGTATTCTTACATGAGGCAAAACCTTGACCCATATGTTGACGGATGTGTAGTCATTTTCCAGGCATAAGAAAAGGTGACGTTGGGCTTCCCTGGTGGCGCAGTGGTTGAGAGTCCGCCTGCCGATGCAGGGGACACGGGTTCGTGCCCCGGTCCGGGAAGATCCCACATGCCGCGGAGCGGCTGGGCCCGTGAGCCATGGCCGCTAAGCCTGCGCGTCCGGAGCCTGTGCTCCGCAACGGGAGAGGCCACAACAGTGAGAGGCCCGCGTACCATAAAGGAAAAAAAAAAAAAGAAAAGGTGACGTCATTCTAGGCAAAGAGGAGAACATGCGTTAGTCCACTGGCCGAGTTACACAAAAGACTGTAACTCAGGTAATAGTTTAGAATGCCAACCCAAGTTCAAATGTTTGGTGCATGATAGGGTGTGGCTGGATACATTTGGAGTATATCTTGAAATCAGATATTGTAGGGCATTTTATTCTCATTCAAATATGTCTGGATTGTAAATTTTCAGGCAAAGGGAGTATGGCTACAGGAGATATTTACCCAAAGAGTAAAATAATCAGATTTGTGTGTCCGAAAGAATCCCAACGGCAAGGGCAATGACATGCTAGTAGGGAGTAGTGCTGGAGTCAGATAGATATTAAAATGTTTATGGCCACAATCTAGGTATAAACTGCAGGGCCACATAGTAGTCATGGCAAAGTAAAGAAGAAGATTGTTGTAAAGGCTATTAAGTGATAGAGTCACCTGGATTGGTCACTCATCTTGATTAAAGAGGCCAGGGAACTGAGAAAATGACTCAAATTCTAAAGTGTAACTGCATGGTGGCAATTGCCAGTAATCATAATAGGGTTTAAGGGAAGAGAAAAAGGGTGACGTTAATAAATAAATTGGCATTTGCACTCACAAAAGTGTAGTTCTTTTTAGAATACCATTAATTCATTGCTTCAAACAACAAACATCTAGTGAGCACTTCTTCCAGTTCTCACTATACTAAGAGCTGGCTATAAAGATGAAGACACTGAGAAACTAAAGAGCTACTATCTAAACTGACAGAAAAAAGTAAATGAGGTGAAGGTTTTGAAAATGTATGAGTTTCACAGGACAAATTACCCAAGAAAAAAGGCTGAGAAGAATTTAAGGGGATTAGATTAATAACACTGGTTTTCTGTTTTGACTGTGACCCTCAGCAAAAAACACATTTTACCATGTAAGTCAGGCACACATGTATATACAAGTTATTAAAAATAATTATGGAATATAGTCTTTATTTTATATTTCATTTTAAAATGCTGATGATAACATACTAAATTGATTTTATGATTGATTCTTAGGTCATCCCTGAAGTTTGAACAACACTGACAGAGAATTTAGATGGCAGGACTAGTTTTGTTCAGCAGCCAGCAAAACAAAGAAGTGTGGGTGTCAGGAACAATGTGATCAAGTCGCCTTTCTCATTAGCAGGAAGAAGAGAGTCTGAACAAAGGAAGAGGATTCTCTCTCTTAATTATCTTTTCCTTACTCTGCACAGCCCTTGAGTGCCCCCTAGCCCAACACATGAAGGAAAGAATGAGATTAAAGTCCATGACCCAGTTACTTTTTAAGATTAAAAAAAATAAACACTTTTATTAATGTATTCTAAACTTGTAGCTGATCTCTCAAATTAATAAACAGGAGCATCATTCAATTCATCTAACATTTATTTCCTTCTCCTATGTGCCCTGCTTTGTGTTAATTTTCCAGGGAGAGCTATAAAAAAACTGAAATAAACAACCTAGGACTCTTTATATATACAAGGGTTTTTCTTTGCCTTAAATTTACCACCTCTACCTTGCAACTTACGTGCCTCTTCCTTGTGAAAGGTGCAGATGCAACCCTAACCTAAGTAAGGAAGCCTCTGACATTACCATAATCTGTTTAATGTATTTTAATAGGCTTAATATTCAGAGTATTTCAGTCGATTTATTTTTCTGCATTATTTGATATGATTATACAGTTTTGACACTCAAAAAAATTCAGTTTTAATTACTCTATTATTCAAGTGCTACATTTCACAGGTTGTTAGTACCTAGGGTAGGGACCCAATTTGTCAACAATTTTTACTTTGGCAGACATTTCTTAATTTTTGCTCCCTAAATGGAGTAATGAAAAACAGCAAAATTAGCACTGAGGCACTATTGGCGTTACTCCACCTCAACACTCTTTTTACCCCATCATCAAAAAGCCATTAGACCTAATCATTTGACATTATTTTCTAACCTAGATTTTTTTTAAAAACTAAATTCAAAAATGAAGTAAGAACAGCTACGAAATCTTTTGTGGCACATTTGTGTATCAAGCACTGATTTTTACATCAGTGGCATTAAAGTTAAATTATCTTGATTTGAGAAAGTCACCAAAACCATGTATTCAGAGTTAAAAAGTAGGTACGTTTTCAAACATGAACCTGTGATTCATGGAAACAAAGAAATATTTTTTAAATGACTGCACTGTTATAAGGTTTTTCGTCTTCCCCCAAAGGAATGGTTTACTTTATCTATCATTGCAATCAAAGTAAATAGAGTTTAATATCCACTTACTTGCTGAGCTTAATAAAGAGGTCATTATATTGTATCCAAAACCACTAAAAATGATTGACTCACTGTCCAGTTGGAAAACTGGCTCATAACAGTGAATGCACGGCTGACGCTTTGTTTTTCCAATTTTTGAATTGTTCCTTTTGTCACAAGCACTAGGTGCACGTCTGATATCACACTTCTTATTAAATAACCTATATGAAACGAATCTGGTTCCATAACCAACTTTCGTGCAATTAGGTAATACAAGCACAACATGCCCACATTATTCCGTGTTTCAACACAGAGAGGACTTGAACTTCCATTAAAGGACAAAAAAAATTTAGAAATCGCTTCTCTTCCTTCAGTGTCATTTTTTCCCCCTTTGGGTCTCACAGGGTTCACGTTTTCTGTCCCCCATCAGCCGACTGCACTCTCAGTGCAACCTGGTGATGTACAAAATAGTCTCGGGGATTTCTCCTTTAGATTCTGGAACACCTACAAATATTCTTAAAATGAATAAAGAAAATAAGATAGCAAACATATGAACTATTTAAAAATAATGACTGAGATATGTTATCAGAATTTCCCTTTCTGGAAATGATTAAAATATGAAGTTTTGGTGAGTAAGAATTTCAAACTCTGTAATCTGAAACTTAGAAAAAGTTCAAAACAAGAATTCTTTTTGCTACAGAAACGTTTTAGAAAAAGTTCAAAACAAGAATTCTTTTTGCTATAAAAGAAGTGGCTTTTATTTAAAATTAAATTTATTACTATTTGTATATACATGTATTTAGTGATATATATCACTCTATATAAATATATGTGTATACGTGTGTGTGCGTATATATATATATATATATATATATATGCATAAACGCACACATATTCTATTCTACTTCCTTTCTTTCCACCACCTGCCCCCTCACTCCCCAGTGGCTACCTAGAAATATAAACTCCATGAGGACAGGAACTTTGTTTATTGTTCATAGCCCAGGGCCTACTACATAGAAGTAAGTCCATGAATATTTGTTGAATGAATACATGGGATACCTAAGTTCTCTAGTTTCATATATGTAACTAACATAATTTAAAACATGACTTTCTTTTCAGGTAATGTAATCCCCTTAAATTTCAAATGACTTCCAAATATTATAATTATCTTCTTTATTAAAAAGCAGGTGCTTCTTTTTTTTTTTTTTTTTGCGGTACACAGGGCTCTCACTGTTGTGGCCTCTCCCGTTGCGAAGCAAGGCTCCGGACGCGCAGGCTCAGCGGCCATGGCTCACGGGCCCAGCCGTTCCGCGGCATGTGGGATCTTCCCAGACCGGGGCATGAACCCGTGTCCCCTGCATCGGCAGGCGGACTCTCAACCACTGTGCCACCAGGGAAGCCCCAGCAGGTGCTTAATTTAAAAAGCATCTGCTGTTTAATTTAAAAAAAAAAACACTGCTTCTTCAAAACTATCTCTGCTTCCTAGGCATATTTGGTATTACATTTATAATTTCTTCGTTTGGGTAAATAGAGCAGTTGAGTGGCACATCTAAGGGACAGTAAAACCCTGGTGGTCTCTGTCCATCATACAGAGAAGCAAAATGTGAGGTGACTCAACAGAATTCTTTTCAACTAATTGAGCTGAAAAGAAAGTTTATGTGAAAGCATTTGGTGGGATGTTAGTGGATATAAGATACTTATTGAGACCAAGAATATTAGTCTTCATCTTGTGGAATCAATCAATTAATGCTTCCATACATGCTCATACCATGGTATTGACACTGACCATTAATGTGAAAAAAATAAAATGGAATAAAACTTGTTAAATGAAGATATTATCCGACTTCAAGGATAAACGGTTCAATCTTAAAAATGGTTAATGCGTTCTCCTTGAAAGACACCTGCCTGTATCTGCTTGAGGACATGTCTCTAACAGATACAGATTCTCATTTTTATCCATATCAATTGCTGGAGAAGGATAAAAGGGGAAATCTTTAATTATAATGTTATAAGCTATTTATTCTTCAGAATATTAAATAAGCATGACTTAAAACCTGAAGCACATTATATTTTCAAAATTAATTTTATTTTAAAAGTAAAATTAGTTTTCTAGTTCCACATATAAAATATTACGTGCCTCCATATTTATGTATCATTCTATAGTGGTGAAGCTGTCACAAATTTAGGTTATATAAATATGCATATAAATTGGTAGGGTACCCTGCACATTATACATCTCCTCCTTTGTAAAGAGAAGATAAAGCCATCCTTGCAGAGCTGTTGTGAATATTAAAGGATGCTGTGCAGTGAAACCCCACTGCATAGTTACTACCTTAGTAGATGGTGGCCATTATCAGCATTATCATTAAATTTCAACATGCAACTCTAGGTCCTTTAGCTAAAAAGAATGTCAGAAAATGGTCACCAAGTTACTGTAGTTTCAAGACTAATACATAAAATAGAGACTAACAAAGTTATCAGGAAACAACCTGGAATTCTATCAAATGTTACCTTTGGGCACAATTTTAAAAATTCCCAGGTCTTTGAAGAATATTATTCTTGCTGCATTGCTCTACTTACTTGAGCATATCAAAGCTTGCATACTGTGATAATACCTACATTACTCCACTATATTTCTGCTTACACAACTGGATGAATATTCTTAATAAATGATTCATTCAAACATTATGCCTTTTTGCTTAAAGCATGTCAAGCTAAAATAGCTCATGCACTGAAAACTGGAGTACCCTGTCAGCCCATTTTCCTCTCTTAAAGATGTCTTTATTAGCTTAATGCTTTCCACTTATCTGTCTACAGCCATCTGTGAAAGCTGAATGGCTTGAGATACCCTGTGCTACTTATAACTCTTCCTAGTCAGCCCATATTGACTCCTCTGTGTATGACTGATGTACACTAAGTAACAAAGATGAGAGTCAGGGTGTTTCCATACTGATTTGGTGGACTTAATGGGCTTTCCTGTTAAAATAGTACTATTCAAGAATATTTAACCTAAACAATTTTAAGTCCTCCTCTGAGTGATATACAGTTACCGAAATAAATTTCAGATAAAATTTCAGTTGGCTCTATAACAAAGGTTTTGTTTATTGACTTAGAGGGGTTTTGGGGGTTTGGTTATGTTTCCCTCTAAGTTTTTTTAAAAAACAGCTTGAACCTATAGGAACCTTTGATTACACTTGATATATTCCTCCTCTCTCAAATAAAATTAGTAGTTGACACCTTCTATGAACATGAAATATATATGTGTGTATATATATATACATATATGTAATAATGTATTATATACAATTAATATAATAATATAAAACCCTAAGAACTGTTTTCTTGTTGTCTTATTAATTTACATGGAGGAAATCATGCTAACTTCAGTCAAGGTGAGGTCAAATAATTCTCATCATTGTTGAAATGTTGTTCTAAAAACAATATGCTTAATGATAAACTACTAAGGAAGTCAGTAGGGTGAGTTATATATTTTCAAAATTCCTGTTACCTTTGGCTAAAAATGTTTAAATGATACAACCTTCATGGTATGCTGAAAGTGGCCACTTTTCATTTTTCTGTTTATACTTTTTACTGACTTACATTAATAACAATTTTACTGAATAAGACAAGGAGTGCCCTCAATAAACCAAGAATGTAACAGGAAAGATGGATACTGCTATAGACTGAACGCCCCACCAAATTCATGTTAAATCCTAATGCCCAATGTGAGAGTATTTGGAGGTAGGACCTCTGGGAGGTGATTATTAGATGATGAGTGCGGAGCTCTCGTGAATGGGATTAGTGCGCTTATGAAACATAAAAGAGGCTCAAGAAAGCACCTTTGCCACTTCCACCAGGTGTGGACACAGCAAAAAGATGGCTTTCTAGGAAACCGGTCCTTACCATACATAAAATCTGCCAGTGACTCGATCTTGGATTTCCCAGTTTCTAGAATTGTGATTAAATTTCTGTTGTTTATAAGCTACTCAGTTAATGGTGCTGTTTTAGCAGCCCAAAGAGACAAAGACAGAAATGTCAACCAATTATTGCAAAAGAAGTGAATGTGTTCTATCAAAGAGGCATCTATACAGTACAGAGGTTAAAGAAAAGGAGGCAACAGTCAATGTTATGAGGATTAAGGAAGTTTTCACACGTGGCAGAGCAGGTAAAATGAGTTTGGAAGGAAGCATCAGAGTCTGATGGGCAGTATCTGCAAACATTAGGAGGCTTGCGGTGTCACACAGGTAAGGCTGGGGTGCTTCTAGGTAGGGCTTGGTCAGCAAACAGGTGGTCAGCAAACAGGTGGAGGGGATCTGCAGCAGGAAAACAAGAGAGGGCCACAGAAAGCCCCCCCAGAGCACTCACAGCTCATCTGATTCCACTTCCGGTGACTCTGCAGCAGACATTCAACTTTAATGGACTCATCTTCCGCTTGTCCTCGAATACCTCCCGCTCATTCACAACTGTGAACGGGAGGCTTAAACTGTTCCCTTTATCACGATGATGCTACGCTTAGACTTAGAGCCTGACAAAGTGTGCCTGTTGTTAAAGTCCCACTGATACAGACACTTCATCTATCTCCAAATTACAGGAGACTTCAGTTCTGAATACCCGAGGTCTCCTCCAAACGCTGGTACTTCTCTCTAGTTTTTAGAGATATTGTTTTATGAAGTACTAGACTGACATCTACGTCAGACTCCTTTAGAAGGAGACATCTAAAGTCACGAACAGTTTTTAAGATTAACATCACAAATCCATAATGCTCATGGAAATAAGGACACATGAGCATCTATCTGCTCAGTACGACTGTGTTCCGACATCATGACCCTGCTTTTTCATTTCATTACATCCTAAATCCTAATATGAGAGGTCAAAATGTGAACGCTGGCCACATTTAAGGACTGCAAGTATGGAATGAGGCAGGGCCCAGGAGAAGCAGGACAGAATAAGCACCATGGTCATCTCTCACCCAGGGCCCCGAGCAGGGTCAGCAAAGCAGCAGTCCAGCCTAACACCACATCCATGGTTTGTGGGCTCCTACCCAGGAATCCACCTCCAAAACCTTTACGCTCAAAAGCCTCCTCCAGAAACATGATTTTCCATGTCAGGCACAAACTCTATAAAGGCTAAAGGTATTGCAAAAATAAGCAACAAGAATAAAAGGGAGTGCGCACAGAAGCATTCAATAATGTTATAATCTGAGTTACAGACAAGTCACATCCCATTTACATGCAAAAGACTCTCTGGCTGCTGATTTAGATGGATACAGAGATGGACCAGACCCAACACCGCCATTGTTTCAGATGGTGTATAATTAACATGTGAGAGAAAGAGACTGAGCTTTCTGTTCTGACTGATACATAGCAGCCAGACAATCCACTCTTGGAGTACGGCCCCAGCTTATCAGTATTTTCCACCTTGGAAACAAATCATGACTCATTCGAAAAATGCCACCCATTCTAACCACTGAATTTTGTCCAATACAAACCCAAAAGACAATACTTCAAATTTCTTCATAACAAGAACAAGTAGAGAGTCTGTCTTAGAGCCTAGGGTTATGAAAGTGGAAGTTCAAACCTTCCCTCTCCATTGTTTTGTGACACATATTCTACATTTCCATCTCCTTTCCTCCTTCTTCCTTTTCTTTCCAGAAAGTCATTTTAAATGTGGTAACAGCCCAATCTTCCTAACAAATTAAATAATGAGCTGATGTTCTCTGTTAGGCCTAAAAAAGGCCAATGGATTTTTGTCACCTTTATTTTTTAAATCAGGATGCCGTATTTGTTATGTTTGTACTTGTAATTTGATTTAAATTATTGTCTTTTTTGAAATTCTGGATCTAACAAAGCAAATCCTATAATTGAACACATTTCTAAAAGTCCCCTAAATACAACATATTGCAAAGACACTTTCAGAATCAGAGAATCTCTCATTTACGTTACTTTATAATTGCATTACATAGTAATTTGCAATTATACCTTCACAATTCCCAATGGTGATAGCCTACCCTTTCTTGCCAGATGTTGTGTTCCACCATCCTAACAAAAGCATTATGGAGTATATTGTAATTATTTCCATTTTATTTCTCATAAACCGAGGCTTCAAAAAGTTCAGTCAGTACTTTAGATTTCACCATTAATTCATAAATGGTTTTGAACCTAGGACTTTCTGATTCCAAAATACATAGTCAGCACCAAAATCCCATGCTCATCCAGTGAATAATAATCACTAATGCTGATTGGTTACTTACTGTCACACAGTGCTCCTAAGAGCTTGACCACATTAACTCATGTAATTCACACAACAACCCTATGGGATAAATACTCTTATTATTAGACCCATTTTACAGATGAGCACACTAAGGCACAGAGAGGTTAAGTGACTTGTTCAACACTGCAAAGCAGGAAAATGATGAAACTGGGTTGTAACCCCAGGCAATCTGACTCTACCACTCCCTGCCCCACCCCTGGCCCCACCACCATACTTAAGGACTACACTACAATATCAGCAAGTGAATGTATGTTACCTATTTTTAAGATTTTTGTTTCACTTATATGTAAAAATTTTATTTGTGTAATAAACCATGGCCTCTTCAATGGTAATCATAACTAATTTCTGGAAAAGAATTTCCAAACCAGTTTTATTGCACTGACTCGGTTATGTAATAATTTGTTTAATTTTAGTGGAAAAGTCTTTCTCAATATTACTAAATATAGTTGTCAAGATTTTCATTTACAGTCTTTTATTTTAAACAGGCTAGCTGTATTCTGTTGGCTAAAGAGAATGGTCAGATGAGGTGTTAAAGAGATTTCAGTAAACAAAAAAATTAATACATTAAACTGAAGGAGTAATATTTGATCGAATTTCTATGTTGCTCCCTTGGGATTCTGAAATTAAATGATACATAATAAGTATCTAGTGTATCTTGTCTCCTCCAAGAATAAAACACCTAAAAATAAACTATAATAGAGTAAACATCCTGGAGATCAGAAGTAGAAACCTAATTATTACGGTTGGTGGGGATTTGTGTGTGCAGTGTGTGTGAGAAACATGTGTTTTTTCATATTTCATTTAAACATAACTTTCTGAAACACAAAAAATAATTGGGGCCATGAGTTAACGTTAAGTGTAATTTTATCATTTATCTCTTAGGTGAATAACAAATAAAATGTTAGACTCTATTAACCAATTTAAAAAGAACACTGTGGTCACAACTTTACTTCCAGCTCCCTACTTGTAATAATAGTCAGCCACAGACGATACCTATTTTTATGGGGTTTTACTGTTAATAATTTCAATTCATTATCTTATTTGTCCTTTAATCTTGTGAATTAGGTAAAGCAGAAATTCTTCCTCTCACTTTGCAGATGAAGAAACTGAGCCCTAGATATTTAAGGGACTAGTCAGATGATAAATGTTGGAGCTGGAACTAAAATTAAGGGAATTGAGTAGAATTTCCTTTCAATGACACCATAAACAACCTATGTCAATTACCCGTATGATACTTGTGTAAGTGAAAGTGCATTAGATACCCTGTTAGATAAAACTGCAATAAAATTGAACTGTTTCACAATATTAAACTAAGTAAAATTTTCAGGCTTACACTGATTTATATGATATTAAAGAACCAAAAGACACTGAAACTTTTTATTCAGTTAAAAGAGAGGTAAAATTCTACACTTCTAAACTCTGCCTATTTAGATACATATATATTACCATATCAATATGCACACATATACATAACAGATACATCTAAGCCTATTTTTTCCTTTTGCAGTTGGTTGGTACATAGACTAAGTCTAGCCAATTTCATAACAGCAAAACAAACGCAAGTATTTTGTACACTTCTTGCAAGGTAAGTGCATACTGTGTTGAAGACCTCAGTATATAACCATGTAAATGATATTGAATAGAGAATACTTACTAGTGAGGAGCCTTGGTGGTGTACATCATGATGGGAATGGGTACAGTTCAGTCAATCCACAGTCCACTGAGCGACTCATAACTGAAACAAGCGCCATCACTGTTCAGACCTAAACAGGCACACAAAGAGATGACAGTCAGTAAACACCATTTCATACCATTTGCCCAAGAGCAGCTTTCCAACCTGCAGCATTAAAAAAAAAAAAAAAAGTCTGACAAGCAATCCAATGAAAGAGCTTTAATTTACACACCTCTGTTTTCCATATTATGAGTAATATAGCAGTGGAAACACACTGTACAGTCAGTAAAGAAGTAATACATTTAGTGATTATGTAGCAATTAGGAAGTAATAAATTTAGTAGTAAACTGGTATCACATTACTGGAGGCTATAAACTTATCAATAACAAACTAAACCAAAAAAATTAACATACTCTGATGTAAATTTGGGGGGGGGCGGGGCTATGTGCTGAGCATTTATAGCACATCTCTGTATGAAATTTCATTTAGTCTTGACAACAAAACTGCAATGTAGGTAATCTCCTCACTTTACAACATTTAAGGCTTAGAGGAGCAGGGCAGTTGGTCCAAGTCCCTATTCTATAGCTTACGCTTCTTCTCCATATCATGTGGAGTGTGCCAAGCACACACTTTTTCCTATGCTTACTTGTGCTCCATGTAAATTGCGATATAAAAAGTAGATACCAAGAGGATTACATAAAGACATATCTTTGTTTCCCCTGTAGTTCCCTAGAAGACAAGCACTGTATTCTACTCATCTTTGTATGTCAAAATGTAAAGTGAGATCTTGTTTTGGGATACAGTACCTGGCACACACTAATATTTGCTGAGTAAATAAATGAGTAACAGCAACAACAGAAGTAGGAATTGGCATATATCTTTTGTCTCAAGTCACACTTTTCCCTTTGTCAGTCCTTTCACTTACTTGCCAAACTTGTCTTCCTGTTTGCAACACAATCTCAGGAAAAAGTAGGAAGAAACATATAAAAATCATGTGAACGCAGTTCAAATATAATCATTCAAAGAATTACAAACTAGTCAGTAGTCAGTTTAATTTAGTTCAATTGGAGAGGTTTCTGAAGAACAGCAAAAGGTAAAATAACAAAAATTTTCCAGAGAGGGAGAAAAGAAAAAATCCACCTTTCACTTCTAGGTCGGCCATCAGCTGGCTAACAAAACCTAATCACCTTTCCTGTGGTCAGATCCCAACAGAGGAGAAAACTGAAATGACTAAAGACTCCAGGTAGAAACTTCATGATCACAGGAAACTAAGAAGTGCTGCTTTGGATTGGAGATGCTGTAGAGAAGCAGCCAGACTGGAGACTCTGATGGTCAGACCCTAATTTACCCTGCAGACGAACAGCGTCTCAGCACCCTGCCTATGTAGGGCAGGGCCTGGCAAACCATAGCCTGCTGCCTGTTTTGGGGTAGCCCATGAGCTGAGAATGGTTTTTGCACATTTAAATCGTTGGAGGAAGTTAAAAGAATCATATAAGTGTAAATTATTTGAAATTCAAATTTCAGAGTCTATAAATAAAGTTTTATGAGAATACAGCCACAACCACTCACGTACATATTGTCTCTGGTTACTTTCATGCTACAACAGTAGAGTTGAGAGGTTGTGAAAAAAATAGTATGACTTGCAAAGTCTAAAATATATTTACTATTTGACCCTTTACAGAAATCATTGGCTGATTTCTGGTCTAGAAAACTGTTAGTTCTCAATTTGGAGGGGATGATACTAGAGAAAGGGGCTGCTTCAGGGCAGATTGGAAGCAGGAGGTGGGAATCCACTTCTGTACAAAGACCCATGGACAATGCAATATTAAGAATATAGCAGGAGTTTTTCTGGGGGCAGTGGGGTTCTTCCCTGGAGGAAGCACCAGAAAGGAAGGTAAATTCAGCCACACTCAATCTGGCACACAAGCTGGGCCAATGAGGATGGATGGAGAAATCTGGCTACCAGGATGTCATTTTTCAATATAGCAGAATGAAGTTCTTATGAAGGAAATCAAACCTCCAGGGCTCTGATTCTCTTCCCATAAGTGCCAGCCTCAAGAAAGGCAGGTAACTTAGATAACCAGTTTTGTTTTGTTTTGTTTTTTTGCTGAAGGTCTGAAGAAGAAGATTACAAGAGCAAACGGAGAAACCCTAAGCAGGTAAAAGACACTCCATCTATCCCATAGAAGGGCAAATGGTGGGCCATATCTAAGGATGGATAAACAGGTGATGAAGCAAAACAAAACAAAGCACAAAGACTATATAAAAAAGAATCTGCTACATAACACAAGGAAACCAAAGATGAAGTATTTGCATTTGAAAGATATCAAAGAAAGTTAAAATAATGTTTTGTAGCACATCCGCTTTGTGCTTTTGATGAAGTTTGAGACAACATAGAGTAAAATCCCAAAGATTTATCTTTAGAGAAGTTAATTACACCCAAATAAATGGAATGACACTTAAGTGGTTTCCCATTTAAACTTTAATTGCATCTTGGTGAAGAGAAGAGGGGTTTTGATCTCAAAGACTTGGGTCTGAACATCAATTCCACTTATTTTCTTGCTGTACGACCTTGGACAACTTACTTTCTATTCAAAGTCTTATTCCCATCACCTCTTCAACAGGGTTATTCTGAGAGTTGTAGGACAAAATATGCATAAGAAATCCAGCATACTGCCTGTCACATGGGAGGCCCAGGATACTTACCAGCTTCGTATGTTCTTTCTGGCCCTGCTTACTTTCTCACCCTCTTGTTCTAACAGCAATCAACTACCGCGATCATTACAGCTGTAGGAAAATGGCTGCCGGACATGTAGGTCTCATCTATGCTGTCACATTTGACTTTGCACCTTATTTTCTCTAGGTGGACTACACCTTTTAACTTTGGGCTCTTCTCTATTTAACTGGTAAGACGGTATTCACTTGAAAAAGAATTTAATTCAGAAGGGAATTCTGTAGCCATCCTTAATCCCTTAGGCAGAAATATACAGCCACAAGATTTTGCACATTAAATCTATTTTTATGATTAATACTGTATTATTATTTATTTACATGTGTCTTTCCCAGGAGGCTATATCTTGGTCAAGTGCATTGATAGGATACATCAAGAGGAAAAACTATGGTCTCATGGGGAAGACAGACATGGCAATGGAAACACACACACACACACACACACACACACACACACACACACACGTACACTTGGCCTACATTCCTGCCTATTCACTGACCTCGCAGTGGACACTGCCCCCAAGTCTTTTGATCCTTACTGAATGGACAGCACCTCCTTCATGCAAGATGCAACCTGGAGTCAAAGAGTGACTTCATCAATGCTTGGTGAACAACAGGCTCTATTATTTTCTTAAGGAATAAATAAAGAATGATGGAAAGGTAAAGTTGGTGAGGATTTGATACATAAAAAATGGACATTTAGAACACTGTTGGTGACCCTGACCACTTAATTATCCTGGAACACCATTTGGAAATATGCACAAAATCGTACAAATCTCTTCATTTTACACACTTGGTTATTAAATCATCTTTAGAAGTAGTCACCATTGACAAACTTCTCCCATATCTTGAACATCTACCATGTGCCAGACTCTGGCAGGTACAACCTCTAAGTAGCTATTCTTCTTCTTTTCTTTTTTTTTCAGAGGAGAAAATTGAAGGTGAGGAAACAAGAGAATTTTTTCTTGACTAGTATCACACAGGTAGTAGAGACTTAAGTATATCAAATTCTAAAGTCTAGGCATTGCCATATAAGAAACTAAGCTTGGTCTCTACATTGTAAAGAGATGTTCTTAACAGGACACTAATTGTGCAAACAGTTGATAAATGGTAGCTGTTATTCCTACTATTATTAATACCATAACCCAACAAAAGGGAATCAGTTCAACACTATGGAATGTTACACTGTTAAATGTATATGATGCTTTATTGCTATAATAAGTATGAAAGTTATGCTGATATAAGGAAATGTGTACATAAATGCAGAATACAAAATATTACATATAGATTCATTAAAATTACAGGCAGTTCCACATAGGGTAGCTTAACAAAAATTAGAAGACAGTGTGATACATATAATAAAATTTTCGATTATAGGTAACTTATTTGAAGTTCATCAATTTATTTGAGCAAGTGAAAATTTGCTTGAGTTCAAATTTATGTTTAAAAAAACAGATATGTATATACATTTCTAAAAGTGGTGATAACATCCTAGACCTTCTCCACATTTGAAAGCTCATTTTTTTCTCCGAGCAAGATAATATATTACTATTGTTTCAGTAAAGAGCTGTTTGTTTGTCCGTTTATTTATTTTGCTGTTAGGAGTGGAAACATTTAGGGGCTGATTTAAAAAATAAGAATGACTGAAGTTTTCTTTGAAATGGAATCATTTAAACCATCTACTCTAATTAAAACATAGTTTACTTTAATATTTCCCAATTAGCATAAGCAATCAAGAAATGATGATGCTAACTCCTATACACAAAGGTTTTATATGTATATATTATATATATGTGATACATATACACACACATATATATGAGAAAAAGAGAGAGCTATTTCAGCAGAACCTCAAAAAGAATAGTGTCAAAAGTTATTATCCAAAAAAGGGTGAGAATATTTGACAATAGCAACAGTTGAGGCTCAAAAACATGTGGATTTGTGCTCAGACAGCTATCTGAAAACTAACCCCACCAGAGGCTATCCAGCTCACTGCTCTTTTTAGTTTCAGACTTTCCTCTGAAGGCAGTTCTAATCAGTGTCACCCACTCACGAAGCATATAATGTTCTTTTATTCTCATCCCATTATAAGAGAACAAAGGTACAAAAATTCAAAGAATTCTGTTTGATCAAAAGCACCTTTTACCAGTGAAGGTGCAGGAAAATGACCTTGATTGCAAAGCTATGAAACCTACTCATCTAGGAATCAGAAGCGTCTCCTCCTGTGTGAGTGGGTGGCTTCTCTTCCCTATGATGATTATGTCAAGAGTTTAATGCCTGATTTATCCATGGTTTGAGCAAACTAATGGTTAGGTCTGAGGCAAATAGTGATATTCCCGATGAAAATATACATTTTAGCTAGGTTTTCCATAACTTGAAGACTATTTGACGAGTATTTTTTCTTTCTTCGTTGACTCTAAAATTATTTTTCACTAGGCTTAACTATTTTAGTAACTGCATTTGATAGCCACAGTGGTAAGGTAGAAAATAATAAACCAAAGAGAATGACAACCTCGGTGAAAAAGGCTCAGGCATAAGCAAAGTAGGACGTATATCTCTAAGTCTGGTTTAAATTGCTACCGGGCAGGTTTATATGTGTGTTTACATTTGTAATGAGGCAACTGTCACTTCATGTTTACGTTTATTGGCTATTAGAGTTTAAAGAATAGTTGTACTGAAAATTAACTTCTGTGTTTAGTCTACATTTGCTCTCCTAGTGTTCCAATCACTCTTCTCTCTTCAATTTAACTGAAGTACAGTTAAATTAACTAGACAAAAATCAGTGGATTATTTTTCATATGTAGTTTACAAAACAGAGACAGCCGGCCTCCAACTCTATTTAAATTTTAAACCAAACTCCAACATTATCTAATTGGGTTGACACAACCATTAGACAGACTGTGGATAAAGGGCTCTCTTATGAATCAGTGCTGTCACGATGGTACAGAAGGGGTTAAACTGTCAGACGGAGCGGCGTTGGGGAGGTGAGCTAATGCAGAAAGAAGGTCAAAAGTTAGGGCAAAGCCAACACAGAGAAAGTGGAAAGCAGTTTCTATTGGCTTCTCCTTTAAAAAAAAAAAAAAAAAGAGGAAAAACAACCTTTCAGAGTCTCTCATCATGCTTTGTAATTGCACTGTAGGTGAGAACTATGTACACGAAAGAAAGAGATATTTGGAAAGCCCTCCCCAAATGGTACAATCTCATTATTTCAGCCACTACACGCTCCTGCTCTCCCCTTTCTTTTTTCTCTTCGGCTTCTCCCCAACCCTCGCTTCTCTTCCTTTTCCTCTTCTACCTGTCCTTTTTTATTTTTATTTTATTTTATTTTTTTTTGCAGTATGCGGGCCTCTCACTGCCATGGCCTCTCCCGTTGCAGAGCACAGGCTCCGGACGCGCAGGCTCAGCGGCCATGGCTCACGGGCCCAGCCGCTCCGCGGCATGTGGGATCTTCCCGGACTGGGGCACGAATCCGTGTCCCCTGCATCGGCAGGCGGACTCTCTACCACTGTGCCACCAGGGAAGTCCTCTACCTGTCCTTTTTTAGCAGGAGCATCATCATAATCAGTGTTACTTATGTGCCTTCCCCTGTGCACAACACTTTGATGGGGGCTTTACACACGTATCTGTTTTCTTTTCAATGTCTTCCAGAATTGCTATTACTATCCGTCTTTTAAAAAGCTGCAGTTCTTATCAAGTGAATTTTACAGCCAAATAGCCAGTGAGTGAGCAAATGTAGGAATCAAATCTGATTCAATCTAATTCTTTTATAGTAAAAGAAAGGTTCCTGGGAATAGAACTCTTTGCAAATGCAGAATTTAGCAGAACATCACAGACCCTGAGCATCTAAGGTATTAGGATGTTAGGTGGGGTGGTGGAATCTGGGAGCTGAATTAAGTTATCCTTCAAAACACAATTCCATATCAGAGAGCTATTCACTTAAACATTCTCAAATAACAGCAACAGGTAAGTTTGGGAACAAATCAAAGTAATTTCTGAACCTTAATGTTAGGAGGGAGAATAGGGTCAATGTACCAGTTAACTTATGGATGATAAAAACAAAGACAGACAATTGTTACTAGACCAACAGATATGTAAACAGGCAGCGTAGTTAAAGGGGTATTTCTTTACCAAACTGCAACAAAATTAGCAGTCTATGACTACCTCGGCCACCTGAAATATGCTAGGAATATTAGAGATGGAACCCAAGAAAAGCAAACTTAAAAGTCACCTTTGAAACCTAAGAAATGAAAGAAAAGAAAAAACAAAGAAAGAAAAGCAAGCTTAATTATTACCTTAAGACCTCATAGGACCCACTATTGGAATGAGGAAGCTTTCTACTGGAATACATCCACAGAGGCAAAATATGCACTTACATTGAGATGGAAATGGCGCCCTTACAACTTCTAAGCTGTCTGCTAGAATGCATAATTACCTTCAAGTACTTGAGAAGCCCGTGCACTCTTGATTCTGAAACCTGAAAAGGCCTTTGGTTTCCTGGAAGCACAGTATGAAGGAAGACAGCCAAAAAAGCATAGAAAATATTCAGGTTGGGGTTTTCTCTTTTCACATTACCAGCCTGGACTTTTAGATGGCTATCTTCGTGCATGTCTTTGGATACTTTCCTAGTTTTGTCTTGAAATGAAATGATTTATGATTCAGAAATCATAGTTAGCTCAAGTGGATATGACGATTTTCAAAAAGTTGAGGGCTTCCTAGTATCTTGGGTATAGAGATGCCTCGGGTATGTTTTGGAGTTAAAATATTTACAAATTTCACAAATGCTATTTAGTCTTTGGAAGTGATCGCACTTCCTTTAATCCCAGGGCACAGTTAAAAGACAAATGCGGTAAGCATTCCTTAGTACTAATATTCAGATCTCTCTTGACTAAGTGAGAAAGACTGCAAGTAAACAGGGCAACAGGATACTGTGTGCTTAGGGCAGAAAGAGGACAACCTCATCACTTAGGATGGCAGCAAGTGTGGCTTTTGCATTCAGTACTTCAGATGCATCATTTCATACAGCTGTCTCTCTTAGCCCAAGTCTCCTCTAACCTCTACATTTAAGCAAGGGAAGTATCATTTTAAATAAGGATAAAAAGAGGGCCTTCCCACTTACATAGTAGAGAAAGTACGTTTTGGGTTACTTACAAATTGATATCAAGGATATTATTAAGAAACAAAGAATAAGCAATAATCCTAAAGTAGAGGGCACGATAAAGGCTTTGGATAGGAACTCCTCTACCATATGTGTATATACACAGATTGTTCTTAAACTATGCATTTATACAGTGAGGCCAACCATTAAGATTACTGACCTTCCTGGCAGTTACCCGCTGAATTCCATAAGCCTCCAACTTCCTGATGGACATAAGAACACGGGCTGGCAGCCCCACCAGTAAACTCTAAGCCAGTTAGTAGAACGCTCTCTTCACAAAGTTTCCCTTCTTCCTCAGTCACAGCTCATGAGTATTAATCTTGAAGCTATGTTCCCCATCCCGGTAGAGACTGTTTGCCATTGGAGGAGAATGCCTTTAGCCAAGAGAATGCTAGTAACCATGTCCTCCAGCTAGGACTAGAAGTAAATTATTCAGCTAGAAATAAATTATTGAGATAGAATGGGGAGTAGTCAAACCACATTCTCCTCTGGACATTTTGGGAACTGGAAAACCAAAGCCAAGGTTAGAATTTAGGTAATTCATCCAAGGAAGGAAACGTGACACCATGAGGATAGTCACATAACCCTAAACCAAATGTTATTCCTGCCTCCTGGACTCCAAATACAGAATGGAGTCGGGAGCGACAGACTTAAGACGCCTCACAGGCTTGGAACTAGCAATGCATTGCTGAAGTCTAAAGCATGCTTTCTCATACACGCGGCAGGCTTGCAACTTGAAAACAGTGCATGCTGTTCAAGATACCTAATCTGCCTCAGCCTCGTCAGCAATTCCAGGTGAGGCTGCATCCCTCTGGTTCAAGGTCAAGCTGCAACAGCCTGTACCCAAAGGCCCGGATGACAGCCTCTTTCACAGCTCTTGCCTCTACTCCAGCCTAACCGATGGCCCTGCCCTCAAAAGCCACTGACCTCCATGAGGCTGACTCCTTGATTCTAGGGAACAAGCTTCAGAAGTACCAACAACAGGTCCAGGCCAGGAAAACTGCTGAGATTCCCAAACAAAGAAACAAATGTAGGGATGAGGGGAAAAAAGATCTTCCCAATAGGACAGGATTCTTAGGCCTAAGCAAAACCCAAGGGCAACACAAGGAGCCTGAAGAATTTGCTGACAAGAGTGTGAAAGTGTTTTCACAAGGTAGATCCCACAATCAATGTGGGTCTGGGGTTCTAGAAACACAGGGCCTAAGGGGGAAAAAAAGAAATGCAAAGGACTTAAAATATACTAGATAGGAAAGAAAGGTCTCAAGTAAGACCTGGTGACTGGGGTTCCACTGAAAGTTGGTAATATGACAGCAACATGATGAACTTCCCTTTTAGGAGAGAAGAGACAGATAGATTGAGATCTTTTTGCCCCAGATATGCTGAGTGCATAATACCAATATTAACTAACAGAAAGATTTCTTCCAAGTTTTAATCTATCTTCCTTCCCTCAACAAAGATTTGGTGCTGAATTAATTCTACTGCTCAGGCTCTGATAAAAGTATAATCATTTGGTGGAAGAAAGTTGTAAAAGCAGCCCAGGCTGCAAATGCTAAAGATCCACCTAGAATGTAAGCTGCATGAGAGCAGAAGCTCGCTCACTGCTGCATCTACAGCATGTAGCACAGTTGCCTAGAAGGTAGTGGAATGTCTTTGGATGGATGAGCATGCTTATAGAAAGACAGCATCTCCTAAGTAAGTCTTCACTGAAGTTTAGCAGCTCTTAGCAGTGGTATTACACCCTTCAATCAATGACAGCTTTACTACAGCACAGATTATTATTTTTATTATTCTGTATCATTTAGTCATCTTCTCCCACGAACTAGGTAAAATGCTAGCTGTTCCAAATATGGACTGTATCATTTAATCCTTATCACAACCTTGAAAATATGTATTAGCCTCATTTAACAGATTAAGAAATTGATGATTCAAACTTAGGTTGAATTTTGCCAAATTTCATTCACTTTCCACCATACAATAATTTCTCTATCTTCTGTCACAGAGAATGTTCCTGAAATCAGAAATAACAGGTAGACTTCTGGAGGTGAGAGGTGGCAGCAAATTCTGGCATCATGATGATGTTGTTATATGATAGTAATCTAGCCAGGGATTCACTTCCCAATCTATGAAATGGGATAAAATAAGTTAATAAACACGTGAAAATGCTCTGAAGATTAAGGATGTAGAAGCGTATATCAGTGTGTGTGTTCTCTAACGAACATTTCCATTCTGACACTCATGTAATGGTGAGGGAAAGTAGCAGGGGACAACCAGCTAACCAGCCAGAACTGCCAAGTCAGCCTATACTCAACGGGGCAACAGAGGCGGCAGGCAGATTAGCCTCACTGCTAATGTAGTAGTCTACCATCATGGAAGACTGAGCTTAATTATGGAGGTTTTATTCAGTAGGTTTTATTATCATATTCACATAAAAATTGAGGAATAGGAAGAGCAGAATGCTTTTCTTTTCTAAAAACAGAGTGATTTGGCCTTTTTTCCCCCTAAAGGAGAATGAAAATGTTCCCAAATATATTACTATTTAAGGCTTTAATTAAGGGGGCATTTTGCAAAAATAAATCTTTTGTTTCATGCAACTAATAGAGTGAAAATTTAAAAGACATAAATAATATCTCAGCTGAATCTGCTTGAATCCTTTTTGTTCTCATTTCGTTAGAGGTGATTCTGCATACATTTAGAGCAAAATTATATTAAACTACCAGGCAATCCTTTCTCTTACATTTTTCCAGTATATTCCTGATTACTTTCATACTTAACCTCCCAATTTTCATTACACGTTGCTTTTTTTGTTTTTTTTTAGGATCTTAACGTTAAACTTTATCAGGTAGAGTGAACTCCTACATATCTTGTAAGAAAAATTCATCTTAGAAGCCCATTCTAGAGACATTCTTTTCTACAAGACAAAGTAAAAACGAGACATATTTTCCTTAGAATTAATTAAGTGCATGGTATCTTGTAACACTTAATCCACAAAAATTCTATTTTAAGTAGAGTCACAGAAAATGCTTCTAAAATTTTATGACACCTGACATGATCAAACTATATGAGTTATACTCAATCCCTAAATAAAATCATTGGTTCCATTAAACTATTTTTTAAGTTTCTTATCAGAAGTTCTCATGATCCTCTAACATTTTAAAATATAATTTTCCTGTACACCTTAAACTTACACAGTGACGTATTCAATTATTTCTCCATAAAACTGGGAAAAAAATGTAATTTCCCTCATCTAAATTCATCATCTCTATCAAATATGTAGTTTTTTCCTGTTTTTGGCCCCAAAGCTTTTAAAAAATAATGGCCAAATAATGAGAAACAAATTCTGAAATGAGTCCTATTTATTCTTTTATCATTACTATCAAACTCATTAACAGAGTGGTCCTGGTACAAAGCTTGACTCTAGTCACCATGAGGCTCATATGGCTTGGGTAGAAGAAATCTTGTTCTTCTAAAAGTATACTAAGCAATGGAATGAGATAAATTTTGATATAACTTTATGAAGTGACACATGAGACAAATAATTCAATGTATAAAAGAAATCACATGCATACAAATTTCCATACATTTGAATGAGGGGGCTACTGAAGAGAATGAGATGATGTGCACATCAAATTGGGTTGATTGAGGAAAGCTTCCCAAAATACATCTATTTGAACTTGGACTCGATGAGAGCAGAAAAATTCGAGAAAAGGACAGACGGAGCTGTACATGGGACAGAGGTTTTGTTAGTGATGGCAAGTCAGCTATTCTAGTGTAGAAAACTAGGTTGCCTGCATTGGAGAATAAGGTTTGGTCAACAGGATAAGCAAAGGGAAAATAAATGTGCTCCTTTCAAGCCTTTTATCTTTGAAATGGCAAAAGCAGAAAAGACAAATTTAAAAAAAAACATCCCTCAACTTTCAATTCTTGTTTTCTATATTTTAAGATAAAGCATGAAGAAAATACAAAATTACGGTGGAATTCACCCTTTTTTAGTATACGGCTTGTTGAGTTTTCATAAATGTTCACTGTAGTGTATCCATGCCCACAATCAAGATACACATCTCCACTGCCCTAGGAAGTTACCTGTGTGCTTTGTAGTTAGTACCCTTCCACCTCCCCAGCCCTGGCAACCACTGCTCTGCTTTCTACTCTTGAAGTTTTTCCAGAATGCCTTACAAATTAAACCCTTTTGTGTCTGGTTTCTTTTATTGAGCATATGTTAATATGTGGAAGACTCATAATTGTACGAGTTTATCTCTAGATTCTGAATGATGTTCCATTGATCTGTATATCTGTCTTTTTAAAAAACTTTTGATTATTTTGGGTCCTGTGAATTCCCACATAAATTTCTGGATCAACTCATCAACTTCTGCAAAAATCTGAGTGGATATTAATAGATTTTAACTGAATCGACTGAGAAACTCGGAAAGAACTGCCATCTTAACAATATTAAGTCTTTCAATCCATGATCATGCGATGGCTCTGCATTTATTCAAATCTTCGTTAACTTCTTTAAGATAACATGTTCATTCTTCAGAAAGTTCCCTCAGAAATGTTTTGTAATTTTTGTTGTATACGTATTGTACCTCTTTTGCTAAATTTAATCCTACATATTAATTTTTTGTGAATAAAATTATTTTAATTTCATTTTCAGAAAGTTCATTGGTAGTATAGAGAAATACAGTTGACTGCACATTCATCTTATATTTTCTGGTTCTGCTGAACACTTTACTAGTTCTAATACTACTTTCATGGATTGCATAGGGTTTTCTACAACTGCCAATAAGCATAATTTACTTCTCTTCTAATCTGGATGTCTTTAATTACTTATCTCTATATTTAGTTTTGGCCTTATTGCAGTTGCCAGAATGTCCTGTACAACTTTGAGTTTTAAATTGAGCGCCTTGTCTTTTTTTCTATCATAGGGAGAAAAGATTGTCTCTCATTCTTTTTTTTGCAACATCTTTATTGGAGTATAATTGCTTTACAATGGTGTGTTAGTTTCTGCTTTATAACAAAGTGAATCAGTTACACATGTCCCCATATCTCTTCCCTCTTGCGTCTCCCTCCCTCCCACCCTCCCTATCCCACCCCTCTAGTTGGTCACAAAGCACCGAGCTGATCTCCCTGTGTAATGCGGCTGCTTCCTACTAGCTATCTATTTTACGTTTGGTAGTGTATATGTCCGTGCCACTCTCGCACTTTGTGCCAACTATCCTTCCGCTTCCCGTATCCTCAAGTCCATTCTCTAGTAGGTCTGTGTCTTTATTCCCGTCTTACCCCTAGGTTCTTCATGACCTTATTTTATTATTATTATTTTTTAGATTCCATATATATGTGTTAGAATAGGGTATTTGTTTTTCTCTTTCTGCCTTACTTCACTCTGTATGACAGACTCTAGGTCCATCCCCCTCACTACAAATAACTCAATTTCGTTTCGTTTTATGGTTGAGTACTATTCCATTGTATATATGTGCCACATCTTCTTTATCGATGGACACTTAGGTTGCTTCCATGTCCTGGCTATTGTAAAGAGAGCTGCAGTGAACATTGTGGTACATGACTCCTTATGAATTATGGTTTTCTCAGGGTATATGACCAATAGTGGGACTGCTGGGACGTATGGTAGTCCTATTCTTAGTTTTTTAAGGAACCTCCATACGGTTCTCCATAGTGGCTGTATCAATTTACACTCCCACCAATAGTGCAAGAGGGTTCCCTTTTCTCCACACCCACTCCAGCATTTACTGTTTGTAGATTTTTTGATGATGGCCATTCTGACAGGTGTGAGAGGACATCTCATTGCAGTTTTGAGTTGCATTTCTCTAATGATTAATGATGTTGAGCATTCTTTCATGTGTTTGTTGGCAATCTGTATATCTTCTTTTGAGAAATGTCTATTTAGCTCTTCTGCCCATTTTTGGATTGGGTTGTTTGTTTTCCTTATATTGAGCTGCATGAGCTGCTTGTAAATTTTGGACATTTATCCTGTGTCAGTTGCTTCATTTGCAAATATCTTCTCCCATTCTGAGGGTTGTCTTTTTGTCCTGTTTATGGTTTCCTTTGCTGTGCAAAGATTTTAAGTTTCATTAGGTACCATTTGTTTATTTTTGTTTTTATTTCCATTTCTCTAGGAGGTGGGTCGAAAGGATCGTGCTGTGATTTATGTCATAGAGTGTTCTTGCCTATATTTTCTTCTAAGAGTTTGATAGTGTCTGGCTGTACATTTAGGTGTTTAATCCATTTTGAGTTTATTTTTGTGTATGGTGTTAGGGAGTGTTCTAATTTCATTCTTTTACATGTAGCTGTCCAGTTTCCCCAGCACCACTTATTGAAGAGGCTTTTTCTCCACTATATATTCATGCCTCCTTTACCAAAGATAAGGTGACCATATGTGCATGGGTTTATCTCTGGGCTTTCTATACTGTTCGATAGATCTATATTTCTGTTTTTGTGCCACTACCATACTGCCTTGATTGCTGTAGCTTTGTAGCATAGTCTGAAGTCAGGGAGCATGATTCGTCCAGTTCCATTACTCTTTCTCAAGATTGCTTTGGCTCTTCGGGGTCTCTTGTGTTTCCATACAAATTGTGAAGTTTTTTGTTCTAGTTCTGTGAAAAATGCCAGTGGTAGTTTGATAGGGATTGCATTGAATCTGTAGATTGCTTTGGGTAGTAGAGTCATTTTCACAATGTTGATTCTTCCAATCCAAGAACATGGTATATCTCTCCATCTATTTGTATCAGCTTTAATTTCTTTCAACAGTGTCTTATAATTTTCTGCATACAGGTCTTTTGTTTCCTTAGGGAGGTTTATTCCTAGATATTTTATTCTTTTTGTTACAATCGTAAACGGGAGTGTTTTCTTGATTTCACTTTCAGATTTTTCATCACTACTGTATAGGAATGCAAGAGATTTCTGTGCATTAATTTTGTATCCTGCTACTTTTCCAGATTCATTGATTAGCTCTAGTAGTTTTCTGGTAGCACCTTTAGGTTTCTCTATGTATACTATCATAACATCTGCGAACAGTGACAGCTTTACTTCTTCTTTTCCGATTTGGATTCCTTTTATTTCTTTTTCTTATCTGATTGCTGTGAGTATAACTTTCAAATCTATGTTGAATAATACTGGTGAGAGTGGGCAACCTTGTCTTGTTCCTGATCTTAGTGGAAATGGTTTCAGTTTTTCACCACTAAGGACGATGTTGGCTGTGGGTTTGTCATATATGGCCTTTATTATGTTGAGGAAAGTTCCCTCTATGTCTCCTTTCTGCAGGGTTTTTATCATAAATCGGTGCTGAATTTTGTCGAAAGATGTCTCTGCAACTATTGAGATGATCATATGGTTTTTCTCCTTCAATTTGTTAATATGGTGTATCACACTGATTGATTTGTGTATATTGAAGAATCCTTGCATTCCTGGGATAAACCCCACTTGATCATGTTGTATGATCTTTTTAATGTGCTGTTGGATTCTGTTTGCTAATATTTTGTTGAGGATTTTGCATCTATGTTGATCAGTGATATTGGCCTGTAGTCTTATTTCTTTGTGACATCTGTGTCTGTTTTTGGTATGAGGGTGATGGTGGTCTTGTAGAATGAATTTGAGAGTGTTCCTCCCTCTGCTATATTTTGGAAGAGCTTGAGAAGAATAGGTGTTAGCTCTTCTCTAAATGTTTGATAGAATTCACCTGTGAAGCCATCTGGCCCTGGGCTTTTGTTTGTTGGAAGATTTTTAATCACAGTTGCAATTTCAGTGCTTGTGACTGGTCTGTTCATATTTTCTATTTCTTCCTGGTTCAGTCTCGGAAGGTTGTGCATTTCTAAGAATTTGTCCATTTCTTCCAGGTTGTCCATTTTATTGGCATATAGTTGCTTGTAGTAATCTCTCATGATCCTTTGTATTTTTGCAGTGTCAGTTGTTACTTCTCCTTTTTCATTTCTAATTCTATTGATTTGAGTCTTCTCCCTCTTTTTCTTGATGAGTCTGGCTAATGGTTTATCAGTGTTGTTTATCTTCTCAAAGAACCAGCTTTTAGTTTTATTGATCTTTGCTATCATTTCCTTCATTTCTTTTTCTTTTATTTCTGATCTTTATGATTTCTTTCCTCCTGCTAATTTTGGGCTTTTTTTGTTATTCCTTCTCTAACTGCTTTACATGTAAGGTTAGGTTGTTTATTTGAGATGTTTCTTGTATCTTAAGGTAGGAATGTATTGCTATAAACTTTGCTCTTAGGACTGGTTTTTCTGCATCCCATAGGTTTTGGGGCATCGTATTTTCATAGTCATTTGTTTATAGGTATTTTTTGATTTCCTTTTATTTTTTCAGTGGTATCTCGGTTATTAAGTAGTGCTTTGTTTAGTCTCCATGTGTTTGTATTTTGTACACATTTTTTCCTGTAATTGGTATCTAGTCTCATAGCATTGTGGTGGGAAAAGATACTTGATACGATTTCAATTTTCTTAAATGTACCAAGGCTTTATTTGTCACACAAGATATGATCTATCCTGGAGAATGTTCCATGAGCACTTGAGAAGAATGTATATTCTGTTGTTTTTGGATGGAATGTCCTATAAATATCAATTAAGTCCATCTTGTTTAATGTATCATTTAAAGCTTGTGTTTCCTTATTATTTTCATATTGGATGATCTGTCCATTGGTGAAAGTGGGCTGTTAAAGTCCCCTACTGTGAGTGTGTTACTGTCGATTTCCCCTTTTATGGCTGTTAGTATTTGCCTTATATAATGAGGTGCTCCTATGTTGGGTGCATAAATATTTACATTTGTTTTATCTTCTTCTTGGATTGATCCCTTGATCATTATGTAGTGTCCTTCCTTGTCTCTTGCAACATTCTTTATTTTAAAGTCTATTTTGTCTGATATGAGAATTGCTACTCCAGCTTCCTTTTGATTTCCATTTGCATGGAATATCTTTTTCCATCCCCTCAGTTTTCAGTCTTTATGTGTCTCTAGGTCTGATGTGGGTCTCTTGTAGACAGCATATATACAGGTCTTATTTTTGTATCCATTCAGCCAGTCTGTGTCTTTTGGTTGGAGCATTTAATCCATTTACATTTAAGGTAATTATAGACATGTTTCTTTTTTTTTTCTTTTTTTTTTTTTTTGCAGTACATGGGCCTCTCATTGTTGTGGCCTCTCCCATTGCGGAGCACAGGCTCCGGACACACAGGCCCAGCGGCCATGACTTTCGGGCCCAGCCACTCCGTGGCATGTGTGATCCTCCCGGACCGGGGCATGAACCCGTGTCCCCTGCATCGGCAGGCGGACTCTCAACCACTGTGCCACCAGGGAAGCCCATGTATGTTTCTATTACCATTTTCTTAATTGTTTTGGGTTTGTTATTGTTGGTCTTTTCCTTCTCTTGTGTTTCCTGCCTAGAGAAGTTCCTTTAGCATTTGTTGTTAAGCTGGTTTAGTGATACTGAATTCTCTTCGCTTTTGCTTGTCTGTAAAGGTTTTAATTTCTCCATTGAATCTGAATGAGATCCTTGCTGGGTAGAGTAATCTTGATTTTAGGTTTTTCTCCTTCATCACTTTAAATATGTCCTGCCACTCCCTTCTGGCTTGCAGAGTTTCTGCTGAGAGATCAGCTGTTAACCTTATGGGGATTCCTTTGTGTGTTATTTGTTTTTTTTCCCTTGTTACTTTTAATAATTTTTCTTTGTATTTAATTTTTGACAGTTTGATTAATATGTATCTTGGCGTGTTTCTCCTTGGATTTATCCTGTATGGGACTCTCTGTGCTTCCTGGACTTGGTTAGCTATTTCCTTTCCCATATTAGGGAAGTTTTCAACTATCATCTCTTCAAATATTTTCTCAGTCCCTTTCTTTTTCTCTTCTTCTTCTGGGACCCCTATAATTTGAATGTTGGTGCTGTCAATGTTGTCCGAGAGGTCTCTGAGACTGTCCTCAATTCTTTTCATTCTTCTTTCTTTATCCTGCTCTGCAGTAGTTATTTCCACTATTTTATCATCCAGGTCACTTATCCATTCTTCTGCCTCAGTTACTCTGCTATTGATCCCTTCTAGAGAATTTTTAATTTCATTTATTGTGTTGTTCATCACTGTTGTTTGCCCTTTAGTTCTTCTAGGTCCTTGTTAAACGTTGCTTGTATTTTCTCCACTCTATTTCCAAGAATTTGGATCATGTTTACTATCAATATTCTGAATTCTTTTTCAGGTAGACTGCCTATTTCCTCTTCATTTGTTAATGAAGTTAACACCGGGGAAGTTGTCCCTGGATCCCGGGACCCTGGCAGTGGCGGGCTGCACAGGCTCCCCGGAAGGGAGGTGTGGAGAGTGACCCGTGCTCGCACACAGGCTTCTTGGTGGCGGCAGCAGCAGCCTTAGCATCTCATGCCCGTCTCTGGGGTCCACGCTGTTAGCCGTGGCTCGCACCTGTCTCTGGAGCTCCTTTAAGCGGCGCTCTTAATCCCCTCTCCTCGCGCACCAGGAAACAAAGAGGCAAGAAAAAGTCTCTTCGGCAGGTCCAGTCTTTTCCCTGGACTCCCTCCCGGCTAGCCATGGTGCACTAACCCCCTGCAGGCTGTGTTCACGCCGCCAACCCCAGTCCTCTCCCAGCGCTCCGACCGAAGCCCGAGCCTCAGCTCCCAGCCCCACCCGTCCCGGCAGGTGAGCAGACAAGCCTCTTGGGGTGGTGAGTGCCGGTCGGCCCCGATCCTCTGTGCGGGAATCTCTCCGCTTTTACCTCCGCACCCCTGTTGCTGTGCTCTCCTCCGCGGCTCCATGGCCTCCCCGCTCCGCCACCCGCAGTCTCCGCCCGTGAAGGGGGTCCTAGTGTGTGGAAACCTTTCCTCCTTCACAGCTTCCTCCCACTGGTGCGGGTCCCATCCCTATTCTTTTGTCTCTATTTATTCTTTTTTCTTTTGCCCTACCCAGGTACCTGGGGGGTTTCTTGCCTTTTGGGAGGTCTGAGGTCTCCTGCCAGCGTTCAGTAGGTGTCCTGTAGGAGTTGTTCCACGTGTAGATGTATTTCTGATGTATTTGTGGGGAGGAAGGTGATCTCAGCATCTTACTCTTCCGCCATCTTGAAGCTCCTCTCTCATTCTTAGTATAATGTTAGCTGTAGGGTTTTTTGTAGATACCGTTTTTCACAGGCTAAGAAAGTGTCCTTCTATTCTTAGTTTGCTGAAAGTTTTTTTAAAATCAGGAATGGATGTTGGATTGTGTAAAATGTTTTTTTGCATCTACTAAAATGACAGTGTGTTTTCTCCCTTTATTCCATTAATTTGGTACATTACATTAATTGATTTTTTTTCCTATCAAACCAATTTTGCATTCAAACAACAACTTACACTTAGTTAATTTATACATATTGGTTAATTTATACATTGATCTGGTTTGCTATTTTTGGTAGAAGAAAAGGATTGAGACTAGCACCTGAAGCTAGTACTGAATCTGCATCAGGTAACTTCTGAAGATGGATGACTATAGGGTTGATGTAAAGGTGAATGATAAATGGACTGAGGTAGGAAATACATCGTCAGTGAAAGTGACAGAAAATTAACAAGACACCTCATAACTATCAGCTATCTAAGCTTCAAAATGAAAGGCATTTTAAATTAGAGCTTTCTATACTCACTTCTCACTTCATATCAGAGCAGATGGTACTCACTAAGCTGAAGATATGCTATATTCCATGATGTATTATCCCTGGAAACAGGGCAAGATTTGCAAGTATTTCTTCAGTAACAATTTTTAAAATCTTGTTTTCTTTCCTCAAAGGGAACCATTGCTGAAACACTTCAAGTACTAGAAAAAGACATCAGTGGGTTGAAAAGTGAATGGAAGAGGAGGAAGAAGATCCAGCTAGTGTAGACTAGTCTTTTAAGCCTGAATAAGAAGGGGAATATCCATAATGGTTTTTTGAGTTAGTCCAGAAGAAAATATGTTGTTACGACTGTCTCCATCCCAAGCTAAATGGAGGCTCTTTTATTTCCATCTCTAACCTCTGCTGTTCCAGGATCTACAGGTCCTATTTGTACCAAAGATTGTCAACTACACTTTTCAAGTCATGTTTTGGCATTTACTGTAGCTGGATCACTAGAATTTAGAGGACACCTTGTTTACTCTGTCATCCTGATGACCTGCACCTTCAAACAGATGGCCAGCCAAAAGCCCAGTGCAGAACAGAAAGGATCTACAGAAAGTGTTTATCCTGTTGTCACAAGAGACATTCAACAAGATGTGCCAAGCCTCTCACTGATCAATACATCACATACTCCCTGCACGACAGCAGGAATCAGTTCTGCTGAGTACTAATGAGACAGAATCTCAAGACTTGTCATATCCCATCACACAACGAGGTCTAGCTAAGAGATGGCTGACATGGACAGCTGTGATCTGCCATCATCTCAGTATAAGACAAAGAAAGCAGCAACATGAAAGGGTTTTACTCCCTCTTGAATTCATCCATCCATTTACTCATTTATTAAATAATGATAGCTACTGACATTTATTAAAGGCCTTCTATGCTAATCAGTTTTACGTTTTCTCTTAATCCTCATATCAACTCTATGAGCGTTTTCATTTTGGAGAAAGAGAAGTTAAGGAACTTGCAAGAGCTCACAGGTTTCCATTCTGTGCTGAGCACTTAGCAAAATACAAAAGTACAAAATACATGTCATCACACCCATCCTTATAGAAATTAACTGTACAGTATGAGAAAACAGATTTTTAAAAAACTGTCTACAGTGAGATGGTAATAAAAATAGTTAATATTTTAAAAATGCTTTCTAAATAATATGCAGTTGTGTATCTTTCATTATCTATCTTTTAATATTCATAAGCCTCTGAGATAGGTTCTTTGATTATCTTTAACTTCACAGATGAGGAAACTGCGGCTTACAGAGGTTAATTAAATTGTCAGAAGTTTTCAGGTAGTAAGTGATGAATGCTATGATTGAGATATTTACCGAATGCTGTAAGAACACAGGGAAAAGAGCGATTAACCAACTTGGATGCTCAGTTAAAGCTTCAAAGAGAATAGTTTGACATTTGAACTGAGGCTTGAAATTTGTGAGTGGGAGTTCACCTGGAAGGAGAGAGGAAAAATTTCAGACCTAAGGAACAGCACAGGGAAAGATGTGCAGTTGTCACAGGTTCGGGGAATAACCAGTAGGTCGGTAGTGCTTGAGGAAAGGGTGGGTGAGAGTGGTAGTCAGTGAGAACACAGAAGGATATAAAATGGAGTTTGGGAGTAGGTTGTTTGAGGGCCTTGCATATTTTTTAAGAAGCCCAGTTTGAACAACACAATGGTTAACAATTCAGGCTCTGGGAATAAAATAATTCTAGGTTGGAATCCTCTTAGCTCTATCATTTATTAAATATGTTACCTTGACTAAGAAACTTTATGTAACCCACTGTTTCTTCATCTGTAAAATGGGAATAAGTATAGTAACTATTTTGTAGGTTGTTACAGCAGTAAATGAGATATAGCACTTGTAGAAGACATTTTGGTATGTAAATGTAAAAAGAATCCAATGAAAGTTATTCTCATCATTATTTATATGCTTATTATCATTATGGATGAGACAGACTTAGTTTGCAGCTGGTAGAAAATAAAAGTAAAAAAGGAAAAATCTAATAAATGAAAAGGGGTCCCTTTCCCCTGCTCCCTACTATCTGATAGGAGTCGGTCCTCAAATATAGCATCAACATTTCACTTGCACTTAACTGCAGCAAAAGAATCAGAGCAGGAATGTGTTTGCTGAGGCCAGAAAATGTCTTGCTTATTAACGCTATGGGAGCCCAACCCAACCAGGGGCCGCTAGCAATCACTGGTACCCAGGCCAGCCTCCATATTCAACACAGAGGTCAAATCCAATGGGCAGGGTGTGCCTTGGTACCTGTAAAAACACTGGGATGAAGTAGAGTTGTTGGGACTCTAATGTAAAAATACCAGTTATTCATTGAGAGTACAACTTGAGTCATAATTTGGAGGTTCAGGAAGCAAGATTTAGCTCTGCAAAGAAAAGGAGCAGAAAAAAGTTCACAAGAAGAAGATAGACATTGATCATACTGACTATAGAGGAAGAGGGACTACTGGGTAAGGAGCCCTGTCTTATGGGTTATTCCAACGTGGAGACTAGATGGGTGAGGATGTGGACAACAGGAGAAGAGTCAGGGGCGAGGCAGAGTTTGCTTCAGCACAAGAGATTCAAGTAAGGCAGGCAATACCACTTAATTTTGATTGCCCCATAAGACGGAGCTACGACTACTTCTCTCCTTCCAATCCCCCATCCAACCAAGCTGAAACTCCCAATCAGTGCTTCCTAAACCTGGCTGCCCAGTGGAATATCATCTGAGAAGATTTAATAAGTACTGATACCTGATTACCACTCCTAGGGACTCTGACTTAAGTGGAATTGGGGTGTCTTGAGCACTGGGTTTCTAAAAGGTCCCTGGGTTGATTGTAACATGCAGCCAAGGCGGAGAACCGCTGGGGTGGGCGATATGTTATGCATAGTATCTCATTTCCTGCCTACTTGCCATTATTCCAAATAATGACAAAACAGACAGAAAGTTGTCCTGTTGAAAAATGCACCACCCTGAGAGTGAGTAAAGAGCCACAAATTTAATCTACTTTCAGGCATTAAAATAAAAAAATATACGCTGTCATGAGATAGTGGGTTGGGGGAAGGTGAAGTGGTACATATACGTATATTGCCAGTTAATTCATTTATTTTCTCTAAAGAACAACCTGGGAATATGTTATGATTTGCATTATTCAACTTAAATTGAGCCTTTGAATTAAACCCAAATAAATAGCTGAATCTGTACATGATTGTTAATACTATACATGATTAAAAGTTTTTTAAAAAGAGAGAAACCCAAAATGCCTAACAATATAATAACCGGTAATCAAACTAGGATACAGCAATACAACATCATGTGGCTAGGAAAGTAAACATTAGGTTGGCTATCTTAATACACGGATATCTGTATAAGAAAAATGAGGCCAAAAATGCACAATAATGTATTCTGGTTAGTATTTTGTAAAGGATGTTGTGTTGACAGACTGGAATGCTTGAACTTGCTCTTATTTTCCTTTTACAAAACTCAATATAAAAAAACTTCTTCATTTATCCAAGTATTAAAATAAGGGATTAGATTTTTTTCCCTAAAAAAATGATAGATTTGAGAAAAATCAAAGAATAGTGATGGAAGCAATTTTTCTTGATCAGGCCTCTGAACTAAGCCAGGCTACTGGGAAGAATGCTAAAGAAGCTGCCGCTCAAATGATCTACTTACATTTTATCATTTTCTTTTTTCAAAATTTTATGTTTATTTAATCATTTAATTTTATTTATTTTTACTGTTGAGGTAAGACGTGGTTCGCTCTGATTAAAATTTAATAGCCAAGACATAAAATATAAATGTCCATTAACAGATGAATGGATACAGAAGATGTGGTACATATACAATGGAATATTACCCAGTCATATAAAATAATGAACTAATGCTATTTGGAACAACATGGATAAACCTAGAGATTATCATACCAAGTGAAGTAAGTCAGACTGAGAAAAACAAATATCATATTATATCATATATATATATGTGGTATCTAAAAAAATGATAGAAATGAACTTGTTCACAAAACAGAAACAGACTCATAGACATAGAAAACAAACTTATGGTTACCAAAGGGAAATTGTGAGGAGGGATAAATTAGGAGCTTGGGATTAACAGATACATACTACTGTATATAAAATAGATAAACAACAAGGTCCTACTGTATAGCACAAGAAACTGTATTCAATACCTTGTAATACACTATAATGGAAAAGAAAAAATATATATTATATATATAACTGAATCACTTTGCTATACACTTGAAATTAACACAACATTGTAAATCAACTGTACTTCAAGTAAAAAAAATAATTATTAAAAAACAAAATGAAATCTAAAACTGGAAAGGAAACTTGATTTTCATGCTCAGGTTATGACTTCAGTCTGAGTAATTCACTGATTATATTTAACAGAAAAACCCCTATGATAACAATTTTCTTGGTTACATTTATGAAATTTTAGCTGGATAATAGCCAACCCAAAGGATGGACTTGGCAACAAATAACTGAGTTCTTTGTCCATGTTTTCAAAAAACTACACCTCTATATAGATACAGAGCAATGTTGCTGGGATGATGGCTCAAGTATTACAAACAGGAGAGGAAGTGACTGAAATCAAATGCCAAATTGCTGGAAACAACAATGACAAGGAGCTGTCTTCTTGAGAAGATAAAAACATATGCTGTCAATAAAATTTGCACTTAGTTTGAAAGTCATAGAAGGCCTGCTTTTGGGAAAAAAAATAGCAAATAATAATATGCAAAACTGGTATATATATTTTTTATTTAAATCAGTAGGAATCCAGAATTATAACAGGTGGGGTTATTGGATTTTCAAAACTGTTGAAGGGTAGGGTGCAGGCTTAATGATTTGGGTGGTTTTAACACTTAAAAGCTGAGAAATGTGCCTTGAAATTATACAGGCATTCCACAACTCAGACCCTCCTGTTATCAGTTCCACCCTATAGATCCTACTTTCTAACAAACTTAACTGATTTAATATACTCATCATGAATATCTCATTTATTAATTTATTCTTTTATTTATTCAATTTCCTGATCTGACCACTCTTTTTCTGATTGTAACTTTTGTACTAAATCACAAAAATCTGAACAGCAAGGTTTTATGTGACACCATTACACTGTTTCTTCCCATTAATTTCATTCTACCTCTATCACTTCAGCTATACTTTTGGCCCTTCTGAAACACTGTTCTACCAAACAGTGAATAGTTTCTTGCTAATTGTTACTGGATGCCTCTATGGTACCTTTTATGTTCCTTGTTCTATTTTGATCAAGAAAATAAACTGAAATAAGAATTTCAGAATTACAGTATGACAATAACAGAGACATAAAGTAAGAATATAAAAAAAATTAAGATAAAACATTTTCACATATGGGGGACAATGGATTCAGATTTTTTTTTTATCTTAAACCACATGTGTCACTCTGATTATTTGCATTCATCAGCTTATCTGGAACCGTGAAATGACATTTTCATTTGCAAAACATCACTACTGAGAAATTAATTTCCTATTGCAGTGCTAGCATCTAGAGTAGAGAGTTGTGAGCCAGGCATCTTGCTTGGACATATGTTACTTACTAATGATATGTAATCCTGGGCATTATCTTTACATTTAAGACTTCTAACTCCACCATTAAATGACCAAGCAGGACTAAAGAGATCATAAGGCTACTTCAAACTTCAAGAGTGTAAGTTTCAAGGATTCTTACTATGTTGCCCCTTCCTTAGTAAGAAGGAACAGACCAATATACAGAACTGACTTGTTTACTATAGTATATTCTGAGATAACCAGCTGATGAAACAACAGGCTGAAATAAAAGCCAACTATTCAACAATTCGCCAAATATTTAATGGGTACCTACTGTGTGCCAAGCCCTCTGCTAGGAGCTAGGGGTATATCATGGAATAAAATTTACCTGTTCCTGATTTTGTAGAGCTGACATGCCAGTGGGGAAGATAGATGATACCCAAGTAAACAAATACCTCAACAGGTAATTACACTGTGACAACTGCTAGGAAGAAAATAAACTGAGAGAGCAATGAAGCAATGGGGGATGGGATGACTTCTTTTCTAAGGGGGTGACTTTGGGCAGGATCCTGAAGGATGTTAGTGAACTAGTCATGTGCAGAGGTGGAGGAAAAGCTTTCCACGAAAAGGAAACTTGGACAAGTACACACACGTGTGCTTGTCTCTATGGTGCTATATTCACGCACTGTCATTTAACTGCCCGATCTCATGAAAGGCCCCCAAATGAAAGGTTCAGAAATGCAGGCAATAAAGAAAATTAACTACATCAGAAGAATTGTATTCAATTTCTTAGAATTAAGTTGATCTCATTTTGACATGCTGAATTTAGTGAAACATTCCAAATGTAACATACAACTTTTAACTTTTCTAAAAGTTATCTTTTAACATATTTGTGGAAGGCAAAATATGAGAACTCCTAGAGCAGGCTGAAACTGCTGGATGGCAGCAATGATGATTTGCAAATGAAAACGGCACAGCATTTTCACTCAGTAATATCCCATTTATTCCACCTTGGAGTGCGTGAGAGATTGCCATGGAAAATTTGGGGGCAGTTTTGAAGTGCACTGTGTGGACACTGTCCATATTTTTGATACAGCATTTTTGACAATACTTACTCCTATCTGAAATCACTAGAGAAATGTTTTTGATAAAATAATTCATTAATAGCAAGTTGGTATAGACAGATATTCTCTTTTCCAATAATTTGTAAAACTCGAGTGCAGGAAACAGTAAAACTAAATGGCACAAATCCTTTGATGATTCTGAAAGAACCTCAGGTCAGCATTAAGAATATCATTATCAATGTTTGCTCAGTTAACAGGCATGGCTGTGGAATAAGATGCTGTCTGTGATTTACTCTCTAAAAGTTAAGCCTAGGGAACTCCCTGGCTGTCCAGTGGTTAGGACTCCATGCTCTCAGTGCCAAGGGCCCTGGTTTGATCCCTGGTCCGGGAACTAAAATCCCACAAGCTGCTGTGCAGCAGGGCCAAAAAGAAAAAAAGTAAAAGTTAAGCCTAGGTTTTGGGGTGATTCTGCTGCACAACTTTCCATTACGCATGTTTTGAAATGCAGTCAACCCCTCCACAGGTGTTCTGTGGATGCCTGTTGTGTACTTGGCACGATTACACTAGAGTTCTTTAATTTATTAGAGGAGACTAATTAACACAATTATTTCTTGATGCTGAGTGATAATACATTTCTGAGGCATAGTGGGAAGATTTTAAAATCAGAGTTGTTTCAAATTATCGCTCTGAAGTTAGTTCTGGGATGGGCCTAGTGCAGACAACTTGTTTAGCTTAAGTTTCTTCATCTATAAAATATGTAAATAGTGGTTATGAAGATTTTTGAGAAAATTTTATGAGGTGACATCTCTGACTTGACACACTGGAAATGGTTATTTATGGTGCATTGTAAGTGGCCGGTAAATGGTTAGAATATATGTATGTATGTGTACGTGTGCATATGTACATATATAGTCATAAATATGTTTCTACATGCATGTACATATAACATATATTACCTACTGTGATAATGAATTTTGTGTCAACTTGACTGGGTCACAGGGTGTCCGATACTTGGTTAAACATTATCCTGGGTGTGTCTGTGAGGGTGTTTCAAGATGAGATTAACATCTGAATTGGCAGACTGCATAAAGGAAACTGCCCTCTCCCCAGTGTGGGACCTGACTAGAGCAAAAGTGAGAACTTACTCTCTCTGCCTGAAGGTCTTGAACTGGGACAATGAATTGTCTTCTCCTGTCTTTGGACCCAGACTGGAACTGGCACCACTGGCTCTCTTGGTTCTCAGGCCTGCACTCAGACTGGAATACACCATGGGCTCTCCTGGGACACCAGCTTGCCCGCTGCAGCTCTTGGGACTTCTCAGCCTCCATAACTGGGTGAGCCAACTTTTTATGATAAATACATACACATAGTTGACCCTTGAACAACATAGGTTTGAACTTCTCGGGTCCACTTATATGTGGATTTTTTTCAATAAATATGAACTACAGTACTACAGCTTGAATCTGCAGATGTGGAACCACAGATACAGAGGGCCCACTTAAAATTCTATGGGGACGGGGAGGGTTGGTTCCCTTAACCTTGGCGTTATTCGAAGGTCAACTATATATGTTGCTTCTACTTCTCTGGAGAATCCTGACTAACCCATCTACATATGCAATCAGCTTGACTTTTGTCATTTTCTGCTTTTCCAGTGCTGCTTTTCACGTGGGTTAGACAGGTGGGAAGAGACCACACGACACCACCCCCTGGGGGCTAGATTAATTCTCTGCTTCTGTTAATCACGATGTCTGATCTTATGAGGCAAGGCTGGAGCTGACTCAGCCTCCTACAGCAGAGCCTTCCTGGGCCCTGGAGTCCATATGGACACCCCCAGGTGTAGTTGACATTGCGGACTCAAGAAAGGATCGTACCAGGTCTGAAAAGTTCAAGTTTCTGCTAGAAGGCCACCTTTTCTTCTGTGAGGTTATATAACCTTTCCAGAAGCATTTAAACTAACGATGGATGTATCAACCTTCGTAGGGGAGTGATTAGAAACACTGAGAGCGCCTTGTTCTTAAACTAAGCTCGGCATCTGCAAGGCCACATACCTCTTGGAAGGAGAAAATGGACTCAAAGGCCTTTATCCGAACAATGTCTCTACCTCCTGATTTTCAGTGGCCAGAAAGCCCACTTCCCTACAGGCACAAAAGGAGAACATATAATGAATACATATGCCCAACAAAGATCAGTGTCTGCCATCACTTACTGCAGAAAGTAATCAAAAACATAGTGGCTCAAAACAATAATAATGCTTTATTATTCTTCATGGTATTTGTTGGACAGGATCTGGAGAAGAGTTTGACTGGGGATGTCTACTTAGGGTCTTCCATGCAGTGTAGTCATGTGTAAGTCGAGCCTGGAGGCCCAACTAAGGGCTTGACTGGAGCTGGGGCATCAGCTTCCCAGGAGGCTCATTCACATGGCTGGTAAGTTGGTGCTGGCTGGTGCCCTAAGGCATCAGACCCTCTGCACGGCCCTCTTGCTCCACAGGATGCTTCAAGGTCCTCCTGACATGACACCTGGCCCCGTAATTACAACAATCCAGGAGAGCAAGATGGACCCTGTAACGTCTTTGATGGCATGGAAATCAAAACCTCTTATTCTAAGAATTGGGGCAGTAATAACAGTCTGCCCATGTTCAAGGAAAGAGAACACATTCCCATCTTTTGACAGAGAGTTATCAGCATCACGCTGTAAGAACAGTACTACGGCCAAAACGATATACAACCTTCCCACATACAAAACAGAGGGTAAATATGTATGTCCAGCTGTGCAAAAAAAGTTCACTATCTTTTCATAAAATTAATGCATTGAAGAGATCCTTTGACAGTTTAGCAGAATTCACATGGTATATTATTTCAATATTAGAAATTACTTCAAACATTTAGTGAATAACCAAAAAATGCATAGTATATATTCATTCTATTTATGGGAACAATTATTACTATGTCAACACTGGAGAATTTTATAGATTTATGCGAAGCACAAGTTTTCAGTGAATAATCCTGGAAGGAAGCTGTCTTCCAGGAGGATGAAGAAGATCCACTGTTTTCTTGTGTTATTCAGAGACCCACTGTCTTCACAAAGCCACCTGTAGTACTCTGGCTTTACTGGAGCCATAACCCTGAAGGCCTGTGTCCAGGAAAATAGTTTTCATGTCATAAGAGAGGTGGGAACAGGGCAACACTGCGCTTAGCAATGACCATCTGTCGACCATGGGAGAGCTTCAAACTGGTCTGTGTATTGATTACTACAAAAGAAGATCTTTGGTCTTTGGCTGATAGACAAAGTCTAGGTTATGGCTGTGCTTGGAAGTAAAGCTAATAGATTTCTGGATGCTGCTACAATGTGGGAGGACCATCTAATCCAGTTATTTTAATAGAAATCAGAATAATCAAATACATTCTAAAGGATTTCCTGCATATGTCTATTTTTGCACTCTCACTGCCAACCCTGATTCCTTCAAGTTCATACTGGGTCAGATCACTGTCTTTTCTGTGCTTTATTATTATGTAACTCCAAACAGACAGTATTTTTACCAAGGTGCACTTGAAACTCTTCATAAGTCTGTACTAACAGTATGTCATGTACGTACAAAATGCTTTGCATTGTAGTTGCCTTTTGAAAGTCAACAAATGCCTTGACAAATACCTGAAAGCTTCCCTAAAACAGCGTCAGTATTAGATCTGCTCAAGGAAGCTTACTGCTGCAAGGCCTGGAAGAACCTGGGAAGGTTGCTATTTTAGTTATTGATTTGACTTAAATTATGACAGATCTGCTCTACTCTTAAACACTAGAGTACTTGATGACCATAAAACATTTCTATCCTCAAACTGTCCTGATTTCAACTTAATTTTTTGTGTGCATTTCTTGGATACAAGAATACTAATACACTATGAGAATTAAAATGTTTTTTTCCTCAGGAATAATTGAGCACATTTACAGTTAAACATTTGGTATTTGACATGTGAGACAATACACTTTGAACCTTAAGAGATGGAGAAAGGAAAAGAATAAGAGCCAAGGAGCTAGCTTTTAAGCAGGAGAAAATGACAAAGTAAATTTAAGTGGCAAGGAAACTGGGAGAGCAATTCTTACAGATAAATATTTGAGATGTCAAAATAAATTTGATGAACATTGAATATTCTCTGTTAAAAACTTCTCTGCTGGGGCTTCCCTGGTGGCGCAGTGGCTAAGAATCCGCCTGCCAATGCAGCGGACACAGGTTCGAGCCCTGGTCCGGGAGGATCCCTCATGCCGCGGAACAACTAAGCCCATGCACCACAACTGCTGAGCCTGCGCTCTAGAGCCCGTGAACCACAACTACTGAGCCCATGCGCCACAACTACTGAAGCCCGCGAGCCACAACTACTGAGCCCACGCGCCTGGAGCCCGTGCTCCGCAACAAGAGAAGCCACCGCAATGAGAAGCCCATGTACCGCAATGAAGAGTAGCCCCCGCTCACCACAACTAGAGAAAGTCCGCGCACAGCAACGAAGACCCAAAGCAGCCAAAAATAACTAAATTAAATAAATAAAAATTTCTAAAAATCTTAAAAAAAAAATCTCTCTGCTAATAATAGTTTAGAGTTATTTCAAAATAGGTCTTGCTTTGATGATAAAAAGAATACTTATGCCTACCTTCACCCAATTAATGAACTGTTTAACATATGAATCCCTAACAACTCAAGTGCCAGACACAGAAAACCAGATTTCTAATATCAGTGAAAGAACTACAAAAAAACTTTGCAAGTTAATTTTGGTAGGTCTTAAAACATATGGGAAGATGCTATATTTGTTAAGACTGCCTCATAACAGATGCATTTTTAAACTAGAATATGTAATCATAAAATTTGAGTTTAAATTACTACAGAGAAAAATCTGTACAAATTTTTATTTATCTAGATAAGTGTGCACCACACACTAAATTTTTATATTATTTACATTGAAGAAATTACATTCCAATTATCCCTAAATTACAGTCAAACAAAAATATAGGTTTATGACTTCTGAGAGGCAAATCATTCTAATGCAAATACCATTAGTCCATCATTCTGTGTCTATAGTAGCCTCTGTATCAAATACAGACTGGGCTAAACTCAGAAGAGGGATGAGATCACGCTAGACAGGAAGGCACGCTGTCTTCCCGTCTTCGGCAGCCCAACAACTGTCCCTCGGCCTTTTAAGCAAGGGGATTCATGTGCAACAATTACACATAAACTTCCTCCTCCTAAGTACTGGTGTACACAATTTCTCAAAATGACCCTAAATCATGCTATTGTCTTCACTGCATTTAAAGGTCAACTTCTAGCACCGGTTAACTTTCTGGAACTAGCTTCTGTTTCTTTCCCCCCAAACTGATTCTGAAAAATTTCCAACCTGAAGAAAATTGAAACGGTCTTCACCCAGATTAACAACTGTCCACATTTGGCCACATCTGCTTTCTCCACCTTCCACCGAGAGCACCTCATGGGATGTGTCTTTTGTGGACCTCAGTTTGGGAGATTGTACAGCATATGTCACTGAACCCAATTAACTACCCTTGTGCTTATATTATGCAACCCCAATCCAGCTGTAAAGTTGAGAACGATTTGGGTTGACAAAAGGGGTGCAGTGGGGTTAAATGATGATTGGACTTAGATAGGGTCAAATCCACATTTACTTGATTCTCTTTTATAAATGGTTGCAATGCTTCATCTGTATTTACTATTCCACTGCATATATTGAATGAGCTTATTGCTTTTGCGTATTACAGTTGGCCTAGAAAATTAATTTGACTATTTAGTCTTCCCTCGTGCTCTTTAAAAAGCAATTAAATTAAAACATGTGTGGAAACTGTCTTTATCTCATCAGATACACTGATTATTTATCCTCGGTTTGCTTTAGTTAATTGTAAAGTAGAATATATAAGACAATCAAAACAGTGCTTTCTAAAATGTGTCCTTCCAAAATGCTTATTCCTTAAGACAAAAGTAGTCCCTGGAGAAAAACCAAAAATAATTCAGATGATAAAATTTTCTTAACTCCATTATCCTCCTAGAAAGTCTGAAGGACACTCTTTGCCTGAGTTTCATTAATATCAACTGATAACTGAACACCCCATGTATCACACTTCACTAAACTCTGGAGCAACTTTATAAGGTATATATTATGTTTATGGTAAACTCACGTTGTTCATTTGTCCATGGTCTAAATGAAAAACACAGCAATGTTCACAGATGTAACATAAATGGGAAAGCTAAGATTTTGGAACTAAGGAAACTAACACTTTGCTTAGTTAACTTATTAACTGAGTGAAGTCAGGCAACTTAGTCTCTTTTTACTTCAGCTCTTAAATCTGTGAATTGAGAGAAATAACCATCCTAACCTAAGCGTCAAGGTTTTACTGAAATACTGTAGTCAGTGATAACAATAGCTAGCATTTTTCAAGCACTTATAACATGCCAAGGTTTACATACATTTTCTCCTTTAATTCTCTCAGAAAGCCTAGGAGGTTGATGCACTGGTTTTCCCCAATTCAGAGGAAGGGAACTGAAACTTTAAGAGGTTATAGATTTTCTAGCATCTCACACTCTAGTAGAAAACAATATGGGCTTAACCAGAGTCTTTGATAATAGGATTACCAAAGTCTCTGACATGAGAATAAGAGCTCAGAAAATACTCAGATGTAGCTGTCATTAATATTTATCAGGCTATGTACGTGCAAAAACATCTTTACAGGCAACATCTGCCCTAATTCTCACAGTAGCCTTGCAAGGTAAGTTTGATGCCCATTTTACAGAAAAGGGAATTGAAGGTTGGAGCTTGTGTTATTTTCAAGCTTGCAGAGAAACTACTTGCAAATAAATCTCTTAGCATATTTCTTAGCTATATCCCGTTACTTAATATGTTTTCATAATTGCTTACAATATTCTTCCTGCTAGGAAGGCCCTCTTACATACGGTGGATTCCCTCTAGAAAGAGAACGAGATATCATACTAGAAGGACTAGCCTACAAATGGTTGCTGCAAATAAGCAAAACATTAGCAAAAACATAAGCAAAAATTAACTCTGAGCTTTCTGCAAATCTAGACCAAAAAAAAAAAACAAAAACAAAAACAAAAAAAAACGGGCAGGGGGGAAGCAATGAGTTATCTAGCTCTTAATACCATTATAAGGAGGTTATCAGGAATAAGGTGCCCTATGGTTCCATTCAATAACCAGCCCAAAGAATAGCAGTCTTAATTTCATAGTTCATGTTCCTAAAATGTCCAGAGGCTTTTAATGAGCTTTTATCTTAATAAACATAAAAGTCATAAAAATTTAAAATATAACATCTTTTAGATATCTAACTGGTTATTAATGGTATTACACTTTTATTCATTGTGAAGTGAATACGTCAAAATCATTTTGTACTATCTTGGCAAAACGATGACGGAGTTCAGTGTATTCACATTTTATTCATTAGACATACAACTTCCGCCTGCTTAAAAATCTGATGCAAGGAGTTAAATACATTGTCACTTCTCATTTCTCACAATATTTGTTTGTCTGCAATGCTTCTGAAACCATGCAGAATGCTTTAGAAAAATAAATAAGTTAAATCCAGAGAAATAACTCTCCCTTTGTTTATGGCAGAAAACCAGGTTTGCAACAGACATTGCTTTTCATGAAGTATAAATATTGTGAAATTCTTTAAGCTAAGAAAACGTATTGCCCCTACCCCATCCTTATCCCAGAATTTTTTAAAAAGTGCACAATTACAAATTATTCTAGATGTTCCATTAAAAGTTACAATGATATGACACATTTTCTGCCTTTTGATTCGTATGTACTTTTTAATCTTATTGTTTATTCATAAAGTCAATATATGACTCAGAAGCCACCTGAAGTCTTCCCAATTTTTAGATAAAATTTTAATTTATTTTTCAATAAGAATTTTAAAGAACTTTTGATTTGAATATTTAGTGTATTTGTAGGAAAATATATACAATTATCAAACACTGGCAACATTTTAAGCATTAAAATATGGCCAGTGAATACACATACTTATAGAGAAAACCACTGTATTTCCATGAGCATTATATTTACTCACATTTCTGTTATTTATTTAAAAATAGATGATGTTGACAAAGGAAAATATTTGTAAGTTCTCAAAAATTCAATGGGATAATTTTAATCTTCATTTTTTTGGGTGATATTTGGGTTTAGAGAGGACTTTATGAACTGAGTCTTGCAAATTTCAAAATTTTATTTGTGTCATGGTCCAACACCAAATAATGGAACACTTCCCCCTGCAAATTTTCTTCTTGATCAAGTTCAGCAGACAGCAGTCAGGTTTGAGAATTGAACTAAGTAATGCAAGTAAAACACTTAAGTTCTGCGCATAGAAAATGCTCAAAACCAGTTAGCTGAAAAAAGGGACCTCATGAGAAACTAGCCACCTTCCCGGTAAGATCGTCAACAGGCCAAGGATGTTTCCTCCGATCAGGTCACTCCTTTTCAACATTCCACTGGAAGTCCTAGCTAATGCACTTTAAAGAAAAGGAAATAAAAGGAATATGGATGGGGCAGGAAGAAATAAAACTTGGTTTACATATGACATGACTGTCTATATAGAATGTCCAATAAAATAATTTAACTCCTGAACTAATAATATGTGAGTGTAGCAAGGTTGCAAGTTCAAGGTTAATACACAAAAGTCAGTCACCTTCCTATATACCAGCAATGAACAAGTAGAATTTGAAAGTACAAATAAAATTTACATTAGCAGCCAGAAATGAAAAATTTTGTTATAAATTTACAAAAAATAAAACAAGTTCTACCTGAGAAAACCCAAAACTCTGGGTGAATAAAATAAGAAGAACTAAACAAATAGATATTTCATGTCCATGGAAAGGAAGAACCAATACTGTCATGGTGTCAGCCCTTCCAACTTGATCTATAGGCGCAACACAATCCCAACCAAAATCCCAGCAAATTATCTTACAGGTATTATCAAAGGGATTCTAAAGTTTACACATGGAGAGGCAAGAGACACACAATAGACAGCTGAATACTGAAGAACAAAGTTGGAGAACTGACACTACCTGACTTCGAGACTTACTATAAAGCCAAAGTAATCAAGACAGGGTGGTACCTGAGAAAGAAAGAATAAATAGATCAATGAGCCAAGAATTAGACTCACATATAGTTAACTGATCTTTGACAGAGGAGTAAAGGAAATCAATGGAGCAAAGACTGTCTTGTCAATAAACAGTGCTGGAACAACTGGGCATCCACATGCAAAAACAAACAAACAAAACAACAACAACAAAAAAACTAGACAGAGATTTCACACCCTTCACAAACACAAAATGGGTCACAGACCTAAATTTAATATGCAAAACTGTAAAACTCCTAGAAGATAACATAGGAGAAAATCTAGAATGACTTCAGGTATGGCAATGACTTTTTAGATACAACACCAATGGTGTAATCCATGAAAGAAATAATTGATAAGCGTGACTTCAAATAAGAAAATGAACAATGCAATGAAAAAAAATAGGCAAAAGACCTGAACAAACTCCTCACCAAAGATGATATACAGATGGAAAATAAGCATGTGGGGAGATGCTCAACATTCCATGTGATTACGGAATTGCAAATTAAAACAAGATAGACACCTAATAAAATAGGCAGAATCCAAAAACACTGACAACACTAAATGCTGGCAAGGATGCAGAGTGACAGAAACTCTCATCCATTGTTGGTGAGAATGCAAGATGGTACCACTGCCTTGGAAGACGGTTTAGCAGTTTCTTACAAAACTAAACATACTCTTACAATGTGATCCAGCACTCACTCTCCTTGGTCGTTATCCCAATTAGTTGAAAACTTACGTCCACGCAAAAATCCATACATGAATGTTTATAGCAGCTTTATTCATAATTGTCAAAACTTGGAAGCAACCAAAATGCCTTCAGTAGGTGAATGGATCAATAAATTATGGTATATCAGACAATGCATTATTATTCAGTGCTAAAAAGAAATGAGCTATCAAGCCGGGAAAAGACATGGGGGAATCTTAAATGCATATTATTCAGTGAAGGAAGCAGTCTGAAAAGGCTACATACTATATGATTCCAACTATATGACATTCTTGAAACAGTAAAACTGTAGAGTCATTAAAAATATTAATGGTTGTTTGGGGTTAGGAGGGAGTGAAGGATGAACAGGCCGAGCACAGAGGATTTTTAGGGCAGTGTAGCTACTCTCTAGGATACTATTATGTAATGGTGGGTGAACTATACATTTGTCAACACCCACCGAATGTATAATCCCAAGAGTAAACCCTAATGTAAACTAAGGACTTTGGGTGATGATGTAGTGCCCATGTAGGTTCATCGATTGCAACCAATACATCACTCTCGTGATATTGAGAGTATGGGTGGAGGGCGTGGGGTATACGGGCACCCACTGTACTTTCCCCTCAATTTTGCTGCGAACCTAAAAGTGCTCTAAAAAATAAAGTCCAATATAAAAACAAACATGCACCTCAAGGCACAATTTCCAAAGGTACCTTTATTTTCATTCACAAAAGAAATTCTAACTGAAATAAGTAAATAATGTGTTTGCTCCAGAAGATTGTAAATGCTGTGATATCGGAAAGTTTATTAACAACTGAATCTCTAGTGCCCAGAACAGTAACTGTCCACTGCCGTGAATATTTGTTAAATGGCTAATTGATCGGATTGGTTAATTAATATCTTAAATAATAGGAGTAAATGACTTATAAAAAGATCATTTAAAAATTTAGAATTTTGAATATCTACTTTACAGAAAATGTTCTATTTCCAATTGTTAGAAAGTTTATAAAGTTTGTAGAAAATAGGAAAAAAACCAGCATCAATGGATATTTAAATAAATAAGTTATCCTTTTCAGAAAAACAGAGACAAAATTAAAATATACAGATTTAAGTTAATTTAATCAAAATCCAAAAAAAAAGAAAGCATCAGGTTAAGATGCCAAAAGGCTCATAACTGTATGCTCTTTTTGTTATCTTCTATTGTATTTTTTACAATACCTATTAAAACATTTAAAACATATCACTGGAAAATCAGCTGGTATTGGACTAACTTCCCAAATACAGATTTCTAATACCAGAAATGTGACCTAAAATGTAAAATCTTTTTCAATATAAAATACCTACCTATGCTGGAAAGGGCATAAGAATGTGCATCGCTCAACTGCATGGCTTACCTCACAGCAACATGAGAAAAATCACCAGAGCCTGGGGTGGAAGGGGGACTCTGACAGCTGGGTTGTTGGGCTGCTGCAGAACCACAGATACTCAGAGACACATCCCTGCCTCACTGCTCAACCAGGAGTCTTGATTCTAGTAGTTCTTCTTGGGTAAAGAGGTTAAGCCTTGGACTCATACAAGGTATGGAACTGACACCTCCACATTAAGCTAAGTCCCTTAGAGGACTGGATACACCTTCAAGAAAATGGGGCACCAGAAAATGAATGTCCATCAGCAAAGGGATATGGAAGTATAAGAGGAAGAGGGGGGAGGAGGGAGGGAGGGAGGGAGGGAAGGAGGGAGGGAGGGAAGGAGGGAGGTGACAACGAGCCTCTAAAGAGAATAAACACCCTGAAGTGCTTGTCAAACAGTAGTGGAGTCAACAAGAGACTGAGGAGGGGGTGGGGGTCAAGGACACAGTCCTGAATCTCAGGCCTCTGCTACTTCCTGTGCTTTCACTTTTAGCCACTTTCCCATGAGATCTCTCAGACAGACTAGGCATTCATTCAAGCAAAATCTGCTGAGTTGAACTGAAATCCTTTAGCTATCACCTGAGCTCAGAACGCCCCCACATCTCCATGCACCTGACTGGAGCCCTGAATGCTACCTGAGGCTTGAAAACCTGGACATGGGCATCCCATTTTTTGCATCATGACGGTCTGAGAGTGAACTGGGGTTTCCACCAAAACCACACCCTCTCCAGATTGGATCGCCCTTCTGGATTCCTGTTTCTCACTCAACTCATTCTCCTGCTCACCTGTGAAGTCAGTCTTTCACCTCATGCTGGTTCCTTCCATCCAGTTGCCACATCAGTGTCCTAGCCCAAAACCTCATCCAAAACAAGTCCCTCGTTCCATCTTTCTTCTCTTAGTCTTAACCCTCCAATCCACGTACACATATCATAACCAGTTGGTACTCCTATAACATTCCTCTCTTTAAATAAGTGAATTAAAAATGTACTTGCAATAAAAATTCAAAGATATCATTTATTACAGTTTTGATTACCTTACAAAAAGCTTATTTTGTTTCCCTGATCTATGGATTTGGCAGTGGCAGGATTTTAACTTTTGTTCTCTCCTTCTGAACTTCCCATGAAACACATTTCATTCCAATCAAGAAGTAAACATGAAAGTAAGTATCAGTCTGTACTTTATGGAATTAAATTTAATCAAAATATTTGATTAGTTATCTGCCAGGCAAAAGTTCTCCAAACTCTTCTCCCAACATAACCTGGTCCAACTCCTAAATAAATTGAACCTGATTTATTTATTTATTTTTAAATGATTTCAGCTATGATTCCCCCATAGTTGAAATCATTTGACAAAGTAAAGACAAAAATGCAAGAGACATATCTAATCTTTTTGGAAATTTATTTTTTAAGGAGAAAAATAACCATAGAAATCAGACTTGACACTTTCATTTTTGAGCCCTTTAAAACACTTAATCTCACCAGAAGAAAATGAATTTATTTTCAGTTACGGAGTAACAAAATTACAAGAGCAAATTATAAATCTCACCTTTATAATGATTTGATCTTAAATACATCTGCAAGATAACAACTATGAAAAAAATGGAAACAGGAACCAGTAACCTCACAGCTGTAGATGACTGATTTATTCCATGTGTAATTAATTTTTCAAACATATTATCCACAGTACTGGAAAGTAATATCCATGGTTCTAGACTGCCCTCATAGTTGTTAATAAAATAAAACTGCATGGAATTAATTTGATGAACACCTCTCTCCAACCTCCTGCATCAGAGTGCATAAGCTATAAACACCGACCATGTGATGATCAACACGGAATACTGTTCAATTAATTGCATCTGGTACTTTTCTTTGATTCGCCTTTGGACATTTCACTCCTCATATAGAATTGTTTCCCTCTTTAATATTCTATCTTTGTTGCTGTAGTTTCATTTTGTTCTTCTGGACTATTCTATCTCACCCCTAAGATTTCATTATCTATTCTTTATCTGTTAGGAGGTTTTCAACGACACTGAAATTTACTGTATTTTAATTACAATTTCAATGAAATTGGCATTTCATTACAGCTGAAATTTATTATCTCACGTTACAATAAGTCTAGGGTGTCAGCAAGGGCTCCAGGCACGATCCAATCCAATGATGCCACTAAAGATGTAGGCTGTCCCCCTCTCTGTGCCGGTACCTTCTCAGTGATGGTAACAGGACGGCTGCAGCATCTGTATTTCTTAACACCCAGAGAAAGAAGAGGGAACAACTTTTCTTATGTCTCTTTCTAATGAACAAAAAAACTTGGCAGAAGTCTCCAGCTGACTCTGCTCATGTCTCGTAGGCCTGGATTACTGCACCTACTCTTCTCTAAACCAGTATTTGGTAGGAAAAATAGAGTTACCTTGTTTGGCTTACCCTAATAATCTGGAAGTAGGATATATTTTCACAAATCAACCTCAGTGAAAACTACAGCTTTTTCTATGGTATCTCAGAATTCTTACACAGGATATATAGCTTTTACTTCTTAAAAGTTTTCAAGTGTTGACTAAGCAAATAAAACTCATCAAGACACAATTCCAAAGCAAAATGCATGCTCAGAAACGCACAGACACATATTTTTATGCACTGAATTTATTCTAAAACATAAAAATAATGTTATTCTTATAGACATTACAATGGCATAAATAAAGTTCAGAACAGCATGCCATTCTTTTTTTTTTTTTTTTTTTTTTTGCGGTACACGGGCCCCTCACTGCTGCGGCCTCTCCCGCCGCGGAGCACAGGCTCCGGACGCGCAGGCCCAGCGGCCATGGCTCACAGGTCCAGCTGCTCCGCAGCATGTGGGATCCTCCCGGACCGGGGCACGAACCCGTGTCCCCTGCATCGGCAGGCGGACTCCCAACCACTGCGCCACCAGGGAAGCCCCAGCATGCCATTCTTAAAAAAAAAAAGCAACACTGTTTCTATCTGCTACCTACAGTATCAACATTTCTCCGTTAACAGGAATGGTTTCACATGATCCCAGAATTTTGTGAATTTCTGGCTGGAGTGATCACTGGAAACCAACTCCAGCTGCACCTTAAGGGAAACATTTGCAAGTATCTTGCATACAGATTTTCCCAGAGTCAAAAGCATGGTTGCTGGAAGAAAATTCTAGGTTAATTTCTTCTTTATATAAATGAAAATAGCCTATAACTGCGTATTCCCATTAGTGGAATTTATTAAAATAATTTCAAGACCACAATAGGATATGTAATTACTCAAGAGTTAAAAAAAAATCTTCTAGCTGTAACATGTCCAGGAAGAGAGGTAACAAGAAAGAATATTTTTCAAGAAATAATATTAATCAAATATATTTATTCTTCCCCTGTACATTTTCCCTGGATGGTTTAGTTAAATCAAGAAAGTAAAATAGTAGCTTGATTCTGAAGAACTTGTGTTGGAACTAAAGTGACAAGTTCCTTATCACTAAAATACCTGGTTCAGAGAGTGTTATAAGTGTTTATTACACTAGAGCAATTTATACAGCGTGAGATTAAGGCCTAGTCCTTTAACGGTTTATCCAGTATATTTATTTGGGATTGTTTCTTTTGAAAAAAAATCCTGCTTCTTCTAGTCTTATGCACTGCTGACAATTCAGGCAAAGCTGACTTTTATCACGTTCTTCAAATCATCATCTCACAACATAGAACTGAAAGGGCCCTCAGGAGTACACAGTTCAACAGATGACAAAGCCAGAGTTGAAGGAGATTGATGACTTGTCCTATATCACAACTAGTCACAGAGCACTGGAATCATAACAGAGCTTATTTGATACCTGATTCATGGTTCATTTGATCAGTAATTATACGGTGAAGATGTACTACGTCAAAAACACCCGGCTAAGCTTTAGGAGTGATTACAGAAGAATCATACACATGTTTGTGTATTTATGGAACTTACAATGCAGATCCAAAGAGAATACAAACAGAAGAAAAATATTTGAAAACAAATATCGAATATTGAAGACAAAGAGCCAGCTCAAGTTCATACAGGATTAACTTGCCGGATGGTTTTGGAAGTTCTTAGCTACTAACAACTTAGAGGAGGAAAGAGCTACGGAGGAGAGAATTAAGTTTACAGGAAGAACAACTCCAGAGAGGTGTATTAAGAAGGATAATACATGTATAGGTAAGAGGGAGGTCTGGGCTGGTTATACTAAGAAAGAGGAAGGGCACACTCAAAGGCTTAGTATGGGGCTAAGTTTCTGGACCTCCAATGTTAGAATTGCCTGTTACACTTATTGGCCTCAACACAAGGTTATGATTCAGGAGATCTGGAATGAAGCTTAGAAATCTGAATTTTAAACAAGCAGAACAGGTGTCTTTAATAAACATCAAATTTTAGAGTACCCAAATGTTAATTCCAAGACAATAAGGACCTCGTCCTACTTTGTCAAGTGTTATATCCCACTGTATAAAAATTGTGTTGGCATGTACACTAAAGTATTTAATAAATGTTTGTGGAATGACAGTATGCACAGGAGACAGATGACTGTAGAACATGATTAACATAATTCTTGTTGCCTTTGTTCATAAGAAGACCCATACACTTTAACTTTCATGCTCTAAAAATAGGCAAAAATACGGGAAACATTCTGGTCCTCTTTGTAAGCTTCTACTCTTTTCCATAAGAATGTGCCAACTGGAATTATAAATAGGAGGTTATGGGTGATTATACTTGAAGTAAAAACAGAAGGCCAGATCATAAGTCAATCATAAGTAAAATCATAAACCAGACTTTGGTGAGCTGAGAAAGAGAATAGAGACCACTTTTACCCTAAAACTTAGAAGAGGAAAGAATATTACAAGTATTAAATTGAGAACAGCAAAAGCAAAAGTAATTAAAACACGGCCAAAGTAGAGCTGGTGAAGTTAAAAAAATAAACAAACAATAATAACAAAAACAACACAAGGAATTCATTTGTGTCCATATTTGGTGCTTAAACATGTTTTTTATATTTTAATGAGAACTTCTGACATTCATGATAATTCACTCAAATTCTAGAAAATATTGAGGGACACAGTTTGAGACCCCATTTCACTGTACAGAAGTGCGCAACTTCATAATAGCCCTTCCATATTCAACTACCAACTACTCTAAAACTGAAAATGTGTAGCTTCACTTCCCATTTTTCTCTGAATACTAACCCGGCGAGAGCGGATCTAATTCTTTTCTTTGGAAACTAAATTTGAATAAAATTGATAGTCATGTCCAGCGACTCTCCAAGATTTAAAGAAGAAGCTTCTCTAGTACCACCTTTTCTGGGAATTCTTCTCTGTCTCCCCAGTCAGAGGAAGCTGCAGGTTCCGTAGCTTGTGCTTGAAATAATTACTGCACTCTGCCTTGTACTCTTATCAGTCATATACCATGGAGGTCTTCTCAACTGTGTCTTCAATTATCAGTCAAATGTCTGCTCTTCTCATAAGCACAAAGCTCATATTTTCAGGGACTTTTATATAAATTATAGGGATATGCCCCTCATATCCTAAACCCCAGAAGTCCAAAACAGAATTTATCTTTCTCACTCTAATGCCTGTTCTTCGACAGTCCAACAAGCACAGCTGTGCTCGACATACAAAAATAAACGAGACAGGGCTTCCCTGGTGGCGCAGTGGTTGAGAGTCTGCCTGCCGATGCAGGGGACACGGGTTCGTGCCCCTGTCCGGGAAGATCCCGCGTGCCACGGAGTGGCTGGGCCCGTGAGCCATGGCTGCTGAGCCTGCGCGTCCGGAGCCTGTGCTCCGCAACGGGAGAGGCCACAACAGTGAGAGGCCCGCGTACCGCAAAATAAATAAATAAATAAATAAATAAATAATAAATGAGACCAATTCCCTGAATTCCGTGAGTTTTAGTCAATTCACATAAACCAGTCCATAAAAATAACATTGAAAATATAACAGAGGAAGCAAGTAGCCCATGTAAAGGCGATCTCTTTGCTTTCATCCCCCTCATCAACATCATCATGATCACTGTCGTCATCATCACAACGAACAGATACCGAGTACTTACTACATCTCAGGCGCTTTTCTAATTAATTCCACTTATTTACCGTACCATTAAGAGGCAAGTACTAGTATGATCCCCACTTTTAAAGTTGAAGAAACCAAGGCCAAGAATTTTCAAGAGATCAAGAACTTTCCCAAAATACAGAGCTGGTAAACAGTTCTGTTTAGTTATTATTAACCTATGTCTCTAGTTATTATTAAACTATGATTTATTAATATCATCAATTATAGTATATTATAGTATTAACTATATTCCAAGTATTAACTATGTATTAATAATTAATGCTATATAATAAATACTGAAATTATATATGAATGTAGATGAGTATTAATATAGATTGATGATATAATTAATTAATAAGGCTTAAATCTATTTAATTATCATTATACTCCATTATAATATGGAGTTATTGAACAGTAACAATCCATTCTTTTAGCTTGGGCAGGGCTCAGTGGGAATGGCTCCTCTCCACCTGAAGCAGCTCAACTGAGGACTGGGGGAGCCACGTTCAAGGTGTCTCACTCACAGGGCGAGCATACTGGTTGCTAGCTGCCAGCTGTGAGCCCAGTGAGTGCTGAGGGCAGGGGGTCTTGGTTCCTCTCTATGTGGGTTTCGTCTTAGTCTGCTTTGGGGCGTCTTCACAGCATGGTAGGTGGGTTCCTAGCATGAGCATTTCAAGAGAACAAGGTGGCAGTGCGTGTCATTTTTATGACTTGGTGTCTGAAGTTACCTCCACTTTATCTACTGGTCAAAGCAGTGACAGAGATCTCCTCAGGTTCAAGGGAAAGAGACACAAACTCTACCCCTTGATGGTGGTGGTGGTGGTGGCAGAGTCCAAGAAGAGCTCATGGGATGGGAGACATGGTTCCATCTCTTTTTTAAAAACAAAATCTTTGGGGCTTCCCCGGTGGCACAGTGATTAAGAATCTGCCTGCCAATGCAGGGGACATGGATTCAAGCCCTGGTCCGGGAAGATCCCACATGCCACAGAGCAACTAAGCCCATGCGCCACAACTACTGAAGCCCATGCACCTAGAGCCCGTGCTCTGCAACAAGAGAAACCACTGCAAGGAGAGGCCCATGCACAGCAACAAAGAGTAGCCCCAGCTCGCCGGAACTAGAGAAAACCCGTCTGCAGCAACGAAGACTCAACGTAGCCAAAGATAAATTAAATAAATTAATAAAAAATAAAAATAAAAAAATAAAAACACAATCTTTGGCACTTCCCTGGTGGCTCAGTGGTTAAGAATCCACCTGCCAATGCAGGGGACACGGGTTTGATCCCTGGTCCGGGAAGATCCCACATGCCGCGGAGCAACTAAGCCCATGCGCCACAACTACTGAGCCTGTGCTCTAGAGCCCGTGAGCCACAACTACTGAGTCCGTGAGCCACAACTACTGAGGCTGCATGTCACAACTACTGAAGCCCGCATGCCTAGAGCCCACGCTCTGCAACAAGAGAAGCCACCACAATGAGAAGCCCGCGCACCACAACGAAGAGTAGCCCTCTCTCGCTGCAACTAGAGAAAGCCTGTGAGCAGCAATGAAGACCCAACACAGCCAAAAATAAATAAATAAATTTATTTTAAAAACAAAACAAAACACAATCTTTCACCCAGCCTTGCACATTAAGGTCCCAATTTATTGGGTTGGCCAAAAAGTTTGTTCGGGTTTTCCCATACCATCTTACAGGAAAACCCGAACGAAGTTTTTGGCCAGCCCTACACCTTCCCAAGCTTAACTCCTACCCTCCAAAGCCACTGAAAGCTCCTTGTTGTAGCCATACATATCTCAACATTGTTTCCTTTGCCTAACATATAACAAGTATCCAATAGATGCTTACTGAATGAAGTCATGAGTAACTCATCCTTCTGCCTAAAATGTCTACCTTTTAAACCCGATCTTGAATCCTACCTCCTCTGAAAGGTCAATCCTGATCTCCCTGCTAGAAATAATCTCTCAGTCTGAACTACAAAAGTCCTTTATTTGTACCTCCTTAAAAGCCTGTGATACTAGCGAGTGATCTCCTAAATCCAGAAGCCAAATCTTTTCTAAATCATGGGACCATCAGAGGTAACAGACCAAGTTGGAGAAGTTCCCACTTTGTTTCTAGCCATTCCCCAAGGTGGCCTTCCATTTTACAATCCCAGCCACGAATGAAATTCAGGTCAAATAGTTCCTAACAGTCTTCCACATTGCTTGGCACTGAAGAGGTTATAAAGATAAAAGTTCTTGAATGCAAGCATGTTTACGTTTACTAGGCAATGTGGATTTCCATAAGAGATTGTGCGAAATAAATTAAAATAGGCATAGCATATTATGGAGGTGGCAGGTACGTCTAAAATGTAATTGTACAGTAGCTTGTAAATACCCAGAAGCTGGAGCTGATATCTTAGTTTTATTAACCATCTGTTCTCCAGCAGGACAAGAGGAAAAAGATACATTTTACATGCAACTCTTTATCAGTTTACACACAAAATACATCAGGTTTTGCCAGACACCTACATTTCAGCTCATGATATTAGGGTGTTGTCTATTGCAACATTGATGAATAATTTATTCATCAGAGACAGTTTTCTTAAAATTCTCTGAAAGTCTATACTCATGGTGTATGTTCCTCTATTTTGCTTATTAATAAAGCAACCTTTGGTCTTCTTTGGGTCCACCTGCTCTTTAGAAAACTTAGACTGCACACACACACAAAAAGCTGTAGAATTCATGCAGTGGAAATTTAACTTTATTTAAATTAAATATATTTTTCACGGAACAAACTATGTCCTGCAATCCATTTTTGTAATTACTAGGTTATCTTGAATAATAAATACAGTGACTACAAAAGCCAAGAATGCGTGTGACTAATAATCAAATTTAAAGTGCTAGGTATTTCAAAATCTCTAAATCTCTAGCGTAAGTTTAATTCTTATTGTTTATAGTAAAACTTGACGCTTGCAAGATCTTTAGTTCCACCAGGCAAATGTCTTGATATGGACTTATATATGATTAAAAAAAGGTTGAATAAAGCAAATATGTAATTCCCCAAATCAACAGTGCTCAATGTCCATATCTGACTAGCAGTTCTCATCACTGGGACCTCAATCTTGCTCCATTTGCAGCCCTATGACAGATATTCATAGCAGTTAGTGAGTTATTAAGACATGTTTATATCAGTTAGTAAATAGCTGTACCCAAGTTGTTCCCATGCTGCCTGGACAGGCCTGGTTCATAACCCAAGACACTCTAGAACTTTTCCACTGGACACCTAGTGAGTGGCATGGCGGGCTCCCCGCTCCAGCACCATGGCCACATCCCTTCTGACCGGTTGACGTCTCTATTATTCCAGTTGTTTTAAATGGTTTACATGTCTCTCATATCCAGTTTCTCCTCCCGATTTTCTCCAAGCATTGGCAATGGCCTCATTCCTTGCTAGGTCCATCACCATTACTTTGCCCTGGCCTCACTCATACTGCCGTTTTACCTCTCTCCTATCATCTCAGGAAAAAGAAAGCAAGGACAAAAAGCGAGTATTATAGATGTAGAGTATTACAGCCTTAGAGAGTCTCTCCACTTTCCATTATTCTTTAAAGACAGCAACTTCCAGATAAGGAAAGGAAGACCTCGGAATAACACTGTGATCTGCTTCTTCCTCATCCAAGTAATGTGCTGGGGAAATAGTTCATGAACAAGCAAAGTACTAAGACAATGAAAGAAGCACAAACAGACATTCAACCGACACCCTCAGTGTGTTGCAGGGCTTAGTGACAGTCTCTGGTGCTGCCCTGCTCAGTCACTACGTGCCATCATTACTACCTCATGGAACACTACTTAATAATGTCTTTGTTGACATATTTTTTCCAAAGTCTGTTTAACTGGAATGTATATTAATCAGCCTTTTTACAATCCCTAGAGAACACTGGATAAAATGAAAAGTAATTGCAAAAGCAGGGCCTTGAGCCCCTATTCCAAAGCATAAAAGGAATGACCAGACTGACCCTCATCGTCATCACCAACGATCTTCCAAAAAGTTATCACCGTTTCACATTCCTTGGAATAACATTTCTCTCTAAATTTACTCTCCAAAAACAAGATCCTGGTTACTCTTTTCAATAGGCCATATTTGGGAACTTCAATGCAACTGTGTTTTCTGGGTCTGCCTAGGTATTTTAGCATACACCCAAACCAAAATACTCCTCACTAAAAGCATAAGAGGTGGAGTTCAGCAAATGTGCGTACACATACAGATAAGAGGACTGGCCAGGGAAAGTGGATTTTCAAAAGCAATGGTGAGGCAGACAGAATGGATTCAGTAGTAGCTTTTCTTCAAAAGAGAACATCAGGGATGCATCAAAACAAAACCCAGACTCAAATGGAACTTAAGATCATAACGAAATGGTATTTTACACCTGTGAAACGGGTTTTTAAAAAACACATCAAACAACAAAAGTTATTGTTGAGAATGTGTATTCATGGAAATTGTATGCCCTGTGCGTGGGTGTGAACTGATTTAACCCACTCTGAAAAACAATCTGTATTGTCTTATAAAGCTGAACATGTGAATAAACTATATCCCAATAATTGTCTGCTAAAAAAAGGACCCTGACTGCAGAAGGTTAAAAAAATAAAATTTAAACAAAACTTCAGTGTGTGTAATTATGGTTCCCACATAAAAACTGTGTGATGTTAAAAATGCCTCACCTGTGTTGGATAATTGTAAGTATCAAGACAAGGAGCTGCTTAAAATTAATTTGTAGTGGGTTTCCCTGGTGGCGCAATGGTTGGGAGTCCGCCTGCCGATGCAGGGGACACAGGTTCCTGCCCCAGTCTGGGAAGATCCCACATGCCGCGGAGCGGCTGGGCCCGTGAGCCATGGCCACTGAGCCTGCGTGTCCAGAGCCTGTGCTCCGCAACGGGAGAGGCCACAACAGTGAGAGGCCCGCATACCGCAAAAAAAAAAATTAATTAATTAATTAATTTGTAGTAAAATCTGGAGAAAAAAGAGACAAGAGTTATCATTGCAGGAAAAATATTTATTATCCCCATATGTGTTATATATATGTATATATGTGTATATACATATACACATATATAATATATGATAGATTATGTCAGCCATTATTCAGATATTATCTTCTTCAATCTCTAACATAATCCACATGGTAGATATTATACATATTTTACAAAGAAAGAAACAGGCTTAGTAAGATAAAAATAAACTCATAAAACTAGCAAGTGTAGGGCTGTAATTTGAATGTAGATAATTGGTTCAGTCTCTCCAAGCCTTGGAATTCTAACACATAGAATGGAAATAATAGTATCTGTACTGCGGAAGGCCAGTTCCTGCTAGCCTACCCTCAGATGACACCATTATGCTATTTTCATCTGGTTTGGCCTTGAATGATTTCTGCATCTACATCCCCAAGAAAAAGTGAAATATAGAGACACATAAGAAAATAAGGCGAGGTGGAGGCATCATTTTAGAGAATGCATGAAAGATGATGAATGTCCTTAGGTTCCAGCACAGCACAGAACTAGGCACTGGCGGTATCAGGAAATATTGCTCCAGGACCCCTGGTCCCTCTGACAACCCAGTAATAGCAGATATACTCTCTACCCCTTTGCCCTTGTAATCCTAGTTATTTTATAGGTTGAATTTGGGTAGGAGAAGGGAAATCCAAGACAGGGTGGTGCAGGAATGAACAAAAACAAGAGCAGTGGCACAGTCATCATGAACAATAATAGCTAATACTTCATGAGTGCTTACTATGCGCTGGGGACTTTACATGGATTTGTTGATTGATTCTTCAGTATTCTGCAACAGCAATTATTACTACCATCCCCATTTTACACACGAGGGATCTGAAGCTGAGTGTGACTAGTCTGAGGGCTCACAACTGGCAAAGAGCAGAACTGGATTCAAAGGGAGGTAAGGCTGACACCCAAGCGGGACCTGTCTGCTACTTAGGCAGCCCTAACCCCCATTCCACTGTGACCACAGAGAATGTAAGTCCTACCACAGACCAGCTCAGGATAAACAGAAGTATTTCAGAGGTGGGAAGGAGCGGGTGGTTCACAGAAAAGAGTCAAATTTGCACACTGGAGCGAGTGGTTAAGGAGGGCTTCAGCTAAAAGGAAGGTAAATTAGAGGGAAGAGAGATAGGGGTAAAGTCCACTGCCTGCCTGTTTCTTGAGCTGCTCTCTTGGTCTGGGCTTTTGTCTAAGAGCTGATGGTTTAATGCACAGAAAACGCAAATATCTACATGGATTCCAATGAGTTTAATTCTAAGGACACTGATGTAACCCTCCTTCTTGTAGTACAGTTGGCAGACAAGCTCAGTAACAATACACGAAGCAACATAAATACTGCTGAGTCCTGTACCTATTATGTGAATTTTGCAAAACTGCAGGTAGAACCACTAAGAATTTTGTATGTCATTAGAATAGAAGCTGTGATATGAGGAACCGACTGCCCCAGTCCAGACAGACATGGAAAAATGGAATAGTGAACAACGGCAATGAATGCTTTAATATCAAGATGATTAAAAAAGAAGACCCGGGGGCAAAGAAATTATTTGAATCTGCTTGGAAGAAACATTTTCCCTAGGGAGGAGATGAAGTAAAAAGCTGAAAATATGCAAATATTTTTGGTAACCTATTTAGGTGTCATATGTGCAAATATCCACATATGTATGTTCAGTATCAGGTTAATAGTCTACTGAAGTGAACATACCATGAATTCAGCCAGGCTCAACTAGTGCTTTTATCCTTAGTACACAGTCTGTATTTAAGGACCCCACTGGACACGATTAAACAGCACAACCTGGATTAGTTGACTTTAGAGTTAAATCACATTGCAAGCTGGGGATTTTAATCTTCTGCTCAGTAGGAACCTATTAACTAAATACAAAACCCTTATTAGCCTTAGTGCTTTTCAAATCCCTACTGTGTGTTTGGAAGTCTATCCAAATAATTTTTAAAGCTACTTTTTTTAAACAAAGTTTTCAAGAAACTTCAACTATAAATAAACTTCCAGCTTATAAATATGTGGTAAGAGCAACTTCCCACAGAGATTAATTTAGCTGAGATATTTTCAGTACAGGATGGACAGGACTTTTTATAAAACCCATGTAATAATTGGGTTGTGGTTCAAGGTAATAACCTGCCAAGTAAAGCCTGGCCTATTGTGTCTAGTTTAGCAACAAAAACACAGTTCTGCAAATAGTAACTGGGGATCTTTCAGGTGGATCCAGATGTCTTACTGAGAAATTGTATTGGTCATCTTGCATGAGTCTACATAAAAACCATTAATACATCAGCAATGTATCAGTCCATCAGCTGTAGATTTCTATTATTTAATTACATGAAACACAATTCCTAAGAGTCTTTTGTTTTTAATATTAGTGGTTCCTTGCAAACTCTTTTTTTTCTTTTTTTGTGGTACACGGGCCTCTCACTGTTGTGGCCTCTCCCATTGCGGAGCACAGGTCCCGGACGCGCAGGCTCAGCGGCCATGGCTCACGGGCCCAGCCGCTCTGCGGCATGTGGCATCTTCCGGGACCAGGGCACGAACCCGTGTCCCCTGCATCGGCAGGCGGACTCTCAACCACTGAGCCACCAGGGAAGCCCCCAAACTCTTTTAATTACTGGAAGAGAACTAAATCTGTGCCTTAGTTTCAGTTCAGCTACTGTCTCAAATTGTACAAGTTTCTTCATTGCTTTGAACCTCAGTTTCTTCACCTATACACTGAGAGGCTCGCAATGGTGAGTTCTCAGGACTATTTCAGGTCTTGAATAGTATAACAATGGAGTTTTGAGGAGACTCAATAAGTACCATCTGTCTTCTCAGATGAGTTTTGGACAAATGAACAGTAAGACCAAAGAGTCAGAATATGGAGGTCTTCATCACCCTGATAAAATCTGTCCTGGAGAACAGGCTGATTGAGGTTGACTTCACGTACCTTGTTGCTGACAGCTCTGGACCGGGCAGGCCCCCTCTGCCAAGGTGGGGGCTTTACCCCCCAGTTCACAGCCTGGCCCAGAGCAGCAAACACCCCACCAGGTTATTCTGCCCACATTTCTGCTAACTCATTTTCCCGGGGGCGGGGTAGAGGAAAGAGTGAGAGAGTACACTGAGACCAAGTGCGTTTGGGCAAAAATACCTTCCAGGAAATCAGGAGTAGAGAAAAAAAAAAAGTTTAACAAATTCAACTGTGATTCCTGCCATACTCAGCTATGAGGCAGGAGGTCCCGAAAATATGTTAAGGTTTAGATTACATTCATTACAGTGATATAAGTGATACTTAGTATGAGAAGCTGTGTTGTTACTAACCTACTAAGTATTTTTCATACTCAAAAATTGCATCCTGCCTTTCTCTAGTGCAAAGTATCTAGGCAAAGCTTGGTAATCTTTATTTGCAACAAGACTATTGTTATAAAAATGGAATATGATTAAATTGAAAATAGACAGATATAAATTTTGATATATCTAAAATCAATTTCCATACCATCTCCTGACCTACTATAGACACTATGCTACAGACACTAATTTCTTACCAACTCTTCTGAAATTTTTATGCATATCAAGTGCAAAACAACTTATATAGAAGAAACTGTAACAACATGCATAGAACAATCTACATCTTGCTTTCTTCCCTCTGTATTTTGAAGACTGTCCTATCTCAATACCTACAAAACTGTCTAATTCGTTTTAATAACTACTTAGTAGCCCAAAGTACTGATCTACCATAATTCAGTGGGTCTCCTGTTAATGAACATTTAGGTGTAACCACTGTAATTTCAATAACACCTTTCAAAATTACACAAGTAGGAAATCTTCCTAAGGGGGGAATTTGACTCTTGGGAAGAGTTGAAGGAGATGTGCATTTCACATTTCAAAGTTAGCCAAACTGCCTATCAACAGCTCTATACCGATTTACACTCTCAATCAAGAGGCTGTGAAGAGTGCCCGTTCACCGATACCCTTACTATACTGAGAATTAACAAACCTTTTAATCTTTGCCAATCTGGTAGTTAAAAAAAGTACCTCATTTTAAAGTGCATTTCTTTACTCAGTAATGAGGCTGAGCTTTATTCCCATATGGTTACTGTCTACTTATTCAAATTTCTTTAACTGTGAGTTGCTCTACGCTTAATTTTCTATTTCGTGGTTTGTATTCCTCTCTTTGTATTTTAAGGATATTTCTCTTCTATCTGTTGTTGTTGTTCTTATTGTTATTGTTTTTGCAACTATCATACAAGCATGTTTGTCATTTGACTTTGTATATTTAGTAGTATGGATTTTTTGAAAGGAAAATATTTTTCCTTTATAGATTAAGATTTATAAATTTGATATGATTGATAAATTTGATATTATCTTAGGTTTATTTTTCTAGCATCTTTGTAAGTGTTCCTAAAATAGTACTTTGTTATTTTGATTGGGAATGCAATGTAGTTAGAGATTAATTTATGGAGACTTGATATTTTCACGATACCAAATCTTCCCACCTAAAATCATGCCATGTGTTTCCATGTATTCAGTCATTCGTTTAGGCCAATAGTGGAGGTTTGAAGTTTTTCATGTGGTTCCTACATACTTATTACTGAATTTCTTCCCAGATATGTTATCCTTTTTATTGATATTATACATGAGGGCTCTTCTTCCAAAATCTAAGTATTTATTTGTTGTGTTTATGAAAAAAAAGTTTATACTAAGTTTCCTACAATACTTTTAAAAATTAGACACTACTTAATTCTCTTCTTTTTTAAAATTTGTTTTCACTGAGATTTTCAGGCTTATCATAGATACTATTAATGATAATTTTATAGTTAATTTGAAAGACTAATGAGATTTTAAATGCTCTTTACCTAAACTATCATGCACAAAAATCATAGAAAATAGCTTTGTCTTTCTATCATACTTTAATGTTTTAAATGAGAGCTTTTTTCCTTACACTTAATTGGAGTTGACTGATGCTACAAAATTCAACACATGTATGGTTTCAATTTTCCTTATTGGTTTCCATATTTGAAAGGAAAAAAGAGTAGTATAACTATAACAAGAATTTGGTCTTCCCTGCATTGGTTTTTACTGCTTTTTTTCACTAAGTTCTATCTAAACATTTGGAATTGTGATACATGTCAAAATCCAGAAATATCAGTGAAATAGAGCAAATGTTTATTTCTAAAATTTTAGATCTATTTTTTATTGAGGTAATGCTGATTTATTACATTATATAATTTTCATGTCTTCATATTTTCATTCACTCAACACTGAATACAGGAGATATAAAGAAGAATGACACTTGACCCTGTCACCCAGGAATCTGCCATCTTGCTGAGGAGGTAACCACTTTGTTACAGTAGATATGATAGAGGTGAGTGCCACAAATCAAAACAAGAATTGTTTTCTGGTGGTGATGATGAGAAAGCATCAGAGAACAGAAAATTCGGCAACACAGACATAGAGGAGGACATTCTAAGTCAGGAGTCAGTAAACTACAGCCTGTCAGCCATCTGTTTTGTAAATAAAGTTTTACTGGAACATGCTTTTTCCTTTACATCTTCTCTGGCTGGTTTCAGGCTACAACTACAGACTTAGTTTCAACAGAAACCATGTGGGCTGCAAAGCTCTAAGTATTTACTCCCTGATCCTTTACAGAAAAAGTTTGCCAACGCTTGTTCTAAACCATGTCATGATCAAGTTCCCATAGACAGAAAATAACTAGATATTTTCCATTGTTTGTGGGGGACAGTTGGAGGGTAACAGGATGGAGAGCAGATGGGGTTTGTGGAGAAGTAAGCTGGGAGTTAAGATACAAGACTGTCATGTCCGCAGAAGGCACTGTGATAAATGAAGGCTGGAATACAGGGCAGACCACAGCTAGACTAAGAAAAGCCTTCAACTCTAAGCAGTTTAGAATCCATTTGGTAGCAGGAGGGATTTATAGATGTTCTAGAGGGTGGGGCATGATCAATATAGAAACTAAGAAAGATACACCTGATGTCTGTACAGGAGATTTTGCAAAAAAAAAAGACAGCTGAATGAGAACCATCACATCAGTCGGGGAACGTGGCTTATTCAGCGCTGTGTCCCAAGCACATCGCACAATGTTCAACACCCACCGACTAACAAATTTCTCTCCTTGAATGAAGAAAAGTAGCCAAGTTATTGCATTTGTTCAGGAATAAGCTAATGATGATAACCCGAGTAGGTGCTTAGTGGAGATGAAAAGGGAAAGATAATTTTGAGAGGATTATGAAGGAAAAAATATAGACTTTGCCTAATAGTACTGAGGAACTTAAAAATAACATTAAAAGGAGCACTGGGGAGGGGTGGGGTCATTAACTGAAATAAAATATTAAGCAGAGGAGCAAATTTTCTAGCTTTAACAGGAGGTAGTCACTTTAGCATTAGTGAAACCAAACTCGAGGTGAAAGCAAAGACTGCTCAGTGAAAATGTCCATCTCACATCTGCAAATGCAAGGCTAGAGTTTGCAGTCAAGGATCTTAGTAAGGAAACTTCACAGGTGACACACATGCTTTTGGGGAGCAATCTTTTAAAATCAAGAAGTTTTAAAATGAAAACCTAATACCTGCTTTCTCTTGAAATAATCGGGAAATTGGTCCACACTGTGCCCTGATCATGCATGGCAGGGACGAGTAGGAGTTATGTAGGGACTATTGCTCAAGACGGGATGGGTCCCCAGGGGGCCACAGCCCTGCCATCCCCTGATGCTTCCCAACACTGAGGCCAAATCTCATTTGCAATTTATCATTGAGCTGGAATTTATATCTTTCCCTAGTGGAGATATACTTCTCTATTCCCACATCTCTTATCAAAAGAGAGAAGGAGGGCTTCCCTGGTGGTGCAGTGGTTGAGAGTCCGCCTGCCGATGCAGGGGACATGGGTTCGTGCCCCGGTCCGGGAAGATCCCACATGCCGCAGAGCGGCTGGGCCTGTGAGCCATGGCCGCTGAGCCTGCGCGTCCGGAGCCTGTGCTCCACAACGGGAGAGGCCACAACAGTGAGAGGCCCGCGTACCGCAAAAAAAAAAAAAAAAAAAAAGAGAGAAGGAAAAGGCAGACCAAGATTGGTGCATGTTTCAGAAAAGAGATGGGAGGTCGCATATGGTCCAAGAATGAAAAGACTAGCCTTGCCCATTTAACAGCAAACTCCCGGCCTGCTCTGTGACTCCTGTGGACAGGTAAGCTTTGTGCCCTAATCCTATGAATCTGAGACACAGCGAAGACACAGGTGACAGCTGGGTTCCCAGGCATCCTAAGATAATGAAATTTGTCCATAAAGTAATGTTTTCATAGGGGGATAAAATAGATAAACACAATAGATAAAAATTAATAATGTTCCGTTTCAGAATATTAATTATGACCTTATGTCATAATGAACGGGGAAATGTTTAGCCAAAATCAAGTTGACTTCAAGATTGCCATAATGGAGTTGTGCACTACCTTCCCCTTCCCAGCAAGATCGGACAGGTGAACATACAGGTTTACGAAAATGTATGCATTGAAGTTCACTTACATTATTTTCTCTTATATGAGGTTTTATTTTACAGAAGGTTTTGCCATAAGATTCCTTTTAGATCTTAACTTTGCTTTCTCAGAACACAGCAACCTGAGTGTCTAAGCTTCACACTGTGAGCTTCGCACCACGTCACTGCCTCGGTCGAGGCAGGATGCCTAGCCCTTACAACACGTCCACTCCTGCCCCCGTCCCCATGTCTGACTCCCTTCCATGCTTGTAACTGTGTTGTTCTTGCCGGAGTGAGATCCTAGAAACACTTTAAAAATAAAGATCTTGGGCTCCCCTGGTGGCGCGGTGGTTGGGAGTCCGCCTGCCGATGCAGGGGACACGGGTTCGTGTCCCGGTCCGGGAGGATCCCATATGCCGCGGAGCGGCTGGGCTCGTGAGCCGTGGCCGCCGAGCCTGCGCGTCCGGAGCCTGTGCTCCGCAACGGGAGAGGCCACAGCAGTGAGAGGCCCGCGTACCGCAAAAATAAATAAATAAATAAATAAATAAAGATCTTTTGGAGATCCTGAAGGAATGTTTCAAAGCTGAGAAGATTACACATTTTGTTAATAACCTTACGTGATTCAACAACGTCCACTGCAGTGGAATTATTGTTTTCCTTCCTATATAAAATAAGCATCCAAAAGATAGGTCGCTAAATTAATAACTGTGTTACAAGTAGGCAATATCCTGGTCTTATAAGGTCCACATTTGCCGTGATACCAAATTATCTTTTCAGCCAATGTGAGGGTAGACACAAAGCAAGGGCAATGGTTTACCCACAGCCTAGTTAAATAGCCAAGAAAGGGGCACGATGTGCCGCTACTTTATTCATACCATCTTCTGTTTATGTAGACTCTGTCTCTGAGGTGCTGAAATAAGTTTTCAGACAGTATCCCATTAATCTGTAGCTACGTAGGTGTCAGCATTCCAGATTAAATTATCTTCCAGTCACTCCCTCATTAAAAAAAAGAAAAAAGATGTCAAGCATGTGACAAAGCATCTTGTCAAAAACGACTTCCCAGCTGAAGAAGCTTTCCAAAAGGAGGGCAAACCACTCCCATTTGCTCCTGCAAACCCAAGTTTGTGCCTCCCCCGTCCACTCTTTTGCGGGGCGACCATATTCAACTACTTGGGCTCCATCTGATTGGGAAGTCCAACAGTGAACGGCCTCTTTTACGGTGGTGTGCAGGATATGAACGACCACACTGGGAACCCAGGCAGGGTATGATTAGCTAATTTCACAGAAGCACAGAAGAGCAGATTAGAATTACAATGAGAGCTTATGACAGTGAGAGCTTCTTAACAGCTTCTGGAAAGGAGCACTTTTCTACTGGTGCAATATTCTTAAGCCTCATTTTAGTCAGCAAATCCTTAATGCCTTCCTGTATAATAAAGGTTAGAATAATTAGAATGTAAAAGATGTAGAACAGACATGTAATAGCTGGAAGACCTGTAATACTGACTTTCTGTGAAGTAGTCTTTTCAAACACTTGAACAAATCTGTTAATTATTGCTAAGTTCACACTAGTATCCTCAAAATATTCTCCTTACCCCTCTCAAATTTACCTTCAGAAGGCAATAAACCAAAACTAAAGAATTCATTTGATTCAAATAGTGCCTCTTACAAACATGATTATGAAGTCAGCACAGATATACTGTAGTGTCTTCTGGGGGAAAAAGCAATGCTTTACAATTGCATGAATACAAAAAATGCTAGACACGAAAAAAGTTCTCAGGAATTTAGTTTCAAGAAAACAATAAGGAAATACCTCGCTATATTTTTATATCACGTCATTCATTCATTCATTTAACAAATATTTGCTGAGAGTCTACTAAATTCCAGCATCTAAGCTAGGAAGTGGTCATAAAAGATGAATATGACAGATATGAAACAAAACTGAATGAAATTTATAGCTCAGCGGAGAATTCAGACAAACAGGCAACTGCACCTCTGTGTAATAACAGAAATGTATAGTTCAGGGTTGTGTAGATGCAACCTGGGTGTGAGATGTCAGGGAAGCCTCCCTAGAGGAAGTGAATCCATTCTGAGAACTGAAGGATGAGCATGGGTTAGCCAGGTGAACTGAGGGTGCTGGGCAGAGTGGGGATGAGAAAGGTATTCTAGGCAAAAAATGTTATCTTTTTTTTTTTGCAGAGAAAAGAAACTGTAGTCTTGTAGGGTATGTGCTACTCCAACCTCCAACCTGCTACTCTGTGGAGCAGAAATATGAAAACTGTCCCTTTTGTTGGCTTCAAGGCCTGTGGGGGTATTTCTCCCTGAAAGATCCATACTGTTTCCCATCACAGTTTCATGTCCATGTGGACAGAAGTTTAAAAAAAAAAAGACATGCAGAAAAGAGAAATAAAAAAAAAAAAAGAAATGATATATTCAACAGTGGTGTGAGAGAATACTGGTTCTATGAGTAAGCAGAGCCGCTCAGAAAAGCAGGAGGGTGTCACTGGGCTGTCACTGCCATGCCCAGGCAGGGGAAGAAGTGCCAGAAAAAGAGAGCAGAGGAAAAGGAAGTGGAGTCAAAACATGGTAGGGGAGGCTGGAAGAGTAGGAAAGGAGAAGAGAAAACGAAGGGAGTCCTTATAATGGCAAAGAGGACTGACTTAAAACTCTGCTTCAGAGAAAGAACTCCTTGCCGATTAATCTTTCTGAAATACTCTTTAAGTCTGAGGGACACCCTGTTCAAAACCCATCAATGGAACCCCCTTCACTCCACATAGGGCACCAACCTACCTTCATCAGCTCATCATTTTCCAAAAAAAGACTCCATTTCGCCAACACATATCTACACTTTTCTGCCTCCCCATCTGTGTATCATTCTTGCCTAAAGTGATATATTTCATAGCTCAGCCCCCAAAACACTACCCATTCAGCATCTGTTCAAATATTACTTCCTGCATTATGTATTATTCTAAACAGTCCTATTTATTTCTGTGTTTGTCTCTTACACCAGAATTTATTTATTTATTTTTTATTATTATTATTTTTTGGCTGCGTTGGGTCTTCATTGCTGCGCGTGGGCTTTCTCTAGTTGCAGTGGGCGGGGACTACTCTTCGTTGCGGTGCGCGAGCTTCTCATTGCGGTGGCTTCTCTTGTTACGGAGCACGGACTCTAGGCACGCGGGCTTCAGTAGTTGTAGCACGCGGGCTTCAGTAGTTGTGGCACATGGGCTCAGTAGTTGTGGTGCACAGGCTCAGCTGCTCTGTGGCATGTGGGATCTTCCCGGACCAGAGCTCAAACCCGTGTCCCCTGCATTGGCAGGCGGATTCTTAACCACTGTGCCACTACTGGTATAGGGAAGCCCTATACCAGTATTTAAAAGAAATTTTACTATTTAATATTACAACACCCTTTTAATTTAAGGTCAATGAATATTAATGCCTATATACCAGCACATTAAGCTGGGTAAAAAGGAAAGAAGTAACGGCCTCTGCCCCTAATAAGCTTATGTGTGAGTCCTCCATTAATTTAGTGTAGTGAAATGAGCAAAACACTTATTTATTTAAAAACTAGGCTTTTTAAAATCAGGGGAAAAAATCCTAGTATGTAGTAAAAATTTTAAAAACGCCAAAAGTGAGTGCTGTAAAAAAGGAGGTCTCTCTTTCAATCCTGACCCTCAAGTTCTAAAGCACTTCTCCTTAGATTCAAAATCTCTTAGCAGTTCTTATGCATTGTTAAGAGCTGGTCTCTCTCTATGTGTATATGTATTGAATGTGTGTTTGTGCATAAAATCATCAAAATATGCATATTTATATATATATATATATATATATATATACATACACACACACATGCATACACACACACAGACATAAATACACTATTCTCATTATATTCAATCTGGACTTTTTCCACTTAAAATGATGTCATGGATATTGCTCTAGGTTAGCCCACTTAGGTCTCTGACTCCAACAGCTGCATAATATTCCACCAAATGGAAACACAATAATTTATTAAAGTTTCCTATGTATAGAATCAAGTTATTTTCAGTCTCCTATTCATACAAACAATGTTAAAACCTTGTTCATCCATTTTGGAGTATATGAGAGCAAGGGCTGACATTTTTGTTTTGCAACTTAGAGGCTGTAGGGTGTTAGGTAAGTGACTTCACTCATCTGAGCCTTGGTTTCCTAGTCTATAAAGTAAGGGCTATAAACTTGAGCTATATGTATAAAGAATGGTAACCAGGCACACAGGAGGCACTCAATAAATCATATCTCTTATTTTTGTAAGATTGTATTAAGTACTATGAGATGCTGCTCATGTGCTATATATCTCCCAGTGCATTGCTATATATAAGCTCTGAATAGTTAAGTTTTACAGATAAATAAATATATATGACATAAGAACAGACAGACAGACATACACCAAAAAGAGCCCTTTGTTTTATCTTCATTCTTTTGTTGTTCTTCATTCTTTTCTACAGATCTGAGTTTTCATCTGGTATTACCTTTCAGTCTAAATCATTTCTTTTATTTTTAGTATTTCCTTTAGTGCAAATAAGCTGTCAACACAGTGCCTTCCTTAGCTTTTGTCTGCCTGAAATGTTTTACTGAGTCCTCATGTTAGAACAATATTGATTTCTAGATGTGGAATTCTAAGTAGACAGGTATTTCCTCATCACTCTGAAAACACTCCATCATCTTTTTGGCCTCCGTCGTATCTGATGAGAAGTTAGCTGTTCTTCTTATCTTTGTTCTCCTGTAGGTTATGCACCTTCTATTCTGGATGTTTTAAGATTTCCCTCCTGGGCTTCCCTGGTGGCGCAGTGGTTGAGAGTCCACCTGCCAATGCGGGGCACACGGGTTCGTGCCCCGGTCCAGGAGGATCCCACATGCCACGGAGCGGCTGGGCCCATGAGCCATGGGCGCTAAGCCTGCGCGTCCGGAGCCTATGCTCTGCAGCAGGAGAGGCCACAACAGTGAGAGGCCCGTGTACCTCAAAAAAAAAAAAAAAAAAGATTTCCCTCCTATCTTTGGTTGCAGCAGTCTGACTATATTGCATATCAGTATGGTTTTCCTTGTACTCCGTTTGCTTGGGTTTACTAAACTTACTGGGTTTGTAGATTGCTGTCTTTGTTTAATTTTGGGAAAAAAAGATATTATTTATTCAAATATTTCTTCTGCCTCATGTGTTTCCCCTCTCTTAAAGGGACTGCACTTACACTAACAGAAGAATGTTTGATATTATCCCACAGTTCTCAGGTATTTTGTCAACTTAATTTTACTTAGCAAATAAATCATCCCATGTTCCTAACAGTTTTGTTGTTCTTCGCAGAACCTCCTCTTAATTGTATATATCTGTCTGGTACTCTGGTGCCCCAAAGCTAATACAAAAGTAGAAATATAGTTTAACTCTATTCTTGTGAGTAGGCAGTATCACTGGCTCTGCTTATAGCCCCAAATACAATAGCATAGTGTAAGTATTACCAACTTATTATTTTTATTATTTATTTAAATTAGAATTTTTGATGTAAATACGGCATAAAGTTGTAGACTTTTATCAATTTATAAGAAAGGAGTTGCAGTCAAGACTTACCCCCTCCTCTGGCTGGTCGTGCTCTTACACAGCTTTGCGTAACTAGCCCTGGTGCCTTCATTCCTAGGTCTCTTTATCTGAGGCTTTGGGCAATTGTTTTCTTCAAGTCTTTGCCAAAACCTCCTCGTGGAGGACGAGAGCAAAACCTTGAAGACACCTTTCTCAACGCTGACTCAGGACCCAGTACTCTTCCACTCCTTTACCCCTTTGGCTCCCCTTTCCCCACTCCAGGGTCCATAAATCTGCCGGAGCCTATAGTTCCGGGCTGGCTCCACAGTGAGCCATCTGGGCTGACCCACCTGACACCCACCAGTGCGCCGTTCCGTAGGGAAAAATGGGTGAGGGGCAGTCAGCACTTTCTCCCACTTTAACCTGTTGCTTGCGTCATCTCGTAAAGTGATTAAAGGCTTAACTCTTTCAGTTTGGTCTTGGCGCTTTAATGGAGTGTTCCGGCAACGCCACACTTGGCAGCTCAGCCCTCTCCCAGCTCAGCTGAGCTCCTGAAGCCACTCTTTGACCGAAAAAAAAAAAAAAAAAAGAGAGTCCAGCAACAATGAAATACCAACTAAAATTTAGTCTCATTAATGCAGAAGTTATTTTGAAATTCTTCCAAGTACAATTAATGAGCCATTGAGTTATCTCATATAATCAGTGTAATATCAGTGTAGCGAATGGACGCCCATTTCTTAGGACTGTTTAAGAGATTACAAAAATGTATAGACTTTATATCTAATTGTGAAAACACGAAACAATGCCATATGGTGTTATTATAGTGCTGGTCTCCACAATGAACTGGGAAGAGATAATGCAGGGAGCTTGGCAAGTGTGACAGGTAGACACTGAGGCTTCCCTGGAAAGAGTGCAAGAAGAAACCACATCGTGGCACAGTCTAAGGAAGGAAAGAAGAACAGGGATGTTTTCTGGCTGGTTGCTTCGGTTTTTAGTTGGTCAAAACTCAGTAACCAAGGTGTTGGCAAGGTTGGTTCCCTGGGGAGGCTGTGAGGGAGAATCTTTTCCGTGGATCTCTCCTAGCTTTTGGTGGCTGCCGGCAGCTCTTGCTGCATCCCTCCACCCTCTGCCTCCGTCTTCACATCACTTTCTCCCCGTGTTTCTTATCTGTGTCTTTGTAGCTCAGATCGCCCTCTTCTCTCCTTTATAAGGATAGCAGTTATGGGACTCAGAGAGATCATCTTACGATCCTTAATGCCATCTGAAAGACCCTATTGCCAAATAAGGTCACCATCACAGGTGCCAGGGGTTAGGACTTGGTCATACATTTCTGAGGACCACTATTCAATCCCTCACAAGGTGAACGGCACAGATAGAGCTCAGTGGGTGGGGTGCAAGGGCCACACAGCCATGGGGTTTCACTGCAGACTCCAGCCTGTTCAGGAAACTTGACAAGGGCAGGGGTGGGCACAGTCCTAGAAACAGGTGGTGCTTTTGGAAAGGAGGCCATGAAAGGAATCTGAGAAAGTACTCAAGGTTTGTATCCAGAACATACCCCAAATTTATTTACTTATTTAAATTTAGTGTGAAGATCTTATGTGATAGTAATGATTAGGAAAATAATGTTGATCACACATTTATTAAGAACTTTCAATGTGCTAGAAGCTGGAGATAAGATGATTCAGAATCAAACCTTAATGAGCTGACAGTCTAACAGGCAGAGAGGGACATGTGAAATAAAAGAATAGAATAAACTGCAAGGACAAGGTATGGGAGGAAGGTAGACAAAGACACAAGTATGATCTATTCTACGTGGAAAGAGTCAGGAAAGTGCAAAACACTTCAACATGCACTGTATCATCTGACCCTTCATAACAATTCTGTGATAAGTGCTAGTTTTAGAGGAGGAGACCCTGAAACCCAGGTTGAATAAATTACCCAGATTTCCCTGTTGGATAGATGTCAATTACAGACTAGAACTAGCACTTTTGACTCCTAGTCAGATTTACTGCTCTCTTTACACTTGCCTTTCACATGAATTAACCACCTCTGGTCTTCCCTTATTAATTCTGGCTTTTATAATCCCAGTATCATTTTTCTTTCTGTAGGAACATATTAGTAAGTTGATACTGTTTACTAATAGTGGTCTGCTAATGAATCTGCTGGACTTGTGTACAGTTGTCCCCTGCTTTACTTGGGCTTCTGGTCCTATCTTTCCTAATCTGGCTAAGAGAGCGGACCTAAGGATCCACATAGTAGGTACCGGAGTTTCATAGTTTGCAATCTGTGTTTGAATTTCCCAGGAATGGAGCTCTCAAAGTGACAGGGTCATACTAAGTCTTTTCAATGTGTTTTTGCACATGAGACTACATAGTTATTACACATTAACCATTTAAAGCATATTTTTGACACTAAATTTGAAGATAGAGTCATAGGAATGACACTCAATTTCCACTGTTTTTATTTTCAGTATGTCAAATGCTAAATAGTAAAATGGCATCGTTCCAAATACTTGAGTGTACCATCTAAAGCAAAGAATTTAAAGATCTTACTGCTGTGTCTAGGAGCTAACAAAGCAGCAAATTTCATTTCCTCCTAAAACAGCAAATTTCATTCATAGAGGACTGGCAACTATCACCCTCATGTTGCCAGAAACATAATGCCAGATATTAACTTCAACAAAATTAATTTTTGTTGAAAAACTATACTTTAAAATTAGTGCTACTGAGTCATTATTTATAGAAAAAATATATTTATCATTTATGTAATGGTAGAAACACACTCTAATGATAAAGACAGCTGAAGACTCCGAAGCTTCAGAGAAAACTCAGTATTACTCTCATAACCTGCTATACTTTATTTCCCTTCTCAATAAAATTAAGAATCATGGTCACTTCAGAAGTGGCAGTGAGAGTCTATTAAATCATCATTTCTCAACTGCTAATCCAAAATGGACACGCACTCTGGGAAAACAGCAGTGAGTCAGAATAGGGAGAAGCAGAGATTTCTTTAAGCCTTACACAAGAATAGGAAAGCCTATTCCATTACTAAGCCTAAGTTTTGGAGCTCTTTAAAGAAGAAAATTATAAGGGGCCATGTGTTTTTAGCATAATTGGTGGAGAAAATGATCAGTTTTATTTTCTTTATTTCCCCGAGTGTCATCCTTAAAATAGAACTGATCTAACCCCCTGAGCCAAAGAAGAGCATGACATTCATCATAATTCCCTTCAACTCAAGATTCAAACTATCTCAGCAAAAGTGTTATGCTTTTTAAATAAAGTCAATAAGTAAAGCTTATAGAATATACCCAGTGTCACAGCAATAATTTTCCCCAGATATGTTTTTTCTTAATGTCTGTGTGTCCTTACTCAAGATCTAAAGGCATTTAACTCAACAACCTGTACGCAGCTGCCTATCTCTGGGACTTGTTCATCACAGAGAATTTTTTTTTTTTAAATAAAAGAAGAACAAGCACTTATTTTCAAGGCATGCAGCTCCCATGGATGGAGTTCTTAAAGTGACAGGGTCACTTTCCTAATTGCCAACTGTACCTTGTTAAAGAAAAAATACTAAATTACCAGAGGAAAAAATTCAGTATACTTTATCACTTTTTTTTTTTTTTTTTTTTGCGGTACGTGGTCCTCTCACTGTTGCAGCCTCTCCTGTTGCGGAGCACAGGCTCCGGACACACAGGCTAAGCGGCCATGGCTCACGGGCCCAGCCGCTCCATTTAAAGAGGGCAACAGCACAATGCTTCTTTATTATTTTAAAAGCTCAATTTCTCTTTCTCCAGGATTATAATATCTTTAGAGTAACTAGAGACAGCATAGCGACAGAATTCCAAACATGTGAACTTTATTCCTAGTCTTGCACTTAATCAGAGAAGTGACCATGAGAAGCTGATTGAAACCTCTTGGACCCAGTTTCTTCATTTGTTAACTACAGATAATATCATCATCCTGTCCATATTATGGGATTTTTGGTGAATCTTCCAAATTGGAATAGAAGTGTAATTTATAATTTAAAATAATAAATGCTACATAATAATGAAATGAAAGTGAAGAATCTTCCTTCTCAGAAATACATTTCACTACTCAGATTTGAAGGTTTGGAATTATGTAGTCCAACTAAGCATCATGTGAATCTAAGCTACCTGGTCATCAACGTGGCTGTAGTGACACGGAAGAGCAAAACAATGACCCTTAACCTTGCACACCTCCTAGCTTGGCTGTGGAACAGGAGCCACAAATGGCGAACAAAAGTACGATCACCACAGGGGGAAACTGATAAGCAAAGCACCTTCACTACTCCATCTGGAGCCTGCTCAACCACCTGCTGGGCTGTATCTCACACCTGTGGAGGGGTCGTCAAGGTCCTCACCCCATCATTCAAGACTCTCTACTCCTATCTCATCCTTCCAACTTCAGTCCAGTTTTACTGGACACATATCCTATGCTGTAACCAGAATGGACAGCTCACTGGCCTCTAAATGTCTTGGGTCATTTCCAGAGTTTTCCTTTCCCTTACGCCTTCTCACAAGCCTGGAAAGTTCTCTGTTACCTCACTCCTCTCTAGACAGCCCAGAGCATAGCTTTCACTAACGTTCTGTGAGCTGAGAGATGGGACCACAATTTCCACATCTCTGCCACGTCGGCACCTAGCCCAGCGCTATGTAGCTATCATGGGTGTTCAAGATTGATTTGCTTGCTGTATAAATAAAGAAAATTCAGAAAATATAAAATCTCCATTTTACATTTTGATATTATTATGAAACGTGTAGAGAAATTATGTAGGCACCTAAAGAAATGGAACCGAGTTGGGGAGAATAAATCAAATTAGAGGCATAGATCTGGAAATCTGCAAGGAGAGCCTTTGGCTCACGTCTCTTTTATACGTGCGTTCTCCACATTTCAGGGACTTGTAACTCTGCATCAGAAGTTAATTACTGCTCTTTTTCTAGGAGGCACAGGTAGGTACATATACACACAGAGGTCCAGGATTATTTTTACAGACTCCTGGAACTTTGAACACTTTACCAATGCAATTTTTCATTAAAATATATATTATACCTCAAGTAGATGTATATTCATACATAAATCAAAACCATGTATTACATATCACACATTACTAAAATATACATGATGCACCCAATGGAAATTTTAAAATATTCAACAAAAATACTTAGCAATGCAATTTATAATATTTACTTCCTACACCTAAACACACTGTCTTTCACACTGTACTTTGGAGACTACTCTTTTGGGGAAAGTCTCAAATTAAAACATAAGTTAGGGCTTCCCTGGTGGTGCAGTGGTTAAGAATCCGCCTGCCAATGCAGGGGACATGGGTTCCAGCCCTGGGCCGGGAAGATCCCACAAGCCGCGCAGCAACTAAGCCCGTGCACCACAACTACTGAGCCTGCGCGCCACAACTACTGAAGCCCGCGTGCCCTAGAGCCCGTGCTCCGCAACAAGAGAAGCCACCGCAATGAGAAGACCACACACCGTAACGAAGAGGAGCCCCCACTCGCCGCAACTAGAGAAAGCCTGCGCGCAGCAACAAAGACCCAATGCAGCCAAAAATAAATAAATAAAATAAATTTATATATATATATATATATATATATATATATATATATATATATATAT
>NW_021703781.1:8574098-8647386 GCF_005190385.1 Monodon monoceros | reverse complement strand
ATATATATATATATATATATATATATATATATATATATATATATATAAAACATAAGTTAGAGTCAGGAACCCATTACAGTCCTTTCTTTCATAAAAGGAACAGGACCACCTCAGGGTAGTCAGATTTTCTACACGGAGACTTGGGGAACGAGTGCTCTAGGAAGACAAAAGCAGCCGAAGCTGCCCATCTCTTAAGGCCCAGGACTGGAAATTGGCAGAGTGTCCCTCTGCCATATTGTGTCGGTCAGAGCATCACAGAGCCTGCCCATGGCCAAGGGAAGGGCACACAGACATCACACCTCCATGGGAAGAAAGTCAAATAATTTGTGGTCATCTTTAATCCATCACACCCAGAATAAACATGAAACTGCAGGTATACTTCTATTATGGCAGAGTCAAGCGTTACATTGGCTTTGGGGATGAGAAAAGAGCACTGTCCACACAAGGAGAGAAGTTCCCCCACGGCAGTGGAGGCTATAAGGAGTTGGCAGGAATGGGAAGTAAAGTCCACCACAGGAAGAAGAAACACCAAGCAAATACAGAGGACGCATGCCGATGAGAGGTGGAAAGGTAAGATACTTTGGCTTTTAGATTCTAATTGTAAGGCCAAATGGGAGATAGCTGAACATTTACTTGCTGAAAAGAGGTCTTGTGAAAGTACTATTTAAGAAAAATGAATATGGCAGTGATAGATCACAACTGGGAGAGCCTGATTCCAAAAAGTCAGCTAGGCTGCTAACATCAAATAGGATGGCAGAGAAGCGCAGTTCTTCTAGGAAAAGAGCAAAGGAATGTGCAAGGAGGAATAAGGAGAGGCAGAATGGAACACTGTCATGAAAGCCTTGGAAGGCTTTCAGACCTCACCAAGAAAATTTGCTAAAATTAGCTTATATATGGAAAAAAATTCTCTCCTTGGTTGAAAATAAGGTCTCATATCATTGCAACATTAATATAACCCGATTGTATTTTTTTACTTATTCACTTCATTTATTTGCTTACTAGTTACTATCATTATTTATTACATACAAGACTCTGTGCCAGGAGCTTAGTATTATTTCATGTCATCATCACAACCACTACAAGAAGATGTTAATATCCTCCACTTGGCCATCTATGTTGTTCAATTAATGAAGTAATTATGCATAGTCTGGAATAATATCAAAATGCAGTCATGTATATTAGCTACATAAAATAAACTGCTTTTTCTAGGAATCATGACTCATTAATTTTCTCTTTTCCTCTTGTCATATACTTGCCGAATGGTGATCAGAAAATTCTGTCAAAGTATGAGAAATATTATACCAAACGTCCAAAACGGATTCCATAAAATGTAGAAATTAAGTTTAGTTCACACTATGGCATTTTAAAACCTTAGGTTAATGTAATTAAGAAAAAAGCTGCAGAAATAGTTGCCAACTAAACTTGAGATATAAGTTCAAAACTGTATCAAATGATTTTTAGCTGCCAACACACCACGTACGTAAAGTTAATCTAAGACTTCGTCTTACACGTTTTAAAGCTATCTCTGTTAGAGCATCTCTGAGTAGTTTAATATCAATCATCTATGTTGTCATCCTAATCTGCCAGAAAAGTGAACTTGTAGTAAATCCAGTTATTTTTACACGCACCCTGCAAGCAGCTGTAAAAGTGTGAATGTACAAAATGAAATGCTGGCTGTTTTTTGTATCCCTGGGATGCATTATATTATAAAAAACAAAAGTATTTACGATCTGGAACAAACATAAGTACGAAAGACTTTTTTTTTTTCTTTTGATGACAATGGGCTTTCAGAATCATGACTGTTGAAACAAATAACTTTAGGTAACAAAAACTGGTTCCTGTTAATATGACTAACCTTGTATAACCCAAAATACATTATTTATTTTCCCAGTGAAAAACAAAATAACAATAACAAACCAGTAAACACTTCTGCTCAGAGGAAACGGTTTGTGGAAAAATAAAAGGAATGCCTCCTGAGTTCTCAAATTTAGTATATGCCCCTAAATCTCATTTTCCACTTTAAATAAATTCAGCACTTATGCTTTTTATGTTTCAGAGAAAAGGACAAAAAAAGTTTCACAATTATTTACTAGTTAAATGGATGCAGGAAACAGAAACTCAACTCATAGCTAAATCAAATATAATTTTAAAAATTAATATTTCTACTTACCTTTGAATAGACATGGTATTATCTGGGGATGGAGAGGCCCAAGGATGGTTCGACAAAAGGTTGGTTTTTCCTGTCATTTTACTTATTTACTTTTGAAAGGGGAAGGAATTGAGAATGTGAAGTAGAAAGACCTGGTAGGAAGGGAAACAGTGAAGAAAAGTAGGCAACCTGTAATTGGCAAAGATGTCCCCAGAGGAGCTGGGAGGGGCTGGGATAGGCTGGGGATGGGCCGTGGTAGGAAGTGGGGAGAGAATTAGGGTAGAAAACGGTTACTAGTGACCTTCCAAGGGAAAGGGTCTATGTTTGCATGTGCTGGATGAAACCACGTGGTAAATCAACCTGAAATACCACCTGAAGAGCCCATCCTGCCAAGGGACTTTCATACACATATGTACATATGTGTATACATATACACATACATATATATATATGTATTGTATCAATATATAGAGAGACAAGCACATTCTCTAAGGTTTGCTTGTGTAGAATGTTTGCTAAGCATACACCAAAGAAAAACAGATGTAAAGGAACCGTGAAGGTGTAAAGGAAGCCAATTCTCCCACAATGTAATTTGTTTAAAAATAAATAAATAAATAGATAGATAGACAGATAGATAGATAAATAAATAAACAACATAAGCGGGCTTCCCTGGTGGCGCAGTGGTTGGGAGTCCGCCCGCCGTTGCAGGGGACACGGGTTCGTGCCCCGGTCCGGGAGAATCCCACATGCCGCGGAGCGGCTGGTCTCGTGAGCCATGGCCGCTGAGCCTGCACGTCCGGAAGGGCTTCCCTGGTGGCGCAGTGGTTGAGAGTCTGCCCGCCGTTGCAGGGGGCACGGGTTCGTGCCCCGGTCCGCGAAGATCCCACATGCCGCGGAGCGGCTGGGCCCGAGAGCCACAGCCGCTGAGCCTGCGCGTCCGGAGCCTGTGCTCCGCAATGGTAGAGGCCACAGCAGTGAGAGGCCCGCGTACCGCAGGGGGGAAAAAAGAATAACATAAGCTTTTGCAATTTCTGTCATCTTTATTTCTCCCTGAGATGGTCTGAGACTCAAACGTCATTATCATCTATGTATATTGAACAGAAAATGCATCAGTTTACATCTCCTCTCAGAGGAAGTCACACAATTTCTAAATTTGAATGCTTTCATTATACAATAAAAGAAAAACAATTTAATTTTTAAAATAAACATGATCAGAAACTATAACTCATATAAGTCTGTCCTTCTTTATTGGCACATCATATCTAAATTTAAAGCATTTGTCAGAGAATATAATCTTGAACTTTCTTCTGCAAACACACTGAATTTGATCCTTGAATCAAGCCAGAATAATCAGGACATGTGCATGGGAACCACGTCATGTTTGACCCTAGCAGAACTGTTTTGGCTGAATTTTTCCTGGATATTATGTTATAGACCTCAATAAAGGTCATTTGAAGAAACAGTCCAATGTATCTTTTGTATACACTTTTTAATTTACCATCAGTATCACAGATGATATTCATTACTTCACACAATATCTCTATATAAGGAACTATGGAAGTTTCTCTCTGTGGTACACAGATAACTACACTTCTATTAATCTTTTCAAACCCAAAGAACACTGCATTTTACTTTATATTTTCCTTTCTGTGTGGATTACCAGGAGTCTATAATCCTATTTGTTTCCCATCACTTTTAAGTACACATGAATTGATGTTAACTTATTGCCAGTTCTTTTTTTTTTTCCTATAATTATTTTCCTTATCTCCTTTATTTCATTTTATTGTGTTATATTTGAAGTATTTTTGAAAATTGCCTTAAATCTTTTTTGGAAAAAGGTGTATAGAATCTTTTCTTTTTGATGTAAAGGAATTTAGGTTAAGGAAAGATGTTTTACTTAGATGCAAGGATCAATAATATATAAAGATGGAGGATAATTGCCCAAAGCATTAATGAAGAAGAAAAAAGACAATACGATATGCAGCCTTGGGTTGAAATCGACCACTAGCTTCCCTAGTTACAAATCATTCTCAAATGGTCTGTGTTGGGCAAATCCATCCCCTAATACGAAGTGAGTTCATCGGTTTTCACCACGGAAAAGATGAATTAAGGTACAGCTCTCTTAATACACTGGAGCATTTCCCCAGTAAGCATCAACCCTTCAGTTACGATGGGAAAAAAATGGGAGTTGGAAGCCCATGCCCCAGAGAGAACAGAGAAGGGGAAAAAGCATATATGGATCCACTTCTTCCCTGAGCCAGTTTTTTCTTTTACCTTTCCATTCTTCCCTAATACTTACTCCTTATACTTCCTTACAAGCTAATGGAGAAACAGGAGCCAGCCCTTCTTTCCCAGACACATTTTCCTTTTCAGAACATATTCTGGAGCCAGACTCCACGGGTCTGAATTCAACTCCACCACTGACTAACTTCATGACTTCAGCCAAGTTATATAACCATGCCGTGTCTCAATTTCTCCATCTGTATAATGGAGACAGAAGTACCTTCCTCATAGGGCTGCTCCGAGAATTAATCTCAATGAATATGTGTAAAGTCCCTGAATAGTGTGTGACACACAGTTACAGTTAGTGCTCTTTTAGTAAGAACCATCCCAACATCACCCAGACCATGCATTTAGCTCTGCTTCCCAGCCACACACTACACCCCTAAACCCAGCCAGTATCTTAAAATATGGGCCTTTGGAAAAACAGTCACAGTTTACGGTAACCTTTGTCACTCAAAACCAAAGCCTTCATTTCAGTTTTATTTTTCTCCATAGATTTATCAGCACTCAACATACTATATATTCTACCTTTTCTTTTTTTTTTAATTTTTAAAAAAAATTTATTTTATTTATTTATTTTTGGCTGCACTGGGTCTTCGTTGCTGTGCACGGGCTTTCTCTAGTTGGGGCGAGCGGGGGCTACTCTTAGCTGCAGTGCGTGGGCTTCTCATTGCGGTGGCTTCTCTTGTTGCAGAGCACGGGCTCTAGGCACACAGGCTTCAGTAGTTGTAGCTCACGGGCTCTAGAGCACAGGCTCAGTAGTTGTGGCGCACGGGCTTAGTTGCTCCGCGGCATCTGGGATCTTCCCGGACCAGGGCTCGAACCCGTGTCCCCTGCATTGGCAGGCGAATTCTTAACCAACATGCCACCAGGGAAGCCCTCTACCCTTTCTTTATATAGTTTCTTAGAATATATATTCTATTCTTTTTTCTCCCAACTATATGCAAGCTACTAATACTCATCTGTCTCTGTGGTATGTAATTTCCTGGACAAAACACAATGGCAGCACAACTGAAACCCACAAATTTATACTTTCACACGAGGAGCAATTTCCATCACTGGCAGGGGCGAGTGATAAAACAGTTTCACAAATCACTTGGTTTGGGTCCACACAATACTGTATTGAATCCCACTGTTTATAATTCTCAAAATACTTTACTTTTTAAAAAAATTAATTTTTGGCTGCATTGGGTCTTTGTTGCTGCACACGGGCTTTCTCTAATTGCGGTGAGCGGGGGCTACTCTTCCTTGCGGTGTGCAGGCTTCTCATTGCCGTGACTTCTCTTGTTGCAGAGCACGGGCTTCAGGTGTGTGGGCTTCAGTAGTTGTGGCACGTGGGCTCAGTAGTTGTGGCTCGCAGGATCTAGAGCACAGGCTCAGTAGTTGTGGCACACGGGCTTAGTTGCTCCACAGCATGTGGGATCTTCACGGCCCAGGGCTCGAACCCGTGTCTTAACTACTGCGCCACCAGGGAAATCCTTTACTTTTTAAACTATCCATCATGCACATTCTCAAGCAGTTTATCATTTTATGGTGAGCATTTCTCACAAAGCAACAAAAGTAACAAAGTGTGTATCATTTCTTGATTAGTAAACCAGGTCTTTGAACTGCAGGTGTCCTGGCCTCCATCCAGACAGGTAACACGCTTCCTTTTATCCATAAACCTCAGGGTCCTTGACATTTATTTTTGTTCTCAGAAGTATGAAAGCTTAGTACACTTCATGAAACTTGCATTTTGCTTGCAAATAGGCAAAATGTCACATTTAAAATCTACAGCACTAGACACGGGCCTAATTTGGTACTTTATGGACCTCTGGCATCACTTATTCTCTATTAAATATTAAGTTGAAAGACTCAGTTGGAGCTTTCAAAGCAAAGCTCCTCAGCTCAAATGGAAGCAATATAACATATACAGTAACCCAGATATTTCTGGATAAGAGTATGAAATGGATAGATAATAGAAGAATACTCAAAAGTTATAGTCACAATAAAAACTGCTAAAGTTTTAAGGTGCTTAACACATGCCGAGCATCATATTGAGAGGTTTACATGTGTTCTCTCATTAAATCCTCACTTTCCATCTTTTATTTTATTCTTACCATTTTACAAGTCGAGAAAACTGAGGATTAAAAAGTTCAGTAACCCTCCTAAGATCATACAAAAAAGCCAGGTGGAGGGCTGAATCCGAACTCCCACTGACTGCCCTGGTTAGAACCGGGAAAGGATCATACGAACGTCAAAGATGCAACAAGCAGGGGATTCCTGTGGAGTGACAGTAGCAAGCTGCTTACTTCACTGCTGGCACTCAGAAACAGGAGGGCTGACACTTAGAAACCAAACCACAAATACATGTAAACATCTATGAACAATAAAACAGGTCAGAGGTAGATAAACTTTCAAATGCCACTCATTTGTAAAAGATGAATTTTTACCTCTTACGTATTAGTCATTAAGGTGGCCACAACGTTGCCTGCTCAGAGCTCCCGTTGATAGAACCTGCTTTGGGAAGGGTCGTTGCCTCAGCCCGGAGTTATTGTATTTTTTGATCCGCTGTGGTGTTCACAGCAGGCCACGTGCCCTCCATCAGGCCCAGGACCCCTGTCCCCCCCCACCTCCAGGCACTCCTAGCCAGTGGTCAAGCAAGGGCAGGTCCTAGAATCAGGCTACTTCTGCCCATCTCTGTGCCTCGGAGACTTCCTATCAACCTGGCCAAGCTTTTCTCCAAACTGCACTGTAGTCTGAGACTCTCCCATCCTATTACTTCCCTCCCCCTTCAGAGATGCCAGACCTGCACTGTGGTTTGAAGGTCCTCCTGCCGAGCCCCGTACCCGTCCTCTTCAGCCTTCACAGACACCTCCCCCAAGAAATCCCTGGTGCATCCATTTTGGTGCCTGTTTCTGAACTGACAGAGTTAGATGTGCTCATGAGAATAAGAATACTTTGTTTCAGAATCTTTGCAGTATCTAAGATTGTCTAATAGGATGCGTAATTAATGTCTTGTCTAGTAGAAGGTGTAATTTACATCTATGGGCATCCTTTTTTTAACAGCTAAACTTGTCCTTTCATTTTGGAACGTGTCTGTGTTCAGTGTGCGGAAATATAAGTGGGCAATATCTCGTTTCTAACGTGATATGAAATGTGGTCACGCGACAGTTTGCACAACTGTACAGAGATGTGGCTTTGCCATTTAAGATGAGAACATGGATGTTATTGTAGACATTCGCATATATTTAGGTGAAACCACATTAAAAAAATTAAATCTGTTTCTAAAAGTAGGCATTTTAGCTTAGCTTTTGCTACAACACATGGGATAGCAACAAAGTCATTTCCATTTATTATTCTGAATTAGCTCTATGTTCACAATGATAAACACTGTGAGGTAGGAATGAAAGATTAACAGCAAAAAGACTTCCTCTTTCTTATTTCTTGGAAGTAGGGCTGAAATAAGATGGAGAAGTTAAATTATGTTCATGACAGTACACTGAGCTTGAACTTCGGGGCTTCTGAGCAGACTTCCTGTCCTCCTCGTCTCTCTTACCATCCTTCTCCCCACCATCGTTTAATCAGAAGCAAGGCTAAATCAAGAGTCTGTTTCATCCTTCCAACTTTCACTGCGTTCTGGAATAGAAACGACATTCTTTTCAAATGTAACTGTCAGATATTAATCTAGAGTTTTCTTACAATTTATACTCCCTTTGGGTAATGCATTTTGACACTTCCATTATTTCTTTGTTTGCTGACATCAGGCAATAGACTCTGATTGATCCAACATTATTACAGTGAACTTACATCTTGGTGAAATATCTTGGCTACAGTGAAAATTGATACTGGAAATACTGGAACGTATTCAGCAGTTCAGTGGTTTTTCAGGCAGAGATATTTTAAAACAGGAAACTGTTTTTAAAATCTGGGCTTAATGAAGCAATTAATTTCTAGAATTCCTGGTCTTTTTCTCACTCTAGTTGCAACCCCGTGGAACTGTCATCATCACTTATTGCTGTAGCTCTTCGTGGCTGGGTAATGAGAGTACTGTTAACTGTTTAATAATAAACTATATAAAGTTTTTAAAGAAACATATTCCGACTAGCTTGAATAAATGGCCAGTGATTTCTGCTACATTTATGGAATCCAAACTCAGGTTAAAAACTAATTAAGACACATGTATTCACAATTATTTTAACTTGTGAATTTTTGTTTCATGTGTCCAAAATCTGGGTAGAATGGGACTTTGATTTATAACATGTGGGCATCAATTTGTATTACATAGTTATGGGAAATGGATAAACACCACCTTTTAAAGGATGGGCATATTATTTTATGGAAAGTATATTTATGCAAGAATGTTGTATAATGTAATAACAATACAGGCCAGTCTGTTTAAATTTCACACTTTGCTTAATTTTTAAGTATATGGCATTTAATCAGTTGATAATTTTATTTCTAGAATCTAATTAAAAAGTTATATTAAAATATAGTATTCAATTTAAAAAGGCAATAGGATTTAGGAAACGAAGATCAAATATTTTATGTATTATGTTCATTTTGACTACCTTATTCATCTATTTTGCATTCAGTAATACTGCATTGTACAATATATTTTCTTTTATTTTTTCCCATCCCTTGGCTGGATTTTTTTTTTATTGGCTACCAGGTTAAAATCATTAAAACGATCTTACTGAAGTTTGCAACCCTGATTAGAAAATCTGATTAAAAAAATATGTTCCAGGCACTGTTTAAAGTGCTCCACAGGCGCTGAATTCGTTTAATCTGCACGACATCTGTGAAGTGAGTCTGTACCATTCCTATCCTTGGTATGCCGGAAGGAAAGGAAGGCACCAGAGCTGGGGTAAGCTGCCCACGGCCACATCTAAGCCAGCATCCAAATCCCCATTCTGTGCCCTCAACACCATGAGAGGCCACGTTTGTGACTTAACAGTCTCTTCTTACCTCAATATGCATCCTTGGCAGTAATCTTGGTATTGTCCGGTATGACTTACAAATTTAATTCTGCCAGATTATAAAATATAGGCTGTTTTACCTCAAATTCAGATGGCTAGGGTGTGCTTTCTCCACTCACTGAGCACTTACTGGGCTGATAATATACAGTGCCATTTAGCACCGACACATTCCATCTATCACTTCACCACTATAATGTGATTCTTAGGATCAGATCCACAAATGTTCTATTTTATAAGTAATACCTCAATACTGGCTTGAGAAGAATGATTAAAGGATTTAAGGAGAGACGCCTAACCAAGGATAAATTATCAACATCTTGTAATGCCACATGATACAAAATGAATATATTACCACTGCAGGCATTTATGAGCCTGAGTAACCAAGGAAAATTATACCAGCAGCAAGGAACTCCCAAGCATTGTGAAAAAAGTCTATATCCTTTTTTAAAGGACGTTTTTACACCTAGCTTCATGATTTTTTTCTAAACACTCATAATCAAAAGTGGGATAGCTACAAACTCAGTTTTCATGACCATATTTATCCTCTACACGGCTAACACTGTGTGAGAGAGGAAATCTGTCATAGGCTAGAACGAGGCCAGTCCTAAAATTAACATACTGAAATGACAGGGTTGTTCAACGAAGTGACAGAAATGGCAGAATTTCATTTTTTTTTAATATCATCAACAATTAAGAATCAACTTATAGAAATACATGACAAATAGATTAGAAACAAAAAGTGGTAAAGTATAATTCATTCTGTAGATTTTAACTCGGCACTTATTTTCCAGAGCAGGCTCTGCGCTAGACCCTAGGATTCAAAATGAATAAGATACAGCCCCTGCCACCTAGAAGTATGTAGTCTAGGGAGCAAGACAGACAAGTAATAAATCATTAAAATACGGTGTGATGAGTGCTGCCCTTGCAGGAAGAGCTCAGTGAAAACAGGCACTACTGCACTAGGCTAGCAGAAGTGAAAAATGATGCAACCTCACTAGGGGTCCATTTGGCAGTATATTTCAAAAGTATTAGAAATGCACATGCCCAGGAATTCTTCTTCTAGGAATTTGTCCTACAGATATAGTATTAGATGTGCACAAGAATCCTTTGTTTTTAAAAGAAAAGTATGTTAAATAGCCTCGACGGCCAACAAGAGAGGAACTCTTACATTAATTACACTCTACCTGTGTGATGGACTATTATGAAAATATTAAAATAATGTTTTCTAAGAATACTTAAAGCTTTTAAAAATGCACATGATCTAATATTAAGTGGAAAACAGAATACAGAGGTATATACATACCAGTTCCTGAGTTGATTTTGTTGTTGTAACTGCTTGCTTTTTGGAGGAGGAGAATGGGTGTGCATAAACAAATTGGAAGAAACTACACTAAAATACTAATGATATTTATCTCTAGACATGGAGATATGTCCAGATGGTTGATATTTTATGGTTGATATTTTTACCTTTTTATTTCTATATTTTTATAGAATGTATTTATATTAATTTTAGAAGCAGTATATATATATTTTTAAATTGAAATAAAATTGACTTACAATATTGTGTTAGTTTCAGGTGTACAACACAGTAATTCAGTTATATTTTTTTCAGATTATATCACATTATAGGTTGTTACAGGGTATTGAATATAATTTCCTGTTCTATACAGTAAATCCTTGTTGCTTATCCATTTTATGTATAGTAGTTTGTATCTGTTAATCACATACTCCTAATTCGTCTCTCCTTCCCTCCCTCTCCCCTCTGGTAACCATAATTTTGTTTCCTATGTCTGTGAGTCTGTTGGAAGCAGTATATATTTTTAAAACAAGAGATAACTAAAGGTACCTCAGAGAAAAGCTTTAGAGTAGAGGGGGAATTTGAGATGGGCACAGAAGTATGATAAAACTCTCACCTGGAGGAGGAGGGGGAAAAGCATTCTTGACAAAGGGAACAGCATGTGCAAATGCAGAGCCATGAGACACTTAAGAGAAGTGGGATCTATTCGGCTGGAGGAAAAGGTAACGAACAGTGGCTTGAAAGGCACAAAATGTGTAACTTGCAAAGGTCCCTATGTGATTAACAGGAACAGGGAACCCATATTTATCATATAATTTTGAGTTTCCAGAATTTGAGAGCCTTAACTAAGCCTCCAAAAATTTACTTAGTGTAAGTGGGCACCTACCTGACACACGGCTGAGCAGGGACTTGAATTTGGGTGCTCTAATCCCAAACCCATGTCTCCTTCCACTGCACGTTGCTGCCCTGCCACTTTATGCTACAACTACACACACACACACACACACACACACACACACACACACACACACACACACACAGCAAAAAGTGACAAGTCATCCTAAATAATAGAAAGCTGAGAAAATGAAGTCTGGGGAAAAAAGCACTGTCATTAAGTAAATTTCTTGTCGTGGTATCTATTCTACTTAACACAGAATAGAATTTAGAGCTATCTGCAAATTCCACACCTCTTTTCAACTCCTCCATTTTTACCCTGGGATCAAACCAAAGTTGAAACCGGAATCAATCTGTGGGAAGGAGTATGAAAAATTATTTTTATATGTTAAACATCCTTCCGTTTTTCAAGTCTCCTTCAGCCTCACACAGTGATCTTTATAATCACCTTCTTTGCAAGTTTGACGATGTTGGATTGTATTGTTCAGGCTTTGGCCCAGTAATTTTCTTTTGTTCTTTTTTCTAAATGATAAAGCTAAAACATTCTTTCCTTTAAAAATAAAAAAGACTTTGTTGGTATTGCATTGCTAAATACCTAAATAGAGTTAAATATGCTAAAATTATACTAATAATGTCTTGGGGGGTTGACCAGATAAACTAAATTGAGCTGTCATAAGCCCTCTTAATTTACTTGCCCAGCAGAATTGTAAATGTAGCAGAAAACAGCTTACTGTAATGTAAACAGAGCTTTCCCTGCACTGCGCGCAGGACAAGTTTATTTAACGTAATATATTACACTCACCCATCATTCCTACCTTTCAGTTTATACTTTTATGGTAACAAACGGTTATAATAAACAGAGCCGTTGTGTTAAAAATCAAATGGAAGGCTCAGTGTTCATCCTCTAGTTGAAAAGAATCTGACATTCCTCAACTTTATACTTTGTGATACCGAAGACCCACAGAACAGAGTATTTTAAAAGTAGAAAGGCTCTCAATTCCTAATATTGACCCACGGAGAATTTTGGTCTAAGTTTGTTATTTCTAGTCCATCCTCTAGTATCCTTTTTCATGGTTTAGATGATTTACAACCACATTGAAAAAAATTAACTATTTGCCTGAAGTAAAATTACTTGGTGTTTTATGGGAAGATTATTACCAATACTCCTTTTAAAATTATCTTATAACAACAGCAATATTTTAGTCCTGATAAATAAGTCTGTTGAAACATCATTTTGAATGTTTACGAAAGAACATTTATTTCAATTTTTAGGCAACTTAGGTCATCTCTTCTCTTATGAGGTAAAATTGGGCTAAATATTTGTTACAAACTTGATAAAGTGTTCATGTTCTAAAAAAACAAGTATTTTTACCTCAAGTTTGTAACAAATACTACATATCATTTCTTGGCAAAATAATTCACTATATTTGAGATATCTTTTAATGAAATATATGCTAGGCTCCAACCTAATGTATTAATAACTTGCCAAGTGTTATTTCATGTATAATTATTTAAAAAATAAAGTTAATAATTTGGCTAAGACTCTGATAGAAAGTGAATTATATAGGAACACTGTGTCCACCTTTCAGAACCAAGAGCAGAGTAAACAACACCCTGACAGTGGCTGATTTAGGAAAGAAACATTTCTTGAGCATTTATGATGTGTTGGACGCTTTGCTAAATCTTTTCCTATGTTGTTTCATTTAATCCCACCAAATCACTTTACAAGGTGCCTTTAGTATAAAAACAAGGCTTAGAGAGTTGGAATAATTCCCCCAAGACCTTGTGATGGTGAAGTGGCAGAATCCAGACTGGAATCCAGGTCTGTCTGACCTGAAGTGTGTGTTTTCTCAAGGACAAAGTGTTGGGTGGGGTTTACACCCTGTAGTGTGGCTGGGATGCATCTAGCATTGAATGATGACACACCAAACCCAGCCCCAAACTGAGAAGATACTAAAAAGAGTGTAGAGGCCAAGAAAAACACTCTAATTCTTAATGTCAACTCCAAAGATGCCTTCTTGATAAGTTGATTCCAACTTGAAGGCTCTCTTTTTCCTGTTTGAACCAAAAGCTCCTACTATATAGTATTAAGAATTTGTAAATGTTCTGTTTGCTTTTCTGGCACTCAGTTGCTCTTGAAAAAAATGCATGCATTTTTTTTTTCCTCCAGAACTTTCCTTTCTGCCCTTCCCTCTCTCTCTCCCCAAATTCTTGGAATATTCTAAGAAAATACGTATAGAAACTAACTTAGAAAAGCCACTTTCACTTAATCCTGTCTTCCTACATCTTTTTTTGTATAAAGATTCTCAAGACATTTTCTAACATAATATTTTTAATATTGGGAAGTCATGAATCCCTCTTTATCTCTAAAAAGAAAAATATATTACCAGCCCTATCTTACAAGCTATTCTGAAAAATCAAAGTGAAGTCATTTAGTAAATATTTTAAAATCTTAATCAATTTTAAGTTGGTGATGAAATTGATTACGTACACACATATTCATGAATAGATTCTAATTAAATAAAATTTGTAAAATGTGGAAAAACCAAAAAAGTCACTTATAGACCTGCTACTCCCAAACCCAATACAATAGCAAAATATATCCTCTCGGGACTTCCCTGGTGGTCCAATGGTTAAGACTTCGCCTTCCAATGCAGGGGGTGCGGGTTCAATCCCCGGTTGGGGAGCTGAGATCCCATATGCCTCACGGCCAAATATCCAAAACATAAGACAGAAGCAATATTGTAACAAATTCAATAAAGACTTTAAAAACCTTTAAAAAGATTATCTACTTTTAAAAAAACAATATATATGTCCTCTCTTTTTATTAATGCCTATATTTTTACATACATAATTTTTGTATCCTGCTTTATTTATTTAATATTATATGGGCAATTTCCATGGTATTGAATAATATTACTAACGTCCTTCCAAAAGATCCCTTATAGAGTCGCTGCTTACTTAATCATTCCCCACTTCTAAATGAACATTTAGATTACTCCAATTTCTCCTGCTTAAATAGGGCTGAAATGGAAATGCACATCGCTTTCACCACACATAACAGTATTGCTGTAGAACAGGCCATACAGTATTACACATATTACTAAGTTGTTTTTTCAAGAATTGTACTATTTATACTGCTGTTGGTAATTCATGAGTTAGCCCATTTCACTGCACATTATCAATGAAAATGTCTTAAAAATGTGTGTCTAATCTACAAAGGAAAAGTTAGCTCATAATGGTTTTAATTTATATTTTTCTGATTACTGTTTAAGTTGTAGTGTTTTTGTTCTTGTTTAGACATGTTGATCACTCTTTAGCAAATGGTTAGTCACATACGTTGATCGTTAATCTCAGATGTTTACTCATTTCTTAACAGTTTAATTGATACCATTATATACTAAAGACAGTTTCCCTTTATTTTGCTACAAGTTATATTCACAGGTTAATAAGCTCCTAATTTGATTTTTCATTTGGTATAAAAGTTATAAATAAAAATGCATTAATTCTATTTGTTATATCTTCTGTCTTCAAGGCTTAGAAAGCACACACCACTTAAGATGTTCGATAATTAACTCAATCTTTTATTTTTAAGGGATCAGTACCCTCTGTAGTTGGCTGCTTTGCTTTCCTCCCCCTTGGACTGTTCCTTAATGGCAGGCTCTGTCTTTCATCTCAAATCCCCAGTGCTTAGTAAATAGCACTCCATATTTACTGGCTCTATGGATGGATGAAAAGATGGATGATGATGCTAATAATAATGGCTAATATTATTTGACTTCTTATTAAGCACTGTTCTAATCACTTTTATAAACATTAACTTGATGCACTGAGGTTTCTATTCTTAATCATACCTACATAATAATCTTGGAAAGAGTCACAAATCCATGTTAAACAGCCTGCTTTTCTAATGAAGGGGCATTAGAGAATAAACATCAAACTTATGCCTCCACCCTATGCCTTAGAGGGTGGCCACGCTATCCACCAGCAACTGTAAAATAAAGGAGTACGCAGAGTGCCATGAAACATTAATGACATTCCAGCTCCTGTTGTGAATCCATTTTCTCACTCCTAAACTCAGATGCCTTAGTCTTGAAACGTGTCTGTTATATGCGTAGTCACTTTCCATTACGTTCTGTGTGTGTTTTTTCCTTCATCAGCAGAAAGAAAATAATAATACAATCTCTTTCATAAGGGTGCAATGAGGAGTAAATGGGGAAATACTTAGGGCAATGCCTGACCCCTGGAAGAGCTCAAAAACTCTCAGCTATGATCACCAGCATCATTTTTATTAGACAAGCCAGCATCACCTGTGTCTTCATTCTTTCTCCTTTGCCAAGCTAGACAAGTTTCTGAAAAATTATTATTTCATATCTGTATGGTTCAACTTCCCCAACTTTCACATATTCTTCCACATTACAGTCGGATTACCCTTCACGAAGATAACCACCTCCAGTGTCAATCATCTCCTCAGTGCTAAATCTGCTGGCCTCTTGCACAAAATGAAATCGTCATCCATCCCCCTAAACCTTCCAAACCTTCCATCCTCCCTGTCACTAATGCCAGAGACCTTGGTACCATCCTGGTTCTTTCCCTTTCCACGTGCCCCTACAAGTAAATCATCATCAAACGAAAAATCATCCAATCCAATCCTTCCACCTTAGAGAGGCTCTCCATCCTTTCCACCCCAACTCTCTCATTTCAGGTCCCTCCTGTATGCCACTAGGACATATGCAACATTCTCTGTTCTCTTTTAATTCTCTTTTTCTTCAACTAAAACATGCTATATTCTTTCATCCGAGTTATCATTCTAACATTCAGTTGACTTTCCCCCTAAATTCTCTGAGATCAACTGAACTGAACAGACTTTTCAGCGTGACATTCCAGGTGTTCCCTGATCTAGTTCCACCCCACCCCCCTACCCCCTGCCTCGCAGTCTTCCATCTCCATCCCTATCTACTCCTCACACTTGACGTCTCTCCTTAACAAAGATCTACCCACCTTTCAGATCCAAGCTCGCCCATCAGGGCCTCTAATGAAGTCCTTCTTATTCCCTCCAATACAAATTAATTGCTTCCTCTTTTATAAATCCCTAGTATTTTATATCCTCCTCAATTTATTCAAAGCACTCTTTTTATTACAGTTGTATATGAAATGCCTCTCTCTCCTATTATAAGGCAAAATGTCTTGCTTACCTTTGTAGGACTGGTTGTATCCAGTAGAATCTGTGTGTGTGTGTGTGTGTGTGTTATTTAACTCTTTTCATCTTATTTTCTTCTTTTTTCAAAGAGAGAGCAATTAAAAATATATAGAGAGAAGCCAGATGGAGTTAAAATATAATGGGCTTTCATATTTTCTCTGGTACATAGGAATTGTGTGACTCTTGAGGGAAGACCCACAACCAGCTTAAGGCTTTTCTTTTGCTTTTTTTTTTCTTTTAGCCCATCTCTAAAGCAAGAATACTAATAACTAAGCTGAAGGGTTCTTGTAAGAATCGAAGAAGACATATACATGACGTACCTGGCATGCTTGGTTCTTAGTACAAAAAGGTCATGATTGCAAGTATTAAAAGTGAATGTTTCACAAGCTCTTTTTTTGGTAGGCATTGCATAACACAATAAGTGTAGAAGGATTTTGTTAGCTATAAAATATGAAACACATTTTATATGAAAGAGCTCAAATAATACAATTAGGAGAAAAGGAAGACCTCAACAAATGTTTAATTGATTCTTCTTTCAGTCTCTCTCAAATTCTATGTGATGACAAGTTTCTACTCAACCAACTTGAGGCATACCTAGCCTTTGACAAGTCAAAATATTATATGACTAATGTTTAAACGAAAAAAATAATAATTTTCTTTAAATTTTCACTTCCTAACCATTTCTTAGAATCTTCATTAAAGTAAATAGTTTCCAACAAAGTACTCTGTATTTATTATATACAACTTTTGATGTCACAGTCAACTTAAAAAAAGTCCCCCAAATCTCATCCTAGCATCTGTTCTTCCCCACAGACACTTTGATGTGATCTTTGCAATTCCAACTTCATTTGTGCTTATGTAAATGTAATAGTTCACTGCAATTTTTTCCAGACTTGATGTTCTCATAATTATTTATTTAGAAGAACTGGTATCAATTTTATACCCGTAACTCTACAAAAAAAGTTCTCCTTAGCTGCCGAAGACTTCAGTAAGAAATATTCACTTTGATACCATATTAGGAGACTATATGACTCATGAGAAATTATGCAACCATCAGATTATTCCTCAAATACATGACTCTTCTATAAATGACTTTCATCCCCTACGAACACCAAAAGCTGCAAGTCACATATGGGAGGAGAAAAATACTGTAAATTCACTTCAAATATTTTTATAAGTGAGAACAGTTACCTCAGACTTTTGAAATTCACTAGTAAATGGAATAAAGTAAGCTTTGTTATCTCACAATAAATTAAACACAAAATGTTAAAGATAGGTGCATCTATTAAGTTGACATTTTATCCTTATTTGTAAATACATTTTTTTAAACCTCAGCCTTGGGTAAAATGTAGCCGAAGGCCTTGTGCATATTAACAACTGGCATGCCCACTGTTGGGTAGAGAGAGGAAACCAGCACAAAGAATTCACCAGAAAAGAAACTACACAGGTTCTAAGTAGGAAATGAGTATTCTGATTTTCTCTCCCAGGCCAGTTCTTGCTGCACACATTTGTTTCCAGAGATAGTCCATACCTCTCAACCTGAAAAATTCATTAACCTCAAGAACACAGAAAGAAAGAAAAACGTCGTGTCTATCTACGCCGCATCAAGAACTAACACGCATTTGATGTCTTCAATGCTAAACGACATACAATCTGACAGGACCTGATATTCAGCCCCGCTATGTGAAAGGAAGCATTTGAGAAAACACACAATTATATACACTTTGACAATTAATATATGGGCCGCCTCTTCTCTAGGTATACAATGAAATTCAAATAGCACCGTATGCTAAAGACATAAATGATGTATTTGGAGTTGTATCTTCATTTCTCTTAAGTGTTTGTTCTCAAGGATTCTAAGATTCTTCACCTGTGCGTGGTAACTTGAGTTCGGCTAATGAGAAGGGTACGGATTCTTACACACACAAACAGCTTTATAAAATAAACTGGTCAGGGCAAGAATTAAGAATTTTGTCTTATTTAAAATTATTAATTACAACTACGAAAAATAAGGAAGAGCTTTAACAACCTGGGAAAGCCTTTCCTAGTCTCTCTCAAGAACTTACTTGTAAGGATTTTCACTGCTTTATTTTATCACAGGTCACAAGCATTTCCACTGTCTAAGGACCTTTTCAAAATGTCCTGGCACTTGGTTTGGTCCATTTAGTGTCCATCCCCCTCCCCAACATTTGAAAACCGGCCTATTATTGGTTTGCAGACAGATATGCCCAGCTATAAATCTACTAATTCTTATACCCTCCATTTGTAGATTCCATTCTGCTCAAATGTAGAGAAATACTGGGAGCTCTGAATGAAAAAGGAAGCAAAAGAAATGTCAACTCGCCCCTCTACCTTTTTATAGGGAAAAGAGACTTTAAAACATCTTAGAGATACTGATGAAACGTACAAGTGTCCAAAGCCTTACTCAGAACCACACAGAAAAGCATGAAAACTAGCTCCGATTTAGGTAATGGTCATGGTTTTGCTTCCTTTTTTGTTTTGTCTTACTTCTGCTTAACTCGGCTAGGAACCAAGAGCTCTAATAATTTTTCCAATTATAAATGTTCTTTCACATTTTGTTTCCATTTCAGATCTAGTCATCAGCAAATGATGCAGGCTTGAAATAATAACCAATAATTTGGGGAAACTTTATAAACCTTTCCTCTCGTTAATCATCACTATCAGGAGAATTTATTTCTGCTTTTATTCCATTTCTGTCCTCAATCTGCTGATTTATAAATTTAGCTGTCAATACTCAGAGGACTAAGCAATGGAATGACTGTCAAAGAGAGTACCGTCTGCCTTACAAAGAGTAAATGCAAATTCAATCACCCAGGGGAGACTGAACTCTTTACGGAGTTTAACCATAAAGATGTCAGAGCTAATATTACAGGTTTCCAGGCAAGGATTAAGAAATTACTTAATTAGGTACAGTTTGGGTGACGTGCCATTTTAGCACTATTCGAAAGGATACATTTGTTAATTGGCTAAAGAACAACAGAGCACTGAGACCTGTTCTCTGACAAAAAAATATTACATTCAGTAAGTACTGATATGACTATGAGATAGGAATACTTTGACCCTTTAAACATCACTTTAATGATAAAAATGCCTTATGTTCCTCCAAGTTGGAATGACCTAACACATGCATATAGAGTTAGTCCTGCCCTTAATGCCAGTATTTCTCCTAAACAGGACACACACATTGTCTGAGACCAGCAGACCAAGATTTGCTGGTCTCCTGTCCTCTCTTCTTTTCCCCTGTGACTCATTTTCAAGTACTAGCTTCTTCACTTTTCACTCACGTCTAAACCTACTGGCCTCCTGGCCTTGTAGTGAGGTCTTTTAAACTTCCTGACACCATCTTCTTGCACATTATTTTCTAAGATCTAACGGGCAGATGCCTTGTCCTAACTGAAGACACGACTGCCTTCTGCTCCCTAGCAAACCTGCTCTGTAGTGACAGCCCCAGCGTCCTAGACATGCCCAGCTTGCACCATTCAGGTGCAAAGGCCCAGGCATAACAATCTCGAAATAACTATAATATATCCTAATACCCCAATGAAACCTAAGTTTAAAGGAATTTTAACAACCCGGACATCTTTAAGATCAACTTCATAGAGTATGTTGGTTGACTGCCTTCTCCATTATTCTAAAAAACACAAATAATTAGAATTTGTGCACAAGCCCTCTCTTATCTTTCTTTGTACCCTACTTCAATTTCCCCCTTTCCTGTCCTCACAAACTTCCAGGTGTCCAGTGTCCTGGTGCTGGCCACTTGCATCCAAAGCTCTGACCCCAGCGCCCCCAGAAGCTACGGTCCTCAGAAGCACCACAAATTCTAATTCTACTTCTCCTTCCTCCATAAATTTACGTTTTCCCACAAGTGACTAAATACAAAAGCTACAAAGTGCTAGCGTTATTATTAAAGTCCGTACAGCCATTTGGATTTAGGTCTCAAAAGACAGCCACATCTTGACCTGACCACCTACGATAAGCCAGGAGTTCCAATCCAACACAGACCCAAGGCACATGTTTCAAAACTGTATTTGTTACTAACCATTATCTAGTGGCCTTCAATGGAATTGCTGGGCTACCCAGGGCCATGTGCCCTTTTCAGTAACTGCCACTAATGTGTCTGAATCTAGATTTTCACACTAAGTACTCCAAGAGAAGATACTCCTGCAACTATTTAACAAATCAGATAATAAGCTAGGCTCAACTTACACAACTCTTTAGAAGGAGGGTGATTATTGTTCATTACAATCAGAGTTGTATTTTGATTCCATATGAGACATTCTTTGTTTCCAGAGTCCCTAAGTTCTGTTGATTTGGTTTTTCATTCTTTGATGAATGGTGCATATTTGGGCAACCTTTTGCTTAGGCCCTTTCAGAATTCTGGAATAGGTTTCAGAAGCCCATCACTACTGAAAAATATTACACTGTGAAATAACTATGTTTTCTTAGATTGCACACAATCAGAAAGCCTCGATGCTCTTTATAAGAGATTCATAACTTGATAAAAATATCTATTATCTCTTCTAACATATAGATCTCTTAAACCTTCTGTAGCTCAGAAAAGCTTCTCATAACTCAAATATTGAGTCACTGCTGGGACTGACAAAACAGTTCTATCAATTTCATAGTAACTGCAGGTTCACTATGACTCCATGTCATACAGATAATCTACAGGAAGGAGCTTATATGACAAACTTTGGTGTATCACAGGAAAATATAAAAAATCAGACTCCAGACTCCACCAGGGTCAGCACGCTAAGATAAGCAGCGTAATGCCTTGTTCAACTTGAGCAAATCAAAGCAGAATCTTGTTCTTTATTAGTTAGTTTATAAAGGGCAGCTCCATTTTCAGCTGGATATGAATTTGAAATCACAGAGTTGGCTTTACTTGAATATGTCTGTGTTTATGCATGTGTCGAAAATCTGCACTATTTATAATTTATGTAAGTTTTACATCTCAATTACACTTTAGCTATCATTTGAGAGATTACATCTTTTTTAACTATTAAGAAACATCCCGGGGTAGAAATAAATGTTAATGTACTTATAATATCATGCAAGATGGTTTAGGTGAGAATGTGTTTTGGTATATTTTAAAATGCAACATGCTTATGGCTGAAGAAGAAATACAGTGCATAAGGAGCCGTTAACGAGCTTTAAGATCCGTGGTTACATCTGCCATTTCTATTTCTTGTGACCTACACCATGTGATTCCTCCATTCCCTACTTCAATGACCCCAGTGGGGAGCACAGTTATTCAGGAAGCAAAGCACTAGGAAGACAATAAGGCCTTAGAAATCTGCAAGAATAATTCCAAAACCCTTCTAGTTTTCATCTTAAACAGATGAAATGCTTTGTACTTTTAGCAGCAGCGATCAAATGCTGTCCATGCTCTCTAGTTTCAGATTCCAGTCTCAGATTCCCTGAGCTCTTCTGGTGAACCTTTTGGACTCTCATTTCTATTTGGTCACTGTTTCGTCTTCTGCCACTTCAACGGTCCAATCAGAAAGGCTCTCCATGCCACCACAATCCCCAAGGTCCCCAAGACCACTGGGGGTGGGGGAGAAGACAGTGTCCCAGAGCAGAGATGGTAGTATTATTTCAAAGCTCTGAACGAAGCATGACAAAGGCATCAAGAATTGTTTAACTGGGACAGAAGTTCAAGTTTGCATTACTCAGTAGACTACAGACTATGTGAGGCCACTTATTTAAGAGAAAAAAAGACTTCCTGTGTGAGCTATGTTGTATCTGGTGAGTCATTCACATGGTCTAGAACTGGAAATCCCATGAGAGGTCACTTCATGGGGGCTTCCTTCAGTGATAAGGTCAAACAAAAAACTGGGTAGGCAAAAGCATACCTCCCAATAAAGACGGAGTAAGAGTAACACTCAAGTCTGGGTTTTATCTGAGAAGGTGCTGGAGAAAACAACAAGGCATAAAGACAGAATCCTACCTTACTACTAAACTTAATATGTCTGCCCTAGAAAAAGTAACCATTTCTTTGACGTTTTTCATTTGCATAACATTTGAAAAAGAGGTTACAAGAAATCCCATATAGAAAAAGTATCTCAGTGCAATTAATGAAGTGAGAGAAATTCATAAAGCTCTTTCACTTTCAAACAAAACAACGACCAGCGACTTTTCCCTGGCTGGTTCGGACAGGTGGGTGAAACAGAGGAAAGAGTACAGCAGCAGACACAGGAGCAAAGAAAGCTGTGTCATCCCCACACACCGCCGGGCTGCCCACAGTAAAATGCCACGGGGCAGGGGCCACCTGCCCGCTCAGTTCATGGTGGTCTCGCGAGAGCTGCTCAGGACCCACAGCTCTGTTTGCCGTGGGGAAGCACGTGCTCATCCTGGTGCCTCTACGCCTGAACGCTCAGGACCAACGGTCCCTTGGGAACCTCCAAGTTCCAAATGGCTGGTGTCCCTCAAACTAGCCAGTTCAAAGACGCCTTGACTAGTGAAAGTGGTCTCTTTTAAATTAATGTGTTTACAATCTGCTGGAAAACTTCAAGAAAACTCTTCCAAACCAATCCTACTGTCTTTTAAAATACTAAGCTAAATAGCCAAGATTTCGCTCCCTCTCTTTCTTACGTGCCCATGAGCGGGCACATGCACACATGTGCATATACAGATTTTTTAAAAAAAATTTGTCTCATTATTATTTACAGTATCTTTCAAACTTATTTTCAGAAAGTACCACATATCTTTAATTCTCAAAAGAGAAATGTGATCCTCCTAACAATGCCTTACATAAAGCCCTAGCACTGCAAAACATCACACTATGGAAATGCTGAAAAAAAGGTAGGACTTTCCTGGTGGTACAGTGGTTAAGAATCTGCCTGCCAATGCAGGGGACACGGGTTCAAGCACTGGTCCAGAAAGATCCCACATGCCGCCCAGCAACTAAGCCCGTGCACCACAACTACTGAGCCTGTGCTCTAGAGCCCGTGAGCCACAACTACTGAGCCCATGCGCCTAGAGCCCATGCTCTGCTACAAGAGAAGCTACTGCGATGAGAAGCCCGCACACTGCAACGAAGAGTAGCCCCCGCTCACCGCAACTAGAGAAAGCCCAGCGTGCAGCAACGAAGACCTAACGCAGCTAAAAATAAATACATAAATAAATTTATGAAAAGCTTAGACTTTCGGCCTAAGTTATAATATATAACACATAATTTAAAAAAAAATAAGGCTATAAAATTATTTCCAGGAAAAGCAAAGGTCCATTTGAGTTCAAGATTAAATCTAGGCACTGAAGAAACATGTTGGAACTCACCTTCTAGACTTTATCTGTAAAGCATGAAAAACAGCAGAGCATCTTTTTAAAACTATGGACATTTGCCAAAAATAAATATGAAACTTCCAAATGCCTACCTCAGATACTGATCTGTAGGAAAGCTATAGGTATCAATGCAAACATTCATTCACTTATTCACTCAGGATTTCCTTGGGATAAGAAAATCCCACCAGCAATAGTGGGGAAACTTTTTATGCCCTCCTTGAAAGCATTGAACATTACTAGTTTTCTTTTAAATTTCTAAAAAAAGTTAAATAAACGTTCATATAATTTTCTTTAAGTTTTATAAAACATTTATTAATTGGAAATACATGGGAACAATACTGCCCTCCACAGGCAGTAAAGTCCTACAATGAAGTCCTAAGGTGGCAGCCAGCATGAGAAAAAAACACGAGATCTCAAGAGGTCTGCTTCGCTTTCTACAGACTGATATTTGGAAATCTCAAATTCTCAACCAAGATACCCATTCCTGTTTCCTTTCAAAGCAATTACAATTCCATCATTTCATCTCAAGGTATCCTTCCTTCCTTCTTTCTCTGTCCTCCTGCTTCCTTCTTTCTCTCTCAATACCAACCGAATATTATATATGCTAGAACATAAATTCATGTATGCAGGGATTTTTCATTCACTGTTTCACTCGCTGATGTGTTATAAGCACTTAGTGCCCCACAGATAGTAGGTGCTCAATATTTGTTGACTGCCACTGAATATGCCCATTCCTATGAAGACAGTGGTAAATAAGACACAGTTCCTGCTCTCAAAGCAGTCACTACATATTTGAGGAAACAGACCAGATTATCATATAAACACACGTGCTATGTGGTAAATTATAAGAGTCATGAACAAAAGGTTCCTGGAATACAGAAGGGCAGCACAGTAACTCTACTCCTATATAGATGGGGCGTCTTAGGAAATATCCAAGAGAAGATGTTTCTCTTAAGAGGAACAGGAATTAGCTATACAGACAAGGCAAGCAATGGCCCTCCAGGTAGACAAAAATAGGACATGTAAAGACTTGGAGTATGAGATCACAACATACTGCCTGCCCAGCTACTGAGAGGCTTGTTTAGAGATGACGGTGCAGAAGTTACCAGGCATTATCAAGGCTCAAGCGTAACTGACGGGAAACCAAAGAAAAAGTTTAAACAAAGAAGTGATTTGATCAGACTGTGATCTTCAAAAGCAAGTTTTGAGGTAGGGGGAGGAGGACAGGTAGAAAAGACAAGAAGACTGAAGCCTAAGGATTAAGTGCATTTGTTGAGGCAAAAAATGAGAAGAGCCTGAACTCAGGCCATAGAGGTGCTTTTAAAAGAAAGAGAATGGATAAGAGAGATATTTAGGAAATGGGGTTGTCATGACTAAATGACTCACGGTGAGAGCAGGGGAATTTAGGCTGATCTGAGCTTTCTGAATTGAACAATTGAGAGCCTCTGAGTTCCATTCACTGAGACCATGGATAAAGGTGGCTGTAGAGGTTCTGATATTTGGGGAGAGATAAGTTTGGGTCCTGGGTTTGAAGTGGAGGTTTGGGGCAACTGATGGAGCCATGGATCGGACAGTTAATAACACTGGTAGAGATGAAGACAGAGCACTGGGCTGGCTGAAAAGCCTTAACTGATAAATTCATGTTTGGGGTTAAGGTAACCCAAAGGGCGGTGGGAGAGGATAACAAAGAGGACAGAACTTAATAAAAAATTGTTGAATTGATAAAAGGACCCAGGATAATATCCTGGGAAGCCCCAGTACTCAAAAATAAAAGAGCCTATGAAAGCAGCTTAGACAGTGATATTTGTGTATTATTTAACACACTATCTTTGGGTAGAAAATGCATTCGACGGAATTTGAGTTTCTCTTTCAAGTCTGTGGTACCAAAGAAAACTCATCTTCTTTCTAAATTAGATTATTAAATGATACCATAATTGGCTTTCATACATTCCATTTTCATACATATCCTGTTTATCATACCATATATTCATAAATGAGCATCAAAACCAACTTTTCAAAGCAAACAAAGTAGATATCCTAGCATAGCACTTATAAATGGCGTACCATGGGGTCAGGATAGGCCCAAATTAGTTCACCTTTGCAAAAGCAGCTCTGCTTACGATCTACATACAGAGCATTTTCCCCAGTAACTCTCCTTGTAGCAAACAGCGGCAGTATAGCGGCAGCTAATTAGGTAAGATTAAACGCAAATGAAACCTAGATGACTACAGAAGAGGATTAATGTATTTCATTATAAATATAGAAGATGAATGCATTTTCAAATCTATCACGTCAAATCACCAAAGCACAGACCGGCTGATGTAATGCCCCTGAGAAGTTATCAACCAATAACAAGATGTTCCCAGAATTTTCCCAGAAGATAACAAAACTGCTTACGGAATGACTGAGTAGGTCATCACCTAACAGGCCACCTCCAGATGGGATTTTGAATTTCAACTTCTCACTTGTCTTTTTCCCCTTCCCCCTCTAGACCCCCTTGACAGCATCCATAAACCATCTTAGTTCCCTTCAAATCCACATTCTTTGAGGATGAGAGAGATGGTTACAAAAAGTTTGTGTTGGGTTGAGTGAGGACCAAGGGGAGCCATGGTCCCCACTCTCCCCCCAGGGCAGGGGCTTGCTGAGTGTTTATTAACTCAGTTAATAAACAGTTACAGCTTCTAGCACTCCTGGAGATGTACCCTCAGCAGAAGAATCCCTGACCCTTGGGAAAAAGTATCTGGATACAGTAAAATGGAAATGAAAGTAGTTTAGGATCATGGCCCAGAAGTTTAGTTAGTTAAACAGCATTTCAAAATCCCACAAGGTAGGAAAAAGGTATCCTTGTTAGCTTAATTTCTTCAAAGGGCACCACACACTATCTCTTTGTATCTCTCATAGTACTTAATAAGCACTAAAGAAGGAAATGAATCATTATACACTCAAGTGGTAACTGATGCTATCCCTTGACTTTCAATTACAGCGCATGGGAAAGGCAAGCAACCTCAGGGAACTTCACACTAACAGACAGTAAGTCTTTCACTTCGAAAAGCAGGGCCTGACCTTGAACTCCAAGTTTATTTTTGCTCCAACCTAAGTCCACACACAGTACCTTTTGGTGATACTATTTATTTCCTTGTTCGTAAAGAGGCTATTGTGTCTTGTAGATCCACTGAACCTCGTTAATTTCATTATGTGGCACGCCTAGTTTTATCCTCAGGCAATTTAATTACTATTTTATAGGCTTTAAAAATCCTTTTCCTGGAAATGAAAATCAATGAGGCAGACTTGATCATCTGTGGAGGACTGACTGAACAAAAACCTGTTACATGACCCTTATGAACCTATAAATTTATCTTAGGGGGTAAATAAGCTAGGTTGCATAGATTTATTATGTAAATTAATTTTACTCCTATTGTACCCCAGAGCATTTTATAAGCATAGTAGGTACCTATAAATAGTTCATGAACAAGTGAATAAATGAGTTAATATCATTAGACTTTTCAATATGTAAGGGTTATGAAAGTCTTATTCTATCATTCACGGTGAAAACTTTGGCTCAGTACTGTAATGTATGGATCAGAAGCAGAGACTCATTTAAAAGGAACTCTGATGTCCACTAAGAGGAACAGATGTTATGATTTTCGGTATGTTGAAAATGCTTTTCTATTATTCACTGAATATTAAAAGTAACTAAGATATCCTTACTTAGATATTTGAAGATATACATATATACACACATATTTGTATCTGGAAAGTAAAAAAACCTTATTTTTAGGTATGGAAAGTGTTTTTCTAAAATTCAGTCTTCCCCGCAGATCATATGTCATCAGGGAAATGCAAATTAAAACAAGCGAAATATCAGCATACCCATTACAATGGCCAAAATCTGAAACGCTGACAATACCAAATCCTGGTGAAGGTGCGGAACAAGATGAACTCTCATTCATTGCTGGTGGGAATGCAAAATGGTACAGCTACCTTGGAAGACGGTTCGGCAGTTTCTCAAGAAACTGAGCATGCGCTACCCTACAATCCAGCAGTCATGCTCTTTGGTATTTACCCAAAGGAGCTGAAAACTTATGTCCACACAAAAACCTGCACATGGATGTTTATATCAGCTTTATTCATAATTGCCAAAACTCGGAAGCAACCAAGACATTCTTTTTTAATAAAATAAACTTCTTTATTTTATTTATTTATTTTTGGCTGTGTTGGGTCTTCGTTGCTGCACGCGGGCTTTCTCTAGTTGCGGCACGCGGGGGCTACTCTTCGTTGCGGTGCGCAGGCTTCTCATCGCGGTGGCTTCTCTTGTTGCAGAGCACGGGCTCTAGGTGCGTGGGCTTCAGTAGTTGTGGCTCATGGTCTCTAGAGCACAGGCTCAGTAGTTGTGGCACACGGGCTTAGTTGCTCCGCAGCATGTGGGATCTTCCCAGACCAGGGCTCGAACCCGTGTCCCCTGCATTGGCAGGCGGATTCTTTTTTTTTTTTCTTTTTTTTTTTTTTGCGGTACGCGGGCCTCTCACTGTTGTGGCCTCTCGCGTTGCGGAGCAAGCACAGGCTCCAGATGCGCAGGCTCAGCGGCCATGGCTCACGGGCCTAGCCGCTCCGCGGCATGTGGGATTTTCCCAGACCGGGGCACAAACCCATGTCCCCTCCATCGGCAGGCGGACGCTCAACCACTGCGCCACCAGCGAAGCCCGGCAGGCGGATTCTTAACCACTGTGCCATCAGGGAAGCCCCAAGATATTCTTCAGTAAGTGAATGGATCAATAAACTGTGGTACATCCAGACAATGGAGTATTATTCAGCTCTAAAGAGAAGTGAGCTATCAAGTCATAAAAATACATGGAAGAAACTTAAATGCACATTACTAAAGGAAAGAAGCCAATCAGAAGGGGCTACATACTGTATGATTCCACCTGTATGACATTCTGGAAAAGGCAAAACTATAGAGAGAGTTAAAAGATCAGTGGTTGCCAGGAGTAGGGGGGATAGGAAGGGGTGAAATAGGCAGAGCCTAGAGGATTTTTAGGGTAGTGAAAATATTCTGTATGATACTATACTGATGCACACATGTCATTTTACATTTGTCCAAATCGACAGAATATACAATAAACGCCAAGAGTGAACTATAATGTAAAGTACAGACTTTGGGTGATTGTGTCAGTGTTAAGTTCATCAACTGCAACACATGTACCGCTCTGGTGGGGGATATTGACAGTAATGGGGAGCGCTATGCATGTTCAGGTGCAGTGGGTATATGGGAAATCTCTGTATCTTCTCTGCAACTTTTCTGTTAACCTACAACTGCTCTAAAAATAATCTCAAGAAAAAATAGTGAGTCTACCAGTTTATCTGTGTCAATATTTCCCCAAAATCCAGCTGAACATGGTTTTCTTCTGATCACTTTGGCCAATGAATGAAAAAGTATCCAGTGGTTACATGAAAATTAACCTATTAACTTATCAATGTTGAGCCTATCTTAGACAGATGCATGGTGGTAGTTTGTGAGAGTTTATGAAACTCTATGCATTTGGGGCATTTACTGACTTAACTTGGAATCAGAAGTGAAAATTCAAAAAATGTGTAAAATTACAGATTTCACCTATTATTGCACAGTGCAAAAATATTTAAAGGACTGTCTGGGCATTTATTTACTTAATCAAATGCTTTTTTGTAATTTGAACATGTATTTTATTTAACTGTAATCACGTTTAATACGTTTAAGAAGTATAAAGATGGCAGAATCCTTGTGTAGGCAGTTTTGGAAAATGCAAAAGAATTACCGTGAGATGGTGAGAAAAACTCATGATAATAAAAGACGGGCAGAAAATACTGACAGAAGGGAAAAAATAATTAAATGCAAAGAGAAGAAAAATGCAATCAGACTAGCCAACTAAAAACACCAGATATGAAAAATCAACACATTCTCAGAAGTGTAAAAGAGCAAAGCGCAGAAAATATGTGCCACATGCTTGAGCTCTGCGGTGTTTGCTGGGGCAAGAGTTAAACCCATTAAACAAGTACTGGTTAATAACAGTTACATCACGGTTTTATAGCATATGTTACAGTGGGTATGACTACGGAGATCACAGCTAGCCTTTTTGATCTAGTTTGAAGTGTTACAGCAAATAATTATTAGATGGAAATAAATCACAGATAATGACTTAAGAATCATGTATTCAGACTTAACCTTTAACTTCGTACTCAGGGATAATGGATTTTAAGTCTGTTTGTTAATTTCCCTCTTACCCAGAGCTACTACCATTTGCATTCTACAGGCCTAAAGATTAAAAACCACCAGGTTTACCTGGTTGAGGGAGTTGTTAGATATGCAAAGGGCTGAAGCAATTAAAACTGTATTTATTCAAAGGCGAGCTTAAACAACAGTAATATCAACTAGCTGTAAATTGCATCAAGATCCCTACCAATGTTTTTGACCCTAGTAAATTGATTTCAGGAATTCCAAAAGATTTGCTAAGGAAACAACCAAATACTCAGGGGGAAAAATTCTGGGTACAAAGACCTCATCACAACTATATTGATAATAGGGAAAAACATGAAAAAACACAAACCCCCAGTAACATGGAGAAAGCTAAGAAGACCATCTTGCATCTTCCGGACAGAGTATTATTCAGCCACTAAAAGTGATGGCTATAAAGTAATAGAATGCCCATCATATAAAGGTAGTAAGGAAAACTATACATAATTGCATATATAATATGTAGAAAAAGAGGGCAGAGAGAATAACGACCTTGAAAGGAATTTATCAAAGGGATGGCTACATTTGCCTATTAAAATTTTTGGTGTAGTTGGTTTGTTAATGAAGTTATATTTTGTAATGGAAAAAATCAACTAGAAACATATAGGGCAAATGTTACTTTTGCTGATCCTTTGGTGAGATGACAAACGGTTTAAGAAGAGAACAACTCTCGTATCAAGTATTTTCATGACTAAATGTTTCTGCAACTAAGTTTTATTTTGTTTTACTTAACAAACATTCAGGGAATGTTTTCTATATACTATTCCCTTCCCTATATGCATTTCACTCATAATTCAAAATGCTAGTCTCCTGACATTGCCTACTAAATACAAAGTCTTTTATCTTTTTCCTCTAAACTATCCCATGCAATGATTTGGGATTCCTTGTCCAATTCACAACCAGGTCATACTTTGCATTCTGAACTACCTACTCAAACTGTAGGAGACCAAGCCTAGTACTATTAAACATTTATGTCAAATAATTCACCACCAGTTGTTGTTTTTTTTTTTTAACATCTTTACTGGAGTATAATTGCTTTACAATGGTTAAGTTTCTGCTTCATAACAAAGTGAATCAGCTATACATATACATATATCCCCATATCTCCCCCCTCTTGCATCTCCCTCCCACCCTCCCTATCCCACCCTTCTAGGTGGTCACAGAGCACCGAGCTGATCTCCCTGTGCTATGCGGCTGCTAATCACTAGCTAGCTATTTTACATTTGGTACTGTATATATGTCTGTGACACTTGCACTTCGTCCCAGCTTACCCTTCCCCCTTCCTGTGTCCTCAAGTCCATTCTCTACGTCTGCATCTTTATTGCTGTCCTGCCCCTAGGTTCTTCAGAAACAATTTTTTTTTCTTAGATTCCATATATATGTGTTAGCATAGAGTATTTGTTTTTCTCTTTCTGACATACTTCACTCTGTATGACAGACTCTATGTCCATCCACCTCACTACAAATAACTCAATTTTGTTTCTTTTTATGGAATATGCACCACATCTTCTTTACCCAGTCATCTGTCGATGGACACTTACATTGCTTCTATGTCCTGGCTATTCTAAATAGAGGTGCAATGAACACTGTGGTACATGACTCTTTTTGAATTATGGTTTTCTCAGGGTATATGCCCAGTAGAGGGACTGCTGGGTCGTATGGTAGTTCTACTTTTAGTTTTTTAAGGAACCTCCATACTGTTCTCCACAGTGGCTGTATCAATTTACACTCCCACCAACAGTGCAATAGGGTTCCCTTTTCTCCACACCCTCTCCAGCATTTATTGTTTGTAGATGTTTTGATGATGGCCATTCTGACTGGTGTGAGGTGATACCTCATTGTAGTTTTGATTTGCATTTCTCTAATGATTAGTGATGTTGAGCATCCTTTCATGTGTTTGTTGGCAGTCTGTATATCTTCTTTGGAGAAATGTCTGTTTAGGTCTTCTGCCCATTTTTGGATTGGGTTGTTTTTCTGATATTGAGCAGCATGAGCTGCTTGTAAATTTTGGAGATTAATCCTTTGTCAGTTGCTTCATTTGCAAATATTTTCTCCCATTCTGAGGGTTGTTTTTTCATCTTCATGGTTTCCTTTGCTGTGCAAAAGCTTTGAAGCTTCATTAGGTCCCATTTCTTTCTTTTTGTTTTTATTTCCATTTCTTTAGGAGGTGGGTCAAAAAGGATCTTGCTCTGATTTATGTCATAGAGTGTTCTGCCTATGTTGTCCTCTAAGAGTTTTATAGAGTCTGGCCTTACATTTAGGTCTTTAATCCATTCTGAGTTTTTCTGTGTGTATGGTGTTAGGGAGTGTTCTAATTGCATTCTTTTACATGTAGCTGTTCAGCTTTCCCAGCACCACTTATTGAAGAGGCAGTCTTATCTCCATTGTATATTCTTGCCTCCTTTATCAAAAATAAGGTGACCATGTGTGTGTGGGTTTATCTCTGGGCTTTCTATACTGTTCCATTGATCTATACTTCTGTTTCTGTGCCAGTACCATATTGTCTTGATGCCTGTAGCTTTGTAGTATAGTCTGAAGTCAGGGAGTCTGATTCTTCTAGCTCCATTTTACTTTCTCAATATTGTTTTGGCTATCTGGGGTCTTTTGTGTTTCCATACAAATTGTGCAATTTTTTGTTCTAGTTCTGTGAAAAACACCATTGGTAGTTTGATAGGGATTGCATTGGATTTGTAGATTGCTTTGGGTAATAGAGTCATTTAAAAAATGCTGATTCTTCCATTCCAAGAGCATAGTATATCTCTCCATCTGTTTGTATCATCTTTAATTTCTTTCATCAGTGTCTATAGTTTTCTGCATACAGGTCTTTTGTCTCCTTAGGTAAGTTTATTCCAAGGTATTTTATTCTTTTTATTGCAGTGGTAAATGGGAGTGTTTCCTTAATTTCCCTGTCATATTTTTCCCCATTAGTGTATAGGAATGCAAGAGATTTCTGTGCATTAATTTTGTGCCCTGCTACTTTACCAAATTCATTGATTAGGTCTAGCAGTTTTTTGGTGGCATCTTTAGGATTCGCTACGTATAGTATCATATCATCTGCAAACAGTGACAGCTTTACTTCTTCTTTTCCGATTTTGATTCCTTTTATTTCTTTTTCTTCTCTGATTGCTGTGGGTAAAACTTCCAAAACTACGTTGAATAGTAGTGGTGAGAGTCGACAACCTTGTCTTCGTCCTGATCTTAGAGGAAATGGTTTCAGTTTTTCACCATTGAGAACAACGTTGGCTGTGGGTTTGTCATATATGGCCTTTATTATGTTGAGGTAAGTTCCCTCTATGCCTACTTTCTGGAGGGTTTTTTTAATCATAAATGGGTGTTGAATTTTGTCAAAAGCTTTTTCTGCATCTACTGAAATGATTATATGGTTTTTCTCTTTCAAATTGTTAATATGGTGTATCACATTGATTGATTTGCGTATATTGAAGAATCCTTGCAATCCTGGGATAAACCCCACTTGATCACGGTGTATGACCTTTTTAATGTGCTGTTGGATTCTGTTTGCTAATATTTTGTTGAGGATTTTTGCACATATGTTCATCAGTGATATCGGCCTATAGTTTTCTTTCTTTGTGACGTCTTTGTCTGGTTTTGCTATCACGGTGATGGCGGCCTCGTAGAATGAGTTTGGGAGTGCTCCTCCCTCTGCTATATTTTGGAAGAGTTTGAGAAGGATAGGTGTTAGCTCTTCTGTAAATGTTTGATAGAGTTCGCCTATGAAGCCATCTGGCCCTGGGCTTTTGTTTGTTGGAAGCTTTCTAATCACAGTCTCAATTTCAGTGCTTGTGATTGGTCTGTTTATATTTTCTATTTCTTCCTGGTTCAGTCTTGGAACGTTGTGCTTTTCTAAGAATGTGTCCATTTCTTCCAGGTTGTCCATGTTATTGGCATAGGGTTGCTTGTAGTAATCTCTCATGATCCTTTGTATTTCTGCAGTGTCAGTTGTTACTTCTCCTTTTTCATTTCTAATTCTATTGATTTGAGTCTCCTCCCTTTTTTTCTTGGTGAGTCTGGCTAACGGTTTATCCATTTTGTTTAGCTTCTCAAAGAACCAGCTTTTAGTTTTATTGATCTTTGCTATTGTTTACTTCATTTCTTTTTCATTTATTTCTGATCTGATTTTATGATTTCTTTCCTTCTGCTAATTTTGGGTTTTGTTTTTTTTTTTCTTCTTTCTCTATTTGCTGTACATGTAAGGTTAGGTAGTTTATTTGAGATGTTTCTTGAGGTAGGATTGTATTGCTATAAACTTCCCTCTTAGAATTGCTGCATCCCATAGGTTTTGGCTGGTCGTGTTTTCATTGTCATTTGTTGCTAGGTATTTTTTGATTTCCTCTTTGATTTCTTCAGTGATCTCTTGGTTATTTAGTAGTGTATTATTTAGCCTCCATGTGTCTGTAGTTTTTCCAGATTTTTTTTCCTGTAATTGATATCTAGTCTCATAGCGTTGGGGTCAGAAAACATGCTTGATATGACTTCAGTTTTCTTAAATTTACCAAGGCTTAATTTGTCACCCAAGATATGGTTTCTCCTGGACAATGTTCCATGAGCACTTAAAAAGAAGGTGAATTCTGTTGTTTTTGGATGGAATGTCCTATAAATATCAATTAAGTCCATCTTGTTTAATGTATCATTTAAAGCTTGTGTTTCCTTATTTATTTTCATTTTGGATGATCTGTCCATTGGTGAAAGTGGGGTGTTAAAGTCCCCTGCTATGATTGTGTTACTGTCGATTTCCCCTTGTATGGCTGTTAGCATTTGCCTTATTTATTGAGGTGCTCCTATGTTGGGTGCATAAATATTTACAATTGTTATATCTTCTTCTTGGGTTGATCCCTTGATCATTATGTAGTGTCCTTCTTTGTCTCTTGTAATAGTCTTTGGTTTAAAGTCTATTTTTTCTGATATGAGAATTGCTACTCCAGCTTTCTTTTGATTTCCATTTGCATGGAATATCTTTTTCCATCCCCTCACTTTCAGTCTGTATGTGTCCCTAGGTCTGATGCAGGTCTCTTGTAGACAGCATATATATGGGTCTTGTTTTTGTATCCATTCAGCCAGTCTATGTCTTTTGGTTGGAGCACTGAATCCATTTACATTTAAGGTAGTTATCGATATGTATGTTTCTATTACCATTTTCTTAATTGTTTTGGGTTTGTTATTGTAGGTCTTTTCCTTCTCTTGTGATTCCTGCCTAGAGAAATTCCTTTAGCATTTGTTGTAAAGCTGGTTTGGTGGTGCTCAATTCTCTTAGCTTTTGCTTGTCTGTTAAGCTTTTAATTTTCCATCGAATATGAATGAGATCCTTGCTGGGTAGAGTAATCTTGGTTGTAGGTTTTTCCCCTTCATCACTTTAAATATGTCCTGCCACTCCCTTCTGGCTTGCAGAGTTTCTGCTGAAAGATCAGCTGTTAACCTTATGAAGATTCCCTTGTATGTTATTTGTTGTTTTTCCCTTGCTGCTTTTAATATTTTTTCTTTGTATATAATTTGTGATAGTTTGATTAATATGTGTCTTCGTGTGTTTCTCCTTGGATTTATCCTGCATGGGACTCTCTGCGCTTCCTGGACTTCACTGACTCTTTCCTTTCCCATATTAGGGAAGTTTTCAACTATAACTTCACCACCAGTTTTGCACTGGAAAATACTGAACTCTTGCACATGTGTCTGCTACTGTCAGACTCCAAGAGACTTCAGAAAGGAGTGTTCTACTCCTTTATTGTTGCTGGCAGTTACCACTGTCTTCCTTTCCTGGATAATGTCATGGTGGACTCAAGGTGATACTTACCCATCTCCCCTCAGGTACCTTTCACAATGTGTGCTTGCAGACACAGGGGCACACATGGAACAGGAGATACCATGGGGGGAGGAGGGGGTCCACCTTTGAGGGTGGCACACTTTCTACCTCTCTCTTCACATTTGACTCAAGAACACTGACATTGGATTTTACAGATCTGTTTTTGTGCCTACCACCAATTTCGTAACTTTGTCTGAAAATCAGAATGTGAAGTAAAAATAGTCACCAAGGACCCTAAATGGCTAATTTTCTGGGCATTCTTTGGACTTCTGTTATTAGATTGTTCCCTTGCATGTGACAATTGTTTCCTCTTTCTTAGACCACTCTTCCTTTCAGCATAGCTACCCACTCCTGGTTTGCATCTAGTCTTTCTGGATGCCGTTTCTCAGGCTCCTTCTTCTACCTGTCTCTTCAGTGTTGGTGCTTCTTAAGGTTCTGTCCTGGCTCAGTCTCTAGATCATCTCATTGGTTATTTTCCACTTGCCATTCTAAATCCACTATCATACTCTCCACCTTTCTCTACCCTGCTCTGCACCCAAGGAAGATGACCTCTATGGAGCCTCAAGGCATTTCCTTGCCCTTTGGTCTTATTATGGATTTGGCTAATGGGAGGCCAAAGGGCAGAGGGTGGGCAGAGAGGCAGGACATCAGATGTGTCCCCCAACCTCTTCTCTTGCTGGGCCAAGTTCTGGCAGTGGCTACATTCCTCTACTGAAGGCTATAGATACTACTGGGCAACTCTCTCCTGCAGCCACTTCTACAGATTCAGCTTCCACTTGTCCATCTTCTTCCCTTTGGTCCCCCAGGCCTAAGAGTGGTAATAGCTCTCTGCTATTGCTAATCCCAGTGTTTCACCAACTCAGCTGGTTTCCTTAATCCTTCCCATAACCTTTATGAATAGTCTTCTCATCAAATTCTCCTTCATTACCCATTTGAGAATGACATCTGTTTCCTGCTGGGATCCTGACTAACACTCCATCATAGTCTCACTCAGCTTTAATTACCACTACATGGTAATTACTTTAATTCACTAGAACCCAATCTCTTTCCAATTTCCAAATACATATATATTTCAAAGCACCGTCTAAGTATTCTAAAATAACATCAAGTTAACATGCCTCTAATTAAACTCATCTCTCTCACCCACCTCTGCCTTCCCTTCAACCCACATGTCCCTTCAATCCATGTCTCTGGCTGCATTCTCATTTTAGAGAAAAACAACCATCCACCACCTGCACCATCTAGGAAATTGGCAATTATCCTCTGTTGCTCACTCTCTTGCTGGTTTATCAAGTGCTCTTGGTTTTGTCTCCTATATAGTTCTTAAATCTATTTCCTCCTCTTCATCTGCACGGCCTCTCCTTTAGTTTAGAATCCATCTTCATTATACTGAGAAGGAATCCCTGCTGTCTCTCACCAACTAGGTTGTAATCAATTTGAGGAAAGAGACAATCGTCTGCTACATTCACCAGTTAAGTGCATTGGTTGAATGAGTGATTGAGTGAAGTACAAAATGAAGATTAGAATAATAGAATTTCACTTTTTCCACACGTCTTAAAAACAGCTTCAGATCACTTCAATTTGCACGCACACACACATACGCGATGCACACACATGCGCGATGCACACACACACATCTGTTTGAGAATTAATTTAATTCACCAAACTTAATTTTGTTTTGTATTTTGAATTCATAGCAATGGTGTGCTAGAAGATAATTAACAACCAGCTTTCTGAGAAAAAAAGCCACATCTCTGATTTATAGCATGTGCCAATTTCCATGGTGAAAACACTGCCATCATTGTCAATTTCAAGCTATCAAAGCAACATCACTGAAGAAGGAGCTAGAAAAAGATGGGCACATCTGGCTCTCCTGAGCTGGCTCCAGCATGCCACTGAAAGACACATCAGAGATTTCTGAAAGAACACAATTACAAGGAATAGAGTATCTTAAGATTCTACAGGAAAAATAATAAAAATAGTACATAAAGCTAGAGGCATCATGGGAATCTGATCATCATTTGGAGAAAATTTAATTTTGCCCCATGAAAAATTTCCCACCTTTGTTTTCTTTCATTTGACTCATTTGAATAATCATTTACCATATGCCTATATTTTGTGGGTCTCTGTTCCAGTGGAAGAAGCCAAACATGAAAAAGAAGCTCTCTGACCAAGGTTTACAGGTAAAGTGGAATGACTTAATGCTTGAGACCTGGGCTGTTTCTATGCGAGGGAAGACAAGTGAAGGCTGCTATTTCTCTCTTTTTTTTTTTTTAACATCTTTATTGGAGTACAATTGCTTTCCAATGGCATGTTAGTTTCTGCTTTATAACAAAGTGAATCAGCTATATGTATGCATATATCCCCATATCTCCTCCCTTTTGTGTCTCCCCTCCCACCCCTCTAGGTGGTCACAAAGCACCGATGTAGAATGGATAAACAACAAGGTCCTACTGTAGACTGTATAGCACAGGGAACTATATTCAATATCCTGTGATAAACCATAATGGAAAAGAATATGAAAACGAATGTATATATATGTGTATATATGTATATAACCGAAACACTGCTGTAGAGCAGAAATTAACACAACATTGTAAATCAGCTATACTTGAATAAATTTCAAAAAAGAGATTCAAGGTCTTTCAGTGGTTTGGACTGTTCTGATAAGTTTGACTCATAAGAAAGTCAATACTCCCTAATGCGGCCTACAAGGCCCTATCTGCTCCGGCCCCAGTGCCTTCTTCAGGCTGATACCCACGACCCTGTCCATAGATCCCCTTGTGCTGACCCCACAGCCTTCTCTTAGGCCATCCAGTGGTGCCTGCAATGCTGCTCCTTTTGTTGGGAATCCTCCCCCTTCTCTCATCACCCAACTGCACATACACTCTGTCCTCTCTGACCAGGTCAGATGCTGCCTTAGAGCTCCATGTACCTCTCCTGTGTGGAATTTATCACAGTTATAAATGTGTACTTACTCTTACAACTGTTTGATTAATGCTGATCTCTCCCACTAGTTCGTAAGTTCCAGAGGGAGAGGCTATATCTGCTTTCACTCAAGTGTTTGGCACAAAATAGCGGCTTAACAGCTATTTGTTGAATGAATGAACAAAATGAGATGTTCATTTCAATCTCCACATCTTGAAAGATTGTTCTCATTCCTGGAGTGACCTTACCACCCTGCACCTTCATGTCCTGCCATGAATGCAAATCTAACATTTCTTTCCATGCCCAGCTCAAAAACCCATTATTTAATGCAACGGATATTAACAAATTCTTCTGTTCCAGGTTTTGTGTTAGGGGCAGGGACTATATGGCTGCATAAGTTCTTACCATCTCCCCTGAGGATGCCTGGTCTACCCAGGAGGATACACCACTAATTGCCACGTTATGTGTAAGGAGCACTAATATCGGTATGACTAGAATTTATGGAAGCACAGTGGAGAAACAGACTAATACTCTCTGGATATTCAAGATAGCATCACAAAGGAAGAAGCATTCGGACTGCAGTTTTACGGCTTTTTTCTTGAATGTTTTTCTATTTCTTAGGAAAAATATGATAATGACATATATAAGTACATTTTTTTTTTTTTTTGGCGATACGCAGGCCTCTCACCATCGCGGCCTCTCCCGTTGCGGAGCACAGGCTCCGGACGCACAGGCTCAGTGGCCGTGGCTCACGGGCCCAGCCGCTCCGCGGCACGTGGGATCCTCCCAGACCGGGCCACGAACCCACGTCCCCTGCATCGGCAGGCGGACTCTCAACCACTGCGCCACCAGGAAAGCCCTATAAGTACATTTAAACCTACTACTTATTGGGCTTCTATTCTGTACCAGTCACTCTGATCGAAACTTTTTACAATTTCCTAATTTAATCCTACCTCATAATAGTTTCTGACTCTAAATTTTAGTAACATGGTTTCATAACAAAATCCCACCCAAATATACATTGCACGATTGTTATTTGTATTGTTTCACTTACTTGGCTTGGCTTTCCCAAATGCTGCTCAAAAACTATAATCTGACATTGTATTTTCCCTCATCCCCACTCTTCATCCTCCTCCACAGTGCTGTGCTAGATGCAGGATAACTGATTAATAGATACCTTTGGATAAATGGAATCCAGGTGGTCTTTGAGCATGTATGGTAGAGATTCTATTCCAGTCAAAAGTGTTGCATAAACAAGTTATCTTCATCATGAGAATTTTAACTTCCTAATTGCATATGATTTTCTTTTAAAGGCAAAAATATGAGGATCAACATTGCACACCTGCTGTTCATATTTTTTAATGAATGTCCTAAAAAGACCAAGAAAAGAATGAGAAAGACAGTTTCTTGGGAATTTCAATTAATTCCCCCCAAATTCCTTCGATACAGGCACCATGCAGGTGACACTAACAGGCTTTACTTCATTTTGTCCTAGCTACAGCCCTTTGGGATTGGTATTATTACCTCCATTTTGCAGATAAGAAAACAAAGGATCAAACAAAAGTTACGAAGCTTGGCCAAGATCAAACAGAACTGGCACCCAGAATATTTTAACCTGAGGCTCATCCTCTCTTACCACACATTTTCTCTACTCAAAATGATCTCCCCAATGACTTGCTCTGTAAGATCACAGCTTTCGTGTGTTAAATGGGTTTTATTCCCATTTAACAAGTCATTATCATTATAAAAACTTAACCTTCTCAATGGCATGAGACTGTCTTTTAAAAATAAAAAAGTGGAGCTCAACACAGTACAACCACAATCCACATTTTTCTAACGCTTGTTCCGAAGAAAAAAAGTAAAATAGAAAAAAGAAAATAAAACAGAAGACTGTTTACTGACTTCCCAGAAAATCTCCAAATACATGCACTGGGCAAGTCATTTCTCAGGATTTACAGGGTCTAACACACGAAGTTACTGCACAAAGTAAAATTCACAACCCTCAGCTGAAGTCTGCAACAGAAAGAACGTAGTCTATGTCTAAACACTGTAATCAAAATCTTCCTTATGGTAGTATTGAGACCACTGCTAATTTTTGCATTAAAACATTTTGTAAAATATAAAAGGAAGATAAACTCCCCTTTTTTTGGCCATAATATGTAAGTTGTTTCTTGCCTCATTTATTATCTCTTGGCTAAGGTGTCAACATGGCCTTCACTTTTCTGTAATGTTATCTGTGTTATAATTTAGCAATGGTGACATGTCATCTACAGAGCATAATTACCTGTACACATGTTAAAATTATTGTATTTTGCACATTCCATGGTGTAATATAAATTATAAGTTGAATTCTTCACATGCTAAAAAAATTAAACATATTCGTTAGTCCAATAAAAAAAATCTGGCATCAGTATGGTGTGGTTTGGCAATGAAAACTAGAGACTGTAAAACTAGCCTAATATAGAGAAATGGAGAGATAAAGAATATATTAGAGGTGAAGCATTCCACAGGGTAAGCCTCACACTGATGGTTGGAATTTCTCAATAAAAAGTTAAGAACACTTAATATTTCCTAAACTACGCTCTGGAGGTCAAATCAAGAACGATAGCTCAATCTCTGGAGAGCAAAGAAACTTTTATAAATAGAAAGTCACATGTTTAAAACATATAAAAGCAATGCATCAATGCAATTTTTAAAACTGACATTATTTACAGGGTATCTTAAAGCAGAGGTCCCCAACCTCCGGATCTAATGCCTGATTATCTGAGATGGAGCTAATGTAATAATAACAGGAATAAAGTGCACAATAAATATAATGCATTTGAATCATCCAGAAACCAACACTCCACCGCCTGGTCCATGGAAAAACTGTCTTCCACGAAAGCGGTCCCTGGTGCCAAAACGGTTGGGAACTACAGTCTTAAAGGATAGTTTAATATTTAAGTGTAATTAAATGATAAGTACTTATTAGCAAAAAGATAGTTAAGTTTATATAACTCAATGCAAATTTATCCCCCGCCCAAGTTATTCTACTCTAATGAAAAGGTCAAGGACCCCAAATAAAGAACTTAAAACATTGTGGCATTTCATACAAGGCAGTCAGAAAATGAAAAGCATATATAAGGCTCCTAGTTATCACTAATAGACACCATGTTTCCAAGGTAACTGCTTACTAAACCTGAAAATCAAAAAGTAATAAAATCAGGAAGAATTCGTTTTAACAAGCATGCTAAACATACAGCATAATCTTGCCATTTCATGACAACCAAATGTGCCTTATAGATTCACAATATCTGCTGAATTATTAAAGAAATTTGGTGTAGTCTAAAAAAATCAGTAAATTGGAATGTTGTATTATCCATTTCCTTTAAAAAAATAAAAAACTAACTCTACCTACACGCCATCTATCTTAGAGGTTTTACTCATTTCCTGTAGACTCTTTTGCCTCTTTTCACCATTAAAAACATGATTTTTTTTTTTAAGTAGAATAACTTGTAAGAGATTACATGAAGTTATCAAACAGCCACTAGATCTACATGTCAATATGCGAAGGGGAAACAACTTGCATCATGGTGTCCTGATGTTTCAATGTTTTACTATGATAATACATTTATATAACTTTTGCTTTCTTTCTTCTTAAAAAATAAAGATATATTGAGGTCAAAGATACATTTAAACTTTGACCATTTGCATAAAACTTACTAAAAGAGAATAACTGGGAAAGTTGGCATAGCTGTCCCAGAGGATTTATACTGAAATCAATACCTACTTATCAATCTTAAAAGATAGAGGGTACTTTTAATAATTTTATTCAGAACGAGGAAAAACTAGAAAGACCTCATAAGATTCCTTATTCTGAAACTCATTTTTAGGTTAAAAGTGTAAATTTCCCTTAATTAAATTGTGTGGACGCTATTAAGTTTGCCAAAACTTAAACATCAAGCTCAGTGGCTTTCAACTCTGTTGTAAACCAAGATCCCCTGTGAAACTTTAAAAAATCTGCTGGCTCAAATCTCCCAGGTAGAGTCAGAGCATCTGAATTTCTTAAAAGCTCTGCAAGAACTTTGAGCATTCCAGTTATGAGTTTATTCATCCAGCCTATGTGCCTACTATGTAAAGCGTTGGGAAAGCACAGATGCAGAAAACATTAAGTCCTGTCTATAAAGAAGGGAAACAGTTGTTTGTGGTAAGTGTGATAAGTTTACCTCAGATAGAGGCAAGCAAACAGAGTGCTCTGGAACAATGAAAAGGAACCCCTAAGCCAGATGTGGTTTTGTGAGAGAGCTCAAGTCTTCAACAATGAGAAGCCTTCTCACTCTCTTCCTTTGACTAAAGGTCCTGATCTTCAGGGAGCCTGAGAATAAAGAAAAGACCTTCCCTAAAACCATGTTAGACCTTTGACCATTAGATGGAGTATACAGTCTAACCACTGAGTTTAGTCCGTGCATCTGACAGGAGGACCAGAAAGTCACTGGACTGTAGATTTTCATTCAGGGGCAGGGAAATGATCAGTCCCACTGAAATGACATGAAGCAGCAATGGGAGAAAGATATAAATACACTTGCTTTCACTGGCACCACACTAGTTGTGCTTGTTCAAGGTAATGGTTCCCTAGTTCAAGTGGTGTAAAATAATACCAGGAAAAATGATGCAAAGCAGAGTGAGAAGGCTGAAGTTATTTCAATTTTAATCTTTTTAATACAATAAATTGCTCCCCATTTGCATCCTGATGATTACATGTGGACATTGTTAACATTTAATTTATTGAATTGCTGGAATATATGAACAATATGGACTACAGACTCAAGTCTGAAAACTTTAATCATATACAGTCTGATCCTTCTTTAAACTATCATCCTTCAAAATAAAAGGTAGATGAATTAAATACTCTTATATATTCTTCTCTTGTGATTTCCTGACGTCAAAGCTTAAATCCAACTTGTATGTTGTTATAAACTCAAAGAAAAATCTAAATATCAATACAAATTATACCTACACATGGAAATGTTATGCTGACTCTTCCAAAAATCATTTCCATCCTGACTCTTCCAAAAAAGTTAATCCATATGAAAAGGTTGGGTGGGAGCTCACAGCACTAAAATTTGTTTGACTTGAATAAGTAGACTATACTTAAAAGAATCCTCTTGAGAGCTGGACATATAGAGTCAGGTCAAGTCAAATTCACTGAGGCAATACTATGGATTAGAGAGAGAACAGATGTCTCTACCGTCAAAAACATAAGTCAGATAGACATCTAACAGACAGAGGTAAAAAATACAAGAACCCTTAGACTAGAATGTGCAGACACCAAGAGTGACTGCACCTGTGTCCCATGAAACCGCAATGAGGAAACCAACCAACCAAATGACTCATTGTCATGGGAGACGTTTTCCTTCTCAAGTGTTACACTTTGTCCCACTCCAGTATCAATATCAACATAATTTCTCCCTGAGAAACGCTGAGGGTAAAAGGAAGAATACATTGAAAATTTCAGTTCCTTCATTTAAAGCAAGCAGATTTTATCTATTGATACTTGGCATGCTACAAATTGGATAACTACCATTATCGTACTTTCCATTATGCACACAGATTTTCTTGCTCATCATTTTATCACTAGTGGCTAGCACAAAATAACTTCATTTTTTGGGGGGCTTTCCTGCAGTGTTTTTCTACATTGAAAAGAAATACATTTAGGCACTCTTTCATGCATTTATTCACTGACTTTTGGTGTATGATGTATTATGTTAACATTGGATTTAATAATAGATTAATAATGACCAAGTCCATTCTAGAGTGATGTAGATGCAATTTCTTAAAAAAACAAAAATACACATTACATATGACCATAACCAAGTAGTACAAAGTTCTGATATTTTACTTATTCTTTATGAAGAAAATAAAGGACATTCTTCCTATACGTGGTTAGGATAAATAAAAATAATTTTAGACCTTTCAAGGTTTTCAAGAAAAAAAAGATAACCTGAAAAAAACAAATTTCTCCCTAATATATCAAATGGACTAAAAAAATCACAAATGCTTCTCAGACAATTTATAGAACACTGTGTGCACACACAAATGAGTTCCTTAATGCAGACTGAAAGTGCCTGCCACCCAGATAGATCTGATCCTGGTAAATCTTTTGTTTGCTTATGCAGTATTTAAAAAATAATACATATAAACATCTACAGCATATAAATATATGCATATAAAGCAACATCTAAACATTAGTAAAAGTCATGTTAAAAACTTGATTTTAAGCATCCGTTAAACACATAGAACATCTGACAACAGAGGGTCAGCACTGTCGTGTTATAAAGACAGGCTCAGGTGAGCAGTGGGTCACCTTCACAATGGTGTGCACCATCTACTTGGCATGAGTCCCTACCCTCTCCCAGGGGCTACACTTTACATCCACTTGGCCCACTGCCTCACTGCTGTAGGCATCTGAGTTTAGCATCCCTGCTTCAACACCCTAACGTATATATGTTTTAGCAGTCATTTATGAAACTTTTAACTAATAGAGCAATCTAGGAAATCTGATACTTAGTTTGCTTTATTTCTTATTAAGATGTATAGGCATCCTATCTTGCGTAGGTTTTAGCTCAGAAGCAAATATTTGGCGAAGGTAAATTAAAAATCTGTTGAAAAGGAAAAATAAATCTGTTACAATTGGTTATCTGCTGTTAAATAGTTATAACAAAAATCATGACCTGGATTATTTTTTTCTTCATTGTATTCATGTGTCTAGACTTAAAGATTTGTGCTTTTCAATTTGTATTTAGTTACAGGGAAACCTATGGAACTAAAGTTAATAAGTCCTTGTCAACTTCTAAAATTTAAATTTAGGAATATCGAAAACAGATGTCTTTGGACAGTCAAAAGTCATTTCTGATACCAAATTACATTCTAGGGGATATACATATTATGTGTAAAATTATGGAAAGCAAAAATTAAAACATTAATTTTAATAATTTTCCAATCTCATATGCTGGCTTAAAACATAAATTTATAATGACTGTCTAGGATAATAAACATACCACCATGCACTCATAATTTGTTGTCCATTACAAAGTTAACCTTTTGATATCTATGGCAATCTCCTAAAACAAAAGATGCGATGCCTGGCCAGTAGGATGCAGCGATTGAGAAGGGCAACCAGGAATAACTTCTTTTTTCTTTTAAGAACCAAATGGAACAAGCACAAAGTTTACCCAGAAGCACAGACCGCTTGTTCTAAAATATACCATATTCTTTATTCAATCATGAAGCCTATGAATTTCATTTCACAAAATCTTTCTCCATCGACACATTTTTTTTCTTTTGAAAACAGCATGTGTGAGCAACACATATTCACAGCTGAAGTTGTTTTCTTCACATCTTAGGAGGATGATGAAATGTTAACATGCATCTTTCTTCCTGAAACTCAGAAGCAGAAGGTAAGGGTGACTGCAAAATCACCTAGTCAATCTGTTATCAGGTAGCCTCTGATACCATGGGTTTCCATCCTTTTCAAGTTTTTTTTTTTTCTTCATCCTACAAATGAACTTTAAAGCCTCAAATAGTAATAATTTATCCCCTTGTTCAATACCCTTTATCCACGAACTGGAGAAGCGATTTTGGCACCACTTTCCTTCCTACTGGTCTCCTGCCTCCACCCTCAACAATGGCATGACCCAGTTCCTCATCTTTCTGAACTGTCCATCCTCGTATCTAAAGGGAGAGCTGAGGTAGCTTACTAGCGGGCAGTAATCTGGGCTGCCAAACCATATCCGCTGGAGGGGAGAAGGGTTATAGATGTACCCTTCTGGAAGTCTTGTAACGTACCAACCATGGAATGAGTCTGGTATGTCAGAGCATAATCTTTGTTAAACCTCATATATTTTTTTTTTTTTTTTTTTTGCGGTACGCGGGCCTCTCACTGCTGTGGCCTCTCCCGTTGCGGAGCACAGGCTCCGGACGCGCAGGCTCAGCGGCCATGGCTCACGGGCCCAGCCGCTCCGCGGCATGTGGGATCCTCCCGGACCGGGGCACGAACCCGCGTCCCCTGCATCGGCAGGCGGACTCTCAACCACTGCGCCACCAGGGAAGCCCTAAACCTTATACTTTTTAACTTAGACTTTCCCCCTCTTCTTTTGACTTACAAAGTAGCACTCCATGAAATCACTTTCCGAAAAGAAGAAAACTATTAATTGGCAGCAAAAAGAGAACATAGTTTACACCACTACTGATAACTCACAGTCATTAGTGCAGGTGGTTATTTTTCCTTGGAAAAAAGATACCAGAATATTTCATTCTAGTTCACACTGCTGAACAGTTATCCTTCAAAACAATGAGACTCATTAGGAAGCGAATGAAATGCCTGTCAGAGGTTCTCCTCCCCACCCCAGAGAGGGTGTTCTATAGAGAAAATCTTTTATGAAGGGGAAATATCCTTCTACTTTACCATACATGTCAATCGTTAGTTTATGTATTGATAACATGTTGTAATTTGTTTGAATCTAAACTTTAGAGGAAAGTCAGTGTAGATAAAAATTATTCTACAAAACTAAACTATCATTTAATTTAAAAAAACCTTATAATCACTGAAGACCCATGACCATATGAAATATGGTCTCTAAGATTTTATCCTTTTAAAAACAGATTTTGAAATTCAGAGCAAATATGGTTTCCCCACAATACTTAATTCTGTTCTTTAAGAGCCTTTCTTTTATTTCTCTCAACAGAGTGATAATCAAGGAAGGTAGGTACAATGGCAATGTCCTACTAGCCCATGTTCATATTTGAACAGTCTGCTCTGCTTCCCTTTCATCTACTTGTAAAATCTATACCAAATATAGAAACTTAGGATTTCTACTTGTCATCTTTTATATCAGTTATGCACTGTTTACATAAGACCACTGAATCAGTTTCCAAGTTGCACAGAGAACATTATACTCAGAGCCCTGGATGATCCTACTTAAATGAATAAAATCACATATTATTGGAATCTGGTTATAAGTCTGACTAAAAAAAATTTTTTTTCCTCTCTAGCTGCTGCTTAAGCAGTTACTAATCTTTCTTGTTTTAGCTTCACTGGTAATGAAAATTATCATGGGTATGCCACAGCAATGCAGCTAAAGAATTATACTTTTAGATATATTAAAATTTTCCCTATCCAAATTTGGGTCCCTTACTTGTTTACAACTTTATTTTTTCCTCCAGTTACTTTCATTTTCCTGCTTTTCATATTTTTATTGTGGCCTTAATTTTTTAAATTTAATGAGCTGTTACTGTGACACGTAGAAAGGAATATAAGAAGTAACTTCTGTAAAAAGAAAACTTTTTCTCTGATCAGTCTGTGAGATTCATGTTTTTAGTCCAGAGGTTGCAAACGTCTTTAACCAGAACTGAACACTCGTGTGTTTGAAACCTGACCTGGACAAGTCATTTAACCTATCTGTGGTTTACTATATCCATCCATTAAACAAGAGAGAGTACTTATCTTGTATATCGTTTCAAGAATTAAATGATACATTACACAGGGAAGTATTTAGCACTGTTCTAACACAGAGTAAGCACACAATATTTTGTAAATATTAATATTTATATTATTGTCAGTGAATCATTCTCTAGAAAGGCTCAAACTGTGGTTTCCTATAACCTAGTTGTATTTGCACTAAGAGCCATGGTTCCATTAAGGGCAGGAGCTCCCAATAAACTGATCATAAAATAAAATACATTTTCAACTTCTACTCTATACATTGAATTAATCCTCCTTAATCTCAGCTGGACTGAATTTAAAGAAAAATATAAAATTAGGCATACTGTCTATGCTAGTCCATTGTCTCGAAATGTCTGTTATGTGATCTCAACTATTTTGCTCTGTTCCAGATTTTTTACTATCTGCTTTGGAGCAAACATAAGGTAGAGGTTGATGCTTGTGTAATGTCACATAGCAGAGGCCAATGGGACCGGATGGAAGACAGTGTGTTCCAAATAACATCAAATGGTTGCAAACACTTGCCTTAGGTAGATGCAACCTAAATGAATATTCACATTACTTAAGTTTATGAAAAATCAAAGTAAGGAAGGGATTAACCCTTTTTTAAAAAAGGTAGGCCACTTGTGTGATTCACTGAAGAAGTATTCTTCTCATTATTTCAAAAACAAGTATTTAACTGTCATCAAAGCCAGTGGGTTCAATACAAAATTAATTATGAATAGAAAGCAAGCAAAGGAATAGATGAAACAGTATAGCAGTGATGAGGTGTGCCTGTGCCCAGAGATTCAGAACGTTTAGATATTCAGCTGACAAACACCACCTGTTCCTAATGGCAACACAGGGGCTGCTTATAAAATTACTGTGGAGGCTCCACTAATGATGAGAGCCTAGAAGAGCCTAAAATTCAAATTATTTTTGTCAAGAACCCTGGTTTCTTTTCAACAAACACCTCCCCCTTGGGTTTATATTATTCTGATATCATCAATATGATTTTAAAGCACCCAAGCAAACATTTGCAATGGAAATAATAACAACGGGAAACAAGCTGGCATTTGGTTATTTGTTAAAAATGTGTTTGTACATGTATATGTGTATCCTCTACATCTCCAAACCTCACTAGTGGCAAAGAAACATCTAAATATACTTGATTTTCAGCCTTTCCATTTAATTAATTAGCTAAATACCCTGGACAAGTGAGTTCTCCATTCCAACATAGACACTCACTCTTTCATGATTCAGTTTTCCTCAAATACTATTGATTTTAATATGATTGAAGTTCATAAAATATAGAACACTCCTAAAAGACAGCATACAACTTACATTCAGATTACAGAAAGTTCCCACCTTCATAGAAAATGGGCTTGTCTTGTCAGGGCCAGAGTGTAGGAAGGTGAGGGCAGCAGTGGCTAACCAGCAAACCTCAGTTACACTGAAAAGAACTACCCTTCTCTCCTTCAAGTGGTATCTGCTCTGATTGATCCCTGAAAAAAGTCTTCAGTATGGTAGACCATTAATAGTAATTCTAATAAGTATGATTACATTACCACTGTGCAAGACTCTTAATTTATTCTACGGTAAGCTCCTACTCTACTCATATTGTCCCATAGAAACTTTCCATTTAAGACAAGTAATGGAAAAATAAATGAGTATACAAACAGTATACACAGTAGCAGTAAGTTGTTATTACTTTTTTGGGGTGTGTACTACATGCAAGTTCTAAATTAAATTTTATTTTTTTTATTGATTTATTTTTCAGCTGCACTGGGTCTTTGTTGATGCATGCAGGCTTTCTCTAGTAGTGGCGAGCAGGGGCTACTCTTCGTTGTGGTGCGTGGGCTTCTCATTACAGTGGCTTCTCTTGTTGTGGAGCACAGGCTCTAGAGCGCAGGCTCAGTAGTTGTGGCACACGGGCTTATCAGTTGCTCCGTGGCATGTGGGATTTTCCCGGACCAGGGCTCGAACCCGTGTCCCCTGCACTGGCAGGCAGATTCTTAACCACTGTGCCACCAGGGAAGTCCTACATGCGAGTTCTAATATGTACTTACATATACACTCATTTAATGCTCCTGAGAACCAGGAGAGGCCAGGATAGTAATTATCCTTCTCACTCTGCAGATAATAAAATTGAAGAACTCTGAAGAAAAGAAACAATATGGGGATGGGTATAGTGATGGAAAAATCCTAGAGGACAGCTACCTGGCAGTTCTAGAGAGCAGCCAGTCCTGACTAGAGCAAAAGGCTAGAAGACTCCTGAGGAGATGAAAGACAGGAAGGAAGGAAAGGAGGGAGGGAGAGAGGAGGGAAGGGAGGGAGAAGGAAGGAAGGAGAGGAAGGGAGAGTATGAGACACTATTAATTCCAAGAAAACCAAAAAATAATACAAAAAAAAGAAAATATCATAGGTCTCTAAATGGTTCAGTAATGAGTAAAACATATAGTCAAAACATGCTTGTAATGAATTTGATATAACAAAAATTTTAATGATTCTCTTGGGAGTAAAATGATTTCTAACGGGCTAAAACATTTTATATAGTAAGAAGTAACAGCCCTCATTTTATATAGTAAGAAGTAAATTCTAAAAGTCAAAAAGCAAAACATAGCTGTCTGGGCATGCTATTTAGAAATACGGAAGTAAATAACAGAAAAAAGAGCCTAAAGAGATGAAAATGGTTGCCTCTCATGAATGGGGATCCAGGAAGGGTGGGCACTGAGGATGCTATCATTTTATTGCAGCCTTGGGAACTTTGCGACTTTCTAAAGGCCTGGGGTACTACAAAAGCTTGAAAACTCTTTGGTGGCACAAGAATGCAAGGACTGTGTAAAATCATATTAAAAACACAACAGAGTGGATGTATCTAGGCAGTCCTGTATCTCAACTGCACTTGGGTGCTGAGAACAGGCAGATTTGCCAGGAAGAACACAACCAGCTTAGGACTCCCTGAGCCAATGGGGCTGAAAAAAAGCAATAAGAAGCAGGAAGATACATGAAATCGTGCTTGGATTTTCTCATTTTGCCTCCGAAAAAAATATACTGATCTTTTCTACTGCTCAGAAACCAAGTATTAAGGGACATCCCTGTCGACGTTTTAATGGAAATCCTTCTCTAGGGATAGCTGGTGAGTCTCACAGGGACCACTCCTGAAGGATCAGAGCATTCAACTAAGAGACGGCAATGGAGGAAGGGGGTGAGAAGGGATCCTGCAGACTTCAGTGAGGGAATCATGTCAACACTGCAGAACTTCTGGGGACAGGAGAGAGAAAGGGGACTGAGGGACTGTGAGTGTGGTGGGGCATGGAATCACTCCTGCCTTCATATCGTCCTGCTATAAATGATTAAAGCATGCATTCTATGGGGGTGATATCACCCCAAAGGGGGTGAAAATGAGTTCTTAGAGGGTGAAAATGTCTTAGAGATTGCAATGGTTTCTGACTCTCTAAATGGTCACATTTTATAAACAAATACACAATAAATGTATGGCATTAAAATTTTCATGATTAAGGAAAAAAAAAGTCTAAAAGGCTCCTAGGATGGGGAGGGCATTAATGAGGAAAATCCACTTGAGAAACACTGGATTAAAGGAAAAGGTAAAAGAAGAAATAATGGTTGGAGAACTTGGGAATGTAAATTGGTAAACACTCAGAAGGACCTTACAAATTCTGGGAGCATGAGGGCATTTTGTGATTGAAACCATTTTTAAGGTTAATATCAGACATCTAATACCATACACCAGGAGCTTCTTTAAAATGTTAAAAGAGAGCAGTAGATACCCTCAAATCAAAACTGCCCTATTACCTAGATCACTGATTTTGTTTTAACAAAAGACATTCTCTCTTCAGTGAATTCTTTGATACCAACCCCAAGCATCTCATTACCTTTTAGAGATCAATGAGCCAAGCTCACGACCATCCCAAATTCTATTTGACCACTAACCTATGTGATCCCAGAAAGGTACCTTCCTAACTTTCCAAATATCTGCTTTGAAGCCACACCTGCACAAATATTGTTTTCTGCCTTGATTCAGAGCCCAGACCATCAAAGGTTTTCACATACACATATGGTTTCAAGATCTGAGATGGGAAAAATTCAGGCCCAACTGAGGTCAGGACAGTTTCTAAACTTGAGTGTGTGTGTGATTTGGTGATGCCCAGGTTCCAAAGAAACCGTATCTCCAGGGAGTGCCTTCTACCCAACCACCAACAGAACACAATTTACAGTATTAGGGACGCTGATCTTCTCATGATTATGCCCACATCAGCATCCTTCAAACCAGACTGTCTCTTACATTATACTACTTTTTAAAGCTACTTCTCAACAGAAAGAAAAATTAGTTGATTCACTCAAACCTCAAACTCCATTAGGGCAAGACCCTGTCTTCTTTCCTCATCACTCTGTCTCCAGCATGGAGCAGCATCCTGGCATTAGCGGCTGCTTAATAAATGTGTGATGGATGGAAAGACAGGAAACATTACCTTCAAGCATGTTTAGCAATATTTCAAAACCTGGACTTGGTTGTGAAAACGCTAACAGAGTATACCATTTCATTATTTTAGAGAGACTCAGCATAACTGAACCACTATAAATCATGTTAGCAAAGTAACGTAGAAAATTAAGTATATTATGACATGTCAAGAGCATCCCAGGCCAACATACTCTTGATTGTGTATCATGTTTTGCACAGTGGCACACGGTAGGCACTCAACCGCTGACTTCCTAAAGTATGACACAGGATCCCAACTACAGAAAATCTCTACTCCATCTTCCTCTTCCATTTTACAACGAGAAGAATTTCTTTACTTCCTTTTTAAAGTATATGTTCATAATTAAGTCAGTGGGCATTTACAAAAATAGAATTGAAAAGAATAAGAAGGCAACAAGTTGTTTCTCTCTTATCTAATTCTAACAGAAAAACAGGGTCAAATAGCATTATTGAAAAGAAAGCTGGCCATATTCAATTTGATTGAATGTGCTAGTTTATTTCATTATTCTTCAAGCCTACAATTGTTAACCTGTAATGTTATTCATTGTAAATTATGCTATTAGTGACTATTTCAACATGGGTGTTCAAAAGAAAAGGCCCTGGTTGAAAGGAAAATATGGGATAGGTTTGTCAGTTTTCCCTTCTGTAATAAGAAAAATAGGGGCGGAGCCAAGATAGTGGAAAAGGAGGATGCAGAATTCGTGTCTCTGCACAACTAGGGCACCTACCAGGCACCGATAGGGCACGGGCACCTAAGGGGACGGGAGGAACCCCCAGCAACCGGCTTGCAGGATCTTGGTTCCCAGGTGGGAGGTCGGGCCCAAGCTCCTGTGGTGCGATCTCTAAGTACAAACTGCTGGACTAACAGAGAACCTCAGACCCCAGGGAATATTAATCAGAGTGACACCTCCCATAAGTCCTCATCTCAGCACCAAGACCTGGCTCTATCCAACTGCCTGCAAATTCCAGTGCTGGATGCCTCAGGCCAAACAGCCAGTAAGACAGGAATACAGCTTCACCCATCAAAAAAAATAAAGAAAGAAAGAAATGACAAAAAAAATGGTACAGACGAAGGAGCAAGGTAAAAACCTACAAGACCAAATAAATGAAAACGAAATAGGCAACCTACCTGAAAAAGAATTCAGAGTAATGATAGTTAACATGAGTTAAACTCTTGGAAACAGAATGGAGAAAATACAAGAAACATTTAACAAGGATCTAGAAGAACTAAAGAGCAAATAATGAACAACACAATAACTGAAATTAAAAATACTTTAGAAGGAATCAATAGCAGAATAACTGAGGCAGAAGAAAGGATAAGTGAGCTGGAAGGTAAAATGGTGGAAATAACTGCCAGGGAGCCAAATAAAGAAAAAAGAACGAAAAGAATTGAGGACAGTCTCAGAGACCTGTGGGACAACATTAAACACACCAACATTCAAATTATAGGGGTCCCAGAAGAGGAAGAGAAAAAGAAAGAGTCTGAGAAAATATTTGAAGAGATTATAGTCTAAAACTTCCCTAACATGGGAAACAAAATAATCAAGTCCAGGAAACACAGAGACACCCATACAGGATAAACCCAAAGAGAAACACGCTGAGACACATATTAATCGAACTATCACAAATTAAATACAGGGAAAATATTAAAAGTGGCAAGTTAGAAAAACAACCAATAACATACAAGGGAATCCCCAGAAGGTTAACAGCTGATCTTTCAGCAGAAACTCTGCAAGCCAGAAGGGAGTGGCAGGACATATTTAAAGTGATGAAAGGGAAAAACCTAAAACCAAGATTACTCTACCCGGCAAGGATCTCATTCAGATTCCGTGGAGAAATTAAAACCTTTACAGACAACCAAAAGTTAAGAGAATTCAGCACCACCAAACCAGCGTTACAACAAATGCTAAAGGAACTTCTTTAGGCAGGAAACACAAGAGAAGAAAAAGACCTACAAAAACAAGCCCCAAACAAGTAAGAAAATGGTAATAGAAACATACATATCAATAATTACCTCAAATGTAAATGGACTGAAAGCTCCAACCAAAAGAAATAGACTGGCTGAATGGATACAAAAACAAGACCCGTATATATGCTGTCTACAAGAGACCCACTTCAGACCTAGAGACACATACAGACTGAAAGTGAGGGGATGGAAAAAGATATTCCATGCAAATGGAAATCAAAAGAAAGCTGGAGTAGCAATTCTCATATCAGAAAAAATAGACTTTCAAATAAAGGCTATTACAAGAGACAAAGAAGGACACTACATAATGATCAAGGGATCAACCCAAGAAGAAGATATAACAATTGTAAATATTTATGCACCCAACATAGGAGCACCTCAATACATAAGGCAAATGCTAACAGCCATAAAAGGGGAAATCGACAGTAACACAATCATAGCAGGGGACTTTAACACCCCACTTTCACCAATGGACAGATCATCCAAAATGAAAATAAATAAGAAAACACAGGCCTTAAATGACACATTAAACAAGATGGACTTAATTGATATTTATAGGACATTCCATCCAAAAACAACACAATGCAATGTCTTCTCAAATGCTCATGGAACATTCTCCAGGAGAGACCATATCTTCGGTCACAAATAAAGCGCTGGTTAATTTAAGAAAACTGAAATAATATCAAATATCTTTTCCAACCACAACGTTATGAGACTAGATATCAACTGCAGGAAAAAAACTGTAAAAAATACAAACACATGGAAGCTAAACCATACACTACTAAATAACCAAAAGATCACTGAAGAGATCAAAGAGGAAATAAAAAAATACCTAGAGAGAAATGACAATGAAAACACGATGACCCAAAACCTATGGGATGCAGCAAAAGCAGTTCTAAGAGGGAAGTGTATAGCAATACAATCCCACCTTAAGAAACAAGAAACATCTCAAATAAACAACCTAAACTTACATGTAAAGCAATTAGAGAAAGAAAAACAAAAAACCCCAAAGTTAGCAGAAGGAAAGAAATCATAAAATCAGATCAGAATTAGTGAAAAAGAAATGAAGGAAACTATAGCAAAGATCAATAAAACTAAAAGCTGGTTCTTTGACAAGATAAACAAAATTGACAAATCATTAGCCAGACTCATCAAGAAAAAAAGGAAGACTCAAATCAATAGAATTAGAAATGAAAAAGGAGAAGTAACAACTGACACTGCAAAAATACAAAGGATCATGAGAGATTACTACAAGCAACTGTATGTCAATAAAATGGACAACCTGGAAGAAATGGACAAATTCTTAGAAAAGCACAACCTTCCGAGGCTGAACCAGGAAGAAATAGAAAATATGAACAGACCAATCACAAGCACTGAAATGGAAACTGTGATTAAAAATCTTCCAACAAACAAAAGCCCAGGACCAGATGGCTTCACAGGTGAATTCTATCAAACATTTAGAGAACAGCTAACACCTATCCTTCTCAAACTCCTCCAAAATACAGCAAAGGGAGGAACACTCCCAAACTCATTCTACAAGGCCACCATAACCCTGATACCAAAACCAGACAAAGATGTCACAAAAAAAGATAACTACAGGCCAATATCTCTGATGAACATTGATGTAAAAACCCTCAACAAAATACTAGCAAACAGAATCCAACACACATTAAAAAGATCATACATCATGATCAAGTGGTGTTTATCCCAGGAATTCAAGGATTCTTCAATATATGCAAATCAATCAATGTGATACACCATATTAACAAATTGAAGGAGGAAAACCATGTGATCATCTCAATAGATGCAGAAAAAGCTTTTGACAAAATTCAACACCCATTTTTGATAGGAAAAACTCTCCAGAAAGTAGGCATAGAGAGAACCTACCTCAACATTATAAAGGCCATATATGACACACCCACAGGCAACATCGTTCTCAATGGTGAAAACCTGAAACCATTTCCTCTCAGTTCAGGAACAAAACAAGGTTGCCCACTCTCATCACTATTATTCAACATAGTTATGGAAGTTTTAGCCACAGCCATCAGAGAAGGAAAAGAAATAAAAGGAATCCACATAGGAAAAAAGGGAAGTAAAACTCACTGTTTGCCGATGACATGATACTACACACAGAGAAACCTAAAGATGCTACCAGAAACTAGAGCTAATCAACGAATTTGGTAGAGTAGCAAGATACAAAATTGATGTACAGAAATCTCTTGCATTCGTAGACACTAATGATGAAAAAGCTGAAAGAGAAATTAAGGAAACACTCCCATTTACCACTGCAGCAAAAAGAATAAAATACCTAGGAATAAACCTACCTAAGGAGACAATAGACCTCTATGAAGAAAACTATAAGACACTGATGAAAGAAATTAAAGATAATACCAACAGATGGAGAGCTATACCATGTTCTTGGATTGGAACAATCAACATTATGAAAATGACTATACTACCCAAAGCAATCTGCAGATTGAGTGCAATCCCTATCAAACTACCAGTGGCATTTTTCACAGAACTAGAACAAAAAATTTCACAATTTGTATGGAAACACAAAAGACCCCGAATAGCTAAAGCAATCTTGAGAAAGAAAAACGGAGCTGGAAGAATCAGGCTCCCTGACTTCAGACTATACTACAAAGCTACAGGCATCAAGACACAAAACTGGCACAAAAACAGAAATATAGATCAATGGAACAGGATAGAAAGCTCAGAGACAAACCCATGTTATATGGTCACCTTATCTTTGATAAAGGAGGCAAGAGTATACGATGGAGAAAAGACAGCCTTTTCAATAAGTGGTGCTGGGAAAACTGGACAGCTCCATGTAAAAGAATGAAATTAGAACACTCCCTAACACCATACACAGATATAAACTCAAAGTGGATTAAAGACATAAATGTAATGCCAGACTCTATAAAACTCTTAGAAAAAAACATAGGCAGAACACTGTATGACATAAATCACAGCAAGATCCTTTTTGACCCACCCCCTAGAGAAATGGAAATAAAAAGAAAAATAAACAAATGGGACCTAATGAAACTTAAAAGCTTTTGCACAGCAAAGGAAATCATAAACAAGACCAAAAGACAACCCTCAGAATGGGAGAAAATATGTGCAAATGAAGCAACTGCCAAAGGATTAATCTCCAATATATACAAGCAGCTCATGCAGCTCATTATCAAAAAAACAAACAGCCCAATCCAAAAATGGGCAGAAGACCTAAAACAGACATTTCTCCAGAAAGATACAGACTGCCAACAAACACATGAAAGAATGCTCAACATCATTAATCATCAGAGAAATCCAAATCAAAACCACAATGAGGTATCACCTCACATCAGTTAGAAAGGCCATCATCAAAACACCTACAAACAATAAATGCTGCAGAGGGTGTGGAGAAAAGGGAACACTCTTGCACTGTTGGTGGGAATGTAAATTGATACAGCCACTATGGAGAACAGTACGGAGGTCCCTTAAAAAACTAAAAGTAGAACTACCATACAACCCAGCAATCCCAGTAGTGGGCATATACCCTGAGAAAACCATGATTCAAAAAGAGTCATGTACCACAATGTTCACTGCAGCTCTATTTACAATAGCCAGGACATGGAAGCAACCTAAGTGTCCATCGACAGATGAATGGATAAAGAAGATGCAGCACATATATACAATGGAATATGTCAGCCATAAAAAGAAACGAAACTGAGTTATTTGTAGTGAGATGGATGGACCTAGAGTCTATCATACAGAGTGAAGTAAGTCAGAAAGAGAAAAACAAATACCGTATGCTAACACACACATATGGAATCTTAAAAAAAAAAAAAAGGTTCTGATGAACCTAGGGGCAGGACAGGAATAATGACGCAGACGTAGAGAATGGTCTTGAGGACATGGGGAGGGGGCAGGGTAAGCTGGGACTAAGTGAGAGAGTGGCATGGACATATATACACTACCAAATGTAAAATAGATAGCTAGCGGGAAGCAGCCGTATAGCACAGGGAGATCAGCTTCGTGCTTTGTGACCACCTAGAGGGGTGGGATAGGGAGGGTGGGAGGGAGACGCGATATGGGGATATATGTATACGTATAGCTGATTCACTTTGCTATACAGCAGAAACTAACACACCGTTGTAAAGCAATTATACTCCAATAAAGATGTTAACAAAAGAAATAAGAAAAATAAACATGGCACTGCAAATTCCCTGGTGGTCCAGTGGTTAGTACAGCAAGCTTTCACTGCCGAAGGCCCGGGTTCAGTCACTGGTCAGGAAACTAAGATGCCAGAAGCCAAAAAAAGAAAAAAAACAGTCATCAGGGCTTCACTCCTGCAGACTCTAGGAAAAGCGCATTGCATATCCATTTAGTCATTTAGGGTTTGACAGGAGCCTACTCTGGGCCAGGCAGTGTTCTAGGAACTGGATATTTAGCAATTAAAATAAAAGATTAATTCCTTGGTCTCAGAGAGCTCATGCTGTAGTGGGTGTAAACAGCCTATAAGTGAAACCAAAAAAATTAATATGTATTGTATCAGGTGGTGATAAATGCTCAGAAGAGAAAAGCAACAGATTAAGGAGATGGTGAATGATGAAAGAGGTGCATGCTGTTTCAGATGAGGTGATCACAAAATGCTGGCCTGATAAGGTGATATTTGAGGACATATCTTAAGTGCAGAAGCAAGCTGTATAGGTTTCTGGACAAAGAGTGTTCCAAACAGAACAGTAAGTGCAAAGGATCTGAGATGGAGTGTTCATGGTATAGACCAAAAACGGCAAGGGGTTTTCACATGTAAGTTAAGTTTTGCCTGAATATTCTACCTTGCGTCTCCATCTATTTAAACCTTACTGGTCCTTTTACAGTACCTCTCTCAAGTGAAATCCTTTACACCACCAAGTACCTGGTAACCCTCCAAAAAGATCTGGCTTCTTCACCCTTTGAATCCCAAGAACAACTTGGCCCAGAAAACTCTGTTTTACAAGTGAACATCTTTGTAGATTATAAACACATATCTAGGGTCAAGACTTGCTGCAAATTTGTATAACCCCTTCTGAACCTAGCTGCCTCAAAACAATCTTGTCTTAGAAAGTCAAAGGCAGTATGTGTACTTGGTATGGGTTTCCCAGAAATTTAGAGTCAGTGGGCACTACTTTTCATAGCTTAGTGTTGTTTGGACTTGATATGGCACCCTCGGTCTTCCAAAAGACATGCTTGTATTCATGCTTTGGTTAGTTATTTCCTTGCTGAAAAGGGGATACAGGTGGGCTCTTCATCACCAGGCTTTGGGCCAGCTTTCAGTTCTGTAACAGTGATGCTAATCTTGGTTTATGTATGTGATTTGCCAGATGTAACTTCTGTTCCTGTTTCATTTTCTTTGGACTCTTGTAGCCAAAAGTAGATCAAATGAAGTAGTCAGGCAGAGACTATCTAGTAACTTTGTTTCTTCTGTCACAGGAAAATGAAACATTTGTTTCTCATGTTATATCTGATAAAGTTAACACATTCTCTAGATCCACCCAGTGTATTCATCTATGCCTCAGCTTGAAAAGACTATTTTAATTTTCATACAAAAAGAACACTGGTAAAAGTACATTAAAGACTCACTGTTATATCATAACTTCAGCAATATATGTGATTTTCAAAAAGCATTTCAAAAATGGGTTGCCCTGCATTTGAAAAGAAACAGAGCAGGTAGCCACATGGAAAAGTAGATGCCAGGGAGTTTTAAAATGGTCACGTTTAAAGGATGGAATCCATGGCACATAGTAGCAACCGCTACCTCTCATTCATGTGAGACTGACAACATTATTTTTCATATCAAGTGAATCATTTTCAACCTCGTTTTAATTTTCAAAACTTGACTCACTCATTGGACACACAAATGCAGATGTTTGCCATCTAGTGGCAAAAGTTAGTATCAGCAGTCTAATTTTTCTAGAAAAGCAGCAGTATTTTGCCGAGATAAATTTAATCTAAACCCCATGTTTAAGAGGTGAGGGGAAAGTAAAACCTAAGGAAGATCACACATCTAATTGGTTACACTATCCTAATACCCCCATCTCCTCTCTTCTTGACACTAAGTAGGAACAGGCCTGTTTAGAAAACCCTGGGAATATTATTCCAGGTTTTATGGATTTGAATTCACAAAGACATAAGTTCCATGAAAGCAGAATGACTATTCATCTAATTATCTCTAGCATCTAGAACAATGCCCGCAACAATTCAGGAACTTAAATTTAATGAACAAGTGAATGGCCGGTAGAAAAGCTGAAAATAGACCAGACTGTGTGGGTCCCCTACCAGAGGAATTTCTGAAGTTCTAAGGAACAGAGTGATTGACAATTTTGTTTAATTCTCTTAAAATTTATGTAATAGTTTACATTAAATCTGTGTGAAAGTATTAATTGTACTGTATATGCTTTTTAAAATGCACTCACGTCTAGAAGATCTATTATAAAATGCCCTTTGAGCAAAACTAATCTATGTCCATTTCTAAAACCATTCATAATAATTAAACTACTGTGCACATATGCAGCATTTATAGACTATTTTGTCATTCCTTTATTGACATCCTGTTGTTCACATCAATAACATATGTGATGTACTTGCTCAGAAGGTTAGACTCTAAATATAGCATTATACACACGCAAAAATGTGGTCTGCTTCTGATATAGTTCCATGGTACAACACAAGAAACAAAGAAAAAATGTTCAGGACTAGATGTATTTGAGATAATTTGTTTTTATAGCACCTTGTGAACAATGCTATCCATATTTTTAAAAATCTATATATTTAGTTACCAAGGGGTACATGTGATGGAAATGGTTTCACCTTAATTCTATACCTGAGACCTCAGTCATTCCTCAATTGTGTTTAAATTTCAGTGGAAAAGAACACTCTGCCCTTCCTCAGAGCCTGAGAAACACCCTAAATTGAATGGCTCATTTTACCAGAGAACAGCCTAAGATAATGTACCCCTTGCCAATCCAGGCTATTAATCTACTTAAAAAAAATACAAAGTGTTTCTAAAGTGTTTCTCTAGCTCATTCAATCGTTCTCTCAAACAAAATATTCTGTCTCTCTCTTCCATTAGTGGATTTTAAAATTTAGCGGGCAGAAGTATCATTCAAGGTATTTATTTAAAATGCAGATTGACAGACCCTGCCCCTCCCCCCATTCTAATTCAGCTGATCTGGTTTCAATCCCCAAGGCTACAGTTTAACAACTACCCCAGGTGATTTTGGTCAAATGATCCTAGGCCATAATGGTAGAAACATCACCTTAAATCCTTGTCATGGAAATCTTCAGTGATTATGAAAAGCCCTTAGGAGACCTGGCTACTTATAGCAACTGGTGATCAATGAAAAATGACTCCTTCAAAAGTCCTGGCCACTAGAACAAGTTGGTGAGAAGAGCCCTAATTTGTTAGATGTTATCTGAGAGAACAATGCCTCTCAAAATGTTAGGGTCACCAGGGCAACCATTATATCCTTGCAGACAACGCTTCAAGCAAGTGAAACTCTGAGTCTGACCTGGGATAATTTTATTATGTTCTGTATCATATTCATCAAGAACTCCTTACTGTTTATTAACATGTAAACTATCCTGTCATTATCAAAATACACTGAAAACTTCTAAACCTCAGATTTCTTCCCCCACCCCAAAAGGAACAGTAAGAAGGAATTCATTCAAGAACAAATACTTAATGCGAGTACTATTGCCAAGCACTGTTTAGACCCTTGGACTGTATCATGAATAAAACATAACATAAACATCTCTGCCCTGACAGAGATCTAAACCATCATTCAATATAGTGAGTTGCTCATCCCCATTTCACAATGTGTAAGTCCTGGGTATAGAGAAATAAATAATGGGTGGCTCCTGATAAGAAGCTCAAAATCCAGAGGAAAACTTTGATATTTGCATCGTTTATTCTAGTGGAAACAAGTATGGCAAAGAATAATACACTCAAGGGGCATGGGGAATGAAGAGACGAATTGTCTTAGAGGAGGCACGTAGGCCTCCTCCTGTTTGCAGGACTGCTAAGGCCAAAGCTAGGGAGCACATTTCAGGAAGTGTGGAGGGTCTACCTAGAGGCACATCCCAGGACCCTCAAAGCAGGCTGACGTGGCTACAGCGCCACAGCAGAGGGGGGAAAGGAAGAAGGGACTGAAAGTTATGGAGAGTGAAATGGTAATGGACTTTGATCTCATTGTAGAATAGGTAAAAGCAAACAAAGCAAAAAGACAAGTCAGAGGCCATCGGGACAGTGCAGGGGTGGGTTGGGGGGGGTTGGCGAAGGCCTGTATCAAGAAAATGGGAGTGGGAGTAGGAAGGAAGGAACTGATGAGACGGTTCACGAAAATCCAGTAGGATTTAGAGACTGCACGAGAGGAGGGAGGGTATAAAGGAAATGCAGATTCGAGATGCTTCAAGTCTGAGATCCTAGGATGACTGTGATGCAGTCAATTAATACAGGAAAAAATAGGAGGAACAGCATATTTTGGAGAAAGATGATGGGTTCCAGAGTCCAAATGGTACATGAGAGGTGCCTGATTGATATTCTTTGTGGAAATGTCCAACAGGGTGGCAGCATGGAAATCTAGCACTCAAGGGAAGAGCTATGGTCTACAAAACTATGTCTACTGACACTTGAAGCCCTAAGTGCAGCTGAAATCACCGAGAGAGGATGTCAAGCGAGAAAGAGGTGAGTTGAGTCCTGAGAAGAGATCTAGCATGAAAGGATAGAGAAAACCAGACACAGAGTCAAAAGATCCAGGCCTGTGAATTTTGGGACCCTGGGTGAATCACTCAACAGGATGCAGAAATATTCTTTATATAATTTCACTAACTCACACTGCAGAAATCTCATACAGGTTCAAAGTTTTTTCCCTTTACTGTCTTGGCATTCTAGTTTTAAGTATCTCTTCTTAAGACACAACCAATTTTGCTGACAATTCTAGATTCCCTGACCATATACCTGCCCTCCCACTATCCAGGAAAATTATCTTCCAGAATTCTACCACAAACATTTTTCTAAATGACAAATAGGGTAGCAATAACAAACATTCATCATTATTAAGATTCCTCTCTTCCCACATGCCGTGGAGCGGCTGGGCCCGTGGGCCATGGCCGCTGGGCCTGTGCGTCCGGGGCCTGTGCTCCGCAGCGCGAGAGGCCGCGGCAGGGAGAGGCCTGCGTACCACAAAAAAAAAAAGATTTCTCTCTTCAAAATTCTTAGGGGAATATTGATTACAAATTCTAAAGGAATTCTCTTTTCAACAAATGTGTCATATTGTGTCTTGACTTACTGGCATTCTAAGACACAGATCATTATGATGTTTTTTCTCCATACTTCTCCCTAAATTGTAGTTTTATTGCACATACAAGATTTTGTTGTCTTTGTTAAAGTTTTTCTGTTTTTATTCCAAACTTATATTCATTCATGAAACAAAACCAAATATACATATATATGTGTGCGTTAGACAGACTAAAATGTCCACATTCAGAATTCAAAATGAGTCACCTGTACTTTATGGATCTAAATAATGCAAAAGCTTCAATTTCAACATAAAAGTTAACAATCTGAGAGTGCATGTCATCAAACATGATGATTTTAATCTGGCATCAAAAATGAGTGACCGCTACACCTCCCTTAGTCCACTGGCCGACATTAGCCTGAAGGCATAAGAACAGCTTGTGTCTTCTGGGGCAGTGTTTGTGTGTTACTCTTACAAATCCGAAGTGTCTAGTATGATCCTGGGGGCAGAGAAAGTGCTGAACATAGACATGCTTAACTAATCAGAAATTCAAAGCAAACAGATTTCTTTATTGCTGGGCCACTTTAAGTGGATTGATTTTTATGCAGTGAAATCAGTCAATCTTTTAGAACACACTGCAGATTTAAAAATTAAGGAGGTAGATTTACATTTAAAGCCAGCTCACAAAAGTCTATTATTATCCCAGTTTTGCATGAATGTTAGGATATGTACAGAAAAATATCAGAGGATTCTGCATCAAATTGTTAACCTCGGTTATCTTTGCGGGCACTGGGTCATGATGGACTTTTACTTTTGACATAATATATTTCTTTCATGACTGAATTCTGTGTAATCCGTATTATTTTTATAATGAGAAAAACATCAAAACCACTATATTTACATACTTTATATGTCGATATGTATATTGAGCATTTTATGGGGATGACTCCATTGTAAGTACTTTAGGGCAATCAAAGACAAATGAAACATGGCATCATCATTCAAGCACTTCACACTCTAGTATTTGAAATAATTTATACACACACACATGTACACACAAATAAGAGTGAATGTGATCAGTGATAAAACTGAGAATCTGATAAAGTACTAAAAGATGAATTCACAGAGAAAAGTGGCATTTCAAGCACTTTGTCCTTGACAAATTGCTAATATTTGGACCCATGAGGATGTGGAAGAAAGGGCATTCCAAGCAGCATGAGAACATGTGAAAATCATGAAAATGGCAGAGGGGGTGTACAGAACAGCAAGTACTGCGGGTAAAGTTAAAGGTGACCTTGAGACTTGAGATTGAATTTAATGTAAATCCAAACCATGGAACATATGGAATGCTAGCTGAATGCTGATGTAAGAGATTTCATTGTTATTCAATAGGTAATAGAAGGGGATGTCAGAGAAGTGTTTTGAGGATAGGAGGGAAAAAATGATCAGATTTGATCTTCAATAAAAGTAATCTCTAAAGTGGATTAGAAGAAGGGACTATAATCAGTGAAATCAGCTGGGAAGCCTGGAGACTCAGAGAAACGTATAAAGGTCTGATTGCATCAGCATCACCTGGGGGGTGTTAGAAATGCAGATCCCCAGGCCCCGCTCCAGCCCTCCTGAATCAGAGTCTGCCTTTATCACAAGATCCCCATGTGACCTGACTGCACATGAAAGTTGGAAAAGCCCTGAACGGAGGTGTTGGTAGTAGGAAAGAAAAGAAGCCAAGAGGTTGAGTGAGCTATTACTTGGTTGAATTATTACAATTTGGTATCTGACTAAATGTGGGAAGCTTATGCAAGAGAGCAAATCAAGATTACTCAGAAAACTCCGAGCCACAGGGTGGCCACCCTAGGCATGTAAACGGGAAACCTCAGGGGAGCAGGGCGAGGAGGAAACAAATGAAGGCGGTGCTACCCAGCAAGCTCACGGAAATGCCCCTTCCAGAAGCCACACCAGGCTTGGAGATGATGAGATGGGTGACCCACATTGAAAAGTAGTGGAAATCATGACAATGCATGAAATCACAAAAGGAAAAGGGTGCAAGAAAGGCATGGGAGTCAACGGAGGAGAAAGACCTGCAGAGCCTCACCCAGCTCGGGAGATGGTGCAGGGAGGCTGGAAGGTGGAAGAGGAACCAGAGGAGGAAGACAGCCAGGGAAGTACAATGCTTTGAAAATGAAGGGTGGTTGAAGGTGCTGCTAAGAGATGAAGGGGGATGCCCGGGAAAGGGCCTTTTGTTTGTGACTAAGAGGGGACAGGTGGTTTTTGGCCGAGCGGTTTCTGTGAACCTCCTGAGGATGGAAGTCAGAAGTCGGTAAAATTAGAGATATGTGGATGTTACTCACCGAGTGTAAATGAAGATGTTAGGAATGAACATGAAAAGTTAGAAGAGGCGGAAAGGGCTAGGTTGACTTAACTTGAAACTATTGAACTTGATAAAGATCTTCTTATGGAAGAAAGATCAGAAGTATTCCCATCATAATTTTCAGAATGATTAGGAAGGCCAACAGGCACAGTGAGTAGGAATTGGATTTCTGGCTCAGCTGTAAGGAGGCTCTGCCTCTCCCTGCTCTCTGGAAATGGAATGAGACGCGTTGCGGGCGTTAATTTCTCAAATCGTACAAACCACACAGTTGGACAATCATCAATGGGGAGTCACAAAGTAGGATGCCCTTCACTGATGACTTCTGCTGTGAGCCGAATGACGGCCCCCCCAAAAGATATGTCTGTCTACGTCCTAATCCCCCAAACCCATGAATATTACCTTATATGGTAAAAGGGTGTGAGAGCTAAGGCCCTTGAAAGGAGGAGCTTGTCCTGGATTTTCTGGGTGAGCCCTGCATGCAATCACACGTATCCTTATAAGATGGACACACAAAGGAGGAAACACACAGACAGAAAGGGAGGAGACGATCTGACTCCGGGCAGTGGTGAGAGGCAGTCACAGGTCGGGGAATGCAGCCACAGCCATCAGAAGCTGCAGGGGGCAAGTACGAGTGCTCCCTTAGGGCCTTTGAAGGGAGTGTGGGAATTACGAGACGGTACATTTCTGTTGTTTTAAGCCCTAGGAAGCGAATACAATGTCTAACATCACCTTCCAATTCTGAGACTTCTGGAGCTGCTCTCACCTCCTATTGATCATGTGCTCCTGAAAGGCCGAGCCCTGGACTCACCCTTCTGAGCACCCAAAAAAAGAATGTCCACTGTGCCTGGTACATTAGATAACACTAGTTACCACAGGGATATACACTCCTGTGTATAAGTGAAAAGCAGAGATGGCTGGAGAGGTAGACAGATGATTGACAGATAGAGAGATAGACTCATTTTACTCAAGCAAGTATTTATTAAAATGTACTTATTAAACACTCTCATGAACTTAACTTCTTTAGAAAGAATCATAAATACTACCTGGGTTACCCTTGACTGTCGACTTTAAGATTAAAGATAGTGAGAACAACCAGAACTCAGATGAGGGACATGTGGCTTGTAGTTGCTTAGATACGTTTTCAGTTTCTTATTATTAAATGAATTGAGGGATTTAAAATAATTTATCAGAGGGAAAGCAGGGTGATAGCCACACTCAAGGAAAGCTGAAAAAGGTTGGCTGGTTATTGTGTGATGAGAAGGGTTTGGGGATAAAGAAGGAAGAAAGGAGGACCCCATGTAAAGGAACCTTGTGGCAATGCCAGTTTCCCTGCAGGGCTCCCTTCCCACGAGGTAATGCATGTGACATGTGTTATCACATATGTGAGAAATCATAGGCAAGGAAGACAGGAGGCTCTTTGCTTCCATTTCATGTATGAGAACTTCTTTCCAATGCAATTGATTTGAGGGATCTCTGCATGAGAGACGTTGTGCTTTTAGACTATTCTGAACTAAAAAAAATTGAAAATCACCAAAAAAAATCACTGTGCTCAATAATACTTTTAAATGAATGTACACAGACAGATACAGATAGAAAGACATAGAAATAGAAATAGAGATAAATAAAGATAGATACATAGACACACAGACACAGACACAAAGAACCCAATGATACTTGAAATGTATATGGATTCTTGGAGTCTACACAATACCACTGGATTGGGGTCCCCTGGAGGTGAGAGCTGGCTGGATGAAACTTCAAATGGCTGTGGGCAAGAAGTGGTACCTAGCTAAGCAATAACTAGGTTTCTCTCCAGACTGGGTCGCGCCGGCAATTCTAATGAGGTAATCTACTCCAAAGTGATAAATACAAAAATACTGACACAGACTGTCAGCAGATGCCTTTTCCCAGAGCTTACTTACTGACAGGATATTTTTGTATGAATCTAATGCCATGGCCATAGCTACTTGTGATCAATTAGAAGGCTTCAGTGGAAGAACATCAAAACACCTCACGACCATAAAGGCACAGCCTTTGCAGTAGACATCTGGTAGCCCGCTCCTCTCTGAAACCAGCTGGTAGTATTTTACTCTGGTTTAACCTCACCTGACTTTTATCTAAACAGCAGTCACTGGAGGATATCCTGCTCAACCCAGGATGTCTAGACGAGCACCACTTCCTGCAGTAGAGGTGACTGAAGGTAGAATATGTCATGGCTCAGCTGGTGTGCCGGATTTCAAGGGAACACCGGGGACAGGAAATAAGCTGGGGCTAGGCTAGAACAAATGACCTAATGAAGGATTAATTCCGTAGTGGAGAGTCAACAACTCAAATTACAGTGGCCAGGAGGAGAGTGGAGAACAGAGATTTGATCCTGCCAACAATGACACACAAGGAGATTTGTCAAGTGGAACCTGGCAGCACAAGTCTCCAGGCAGAAATGATACACTGTCCCAAGGGTGGCCCTGCCTCAGGCCTAGCTAGGGGTTTGTCCACTTCAGGACTGCACCAGAGACTGGCAAGGGAGGGAGTAAACTCTTGCTTCTGGACAGAAGTTCTTGGAAAGGGTGAGGCTGTCAAGGTCACGCTAAAGTCTTTCTAGGCACAACTTCAGTCCTGCAAATGCAAACTGAAAACATGAGAAAAGTTTAGTCCTATGAAACGGCAAATATGACAAGGGTTGCAGAAACCGAGGCTAGCTGGGCATGGCAATTAGTAGAGCTCACTAGGGTTAGGGCAGGTAATCCCGTCTCAGACTCCCTTCTTCTGTTTCAGCACCGGTTGATGAATCAGGAAGGCCAGCCCTCCCCCCACCCCCCACCCCCAGTCTCAACAGAACAGGGCTGGGGAAGGCAAGAGCTCAAACCCCACAGCGCACCCACCAGCTACTGTGGGTTTTTTCCACCATTGTTCCTCCTCAAAGTGTTCACATTCTAGCTGGCTTCAGGATGAGCTGGCACAACTGGTGAGAAGAAGATGGCAGTGGCTCAACTATTCCTTCTGTTGGCTTGCTGTCATCACCAGTAGATCCCAGGTCCTGTGTCAGCGTGGCAAGCCGCAGCTGCACCTCCGCAGAGGAAGTCTGAGAAGGTGCACGCCAGCCAGAGAACCTGGCCCTTGGGAGCTGATGAGCAGGAAGTTCCAACAGGTGGGAGAACAAAACTGCCAGCCTGAAGGGGAGAGCCTGCCAGAGGCAGGAGAGTCTGCAAGCCGCCCAAATTTCTGGACAAAAAGGAACACACAGTAGCCAACTACTGAGCCAGAGGGACACCTACACACTGGCTCTCCATGCTCCACGCCAAGGAATAGAAAGGTGGGTGGGCAACCAAATCGCGCACGGCATTTTACAGTGCTTTAGAGACTGATCAAAAAGTGTGTGCACAGGCATCATGCCTTTCAACTCTTAAACCCACTCTGCAACTACTGTCCGATCATCTCCATCTGTGCACTGGGAAAGAAATGCTCTGGAGAGGGAACACAGTCTTCCTGTAAGGCCCACTGTGATTCAACATTTGCAGTAGCTTCACTGCATCAAAACTCTTTATTTCTTTGAAGACAATGCTAATGCAGATCTGTACTGCACAGGATATGTAACTTTTAGGGAATGGAGATGTCTAACAGAGCTCTCTAGAGACGCTGGGTTCACAACGGAAGGGGGGAACCTTTGCACTTGCACAGCCTTTCGGCGGAGTGTCCATGGAGGAAGAAGTACAGGGACAACTGATTTAGGATTCAAAGCGGCTACTTTGAATTTGATAGGAGCAAGGACCACTTCCTTAATGGAGAAGATAGAGACTGTCAGATTCGAGAAATTGAAATTAATTTCTAATTTGACTAGCTTTGCCTCCTGTCAAATTCCTTCAATGATCTCTTCACATTCTCCCTCTAAAATTAAAACTTTCCATTCACGGTGAAATTTTATCCCAAAGTTCTGTTAAGACAAATAACCAGGATAGGGATTCCTCTGGACTAAATGAGATTGAAAGGTGAAAAATCTTGTGGAACACGTCACTGCCATCACACCCGGGAAAGCACTGCATTCAAGGATTAAGCATGAGACACATTTTATTATCCTGATTAATTTTTAAAAATCATCATGGTGGAGGGATTTGATTATTTTTTTTTTTTACTGGAGCCATATATGCCTTTTTGATACTCTTCTGTAAGAAAAACGTGTTTTAAATTCACCAACCTACTGTGTAAAATAAAACATTTCCAGTCACTCACTGATACTTCAGAACCACAACGTGAGGAAAATGCTATTAGTCACAATACATTATGACATCCAATTAGGTGCCATAAGCGAAGGGCAGATGCATCTCTCTGCGTCCCGATCAGAGGCTCACGCTTCATAGGCGTCACAGTTCATTCATCTCCTATCTGAAGCGCCACTACATCACAGCTGTTCTCAACATAAACTTCCCTGCACTGCAAACAAGACCCAGCTTCTTAATAGTTACACTGACAACGTCCAGGCCATTTAGGGGTAAGCAACTAATTTTGCCAATGTTAACAACTTTATTAGGAGAGAACACTATGTTGGCTCCGGGAACGATACAGAAAATTACTTTCTTATGTTCAAATACACAAGGCAGCTTTGCTTTTAATCATATGGTTTAATTTTCTGTCTAATCAGTTTCCTGGTATGGATTCAAGAAATTCTAGTTCTGCAAATTTCGTATTTTTTTCTAGACATGTTCAACAGGTTGTCTGCAATCAAATGCTAAAATATCATGCAAAGAAGTTCATGTTTTTACACACTTAAAATAACAAAGTTTCTTTTTGTAAGGAAATAAATCAGCTGTCTTTATAAGGATGAGAAAATGAAAGGGTGCGCCCTAAAGAACTTTTAAGTATGCCTAAATAATCTTCAGAAATAAATAATATTTTTGAAGTTATATTTTTACCTTTTGTCCCAGGAAGACAAATGAGGTAATAAACAATCACCCATTTCTCTAAACTTTAAAGGAAAGTTTCCTAAATAACTTTAAATGCAGGTTTAATGCAGAGCTACTCATTACTGTAACACGCTGGATCATTCTGTAAATCTTAACCAATTCCATAAACTTGCTTTCCTTTTCCCCAAATTACACTTTTCTCATAATTTTCCACGCAAAAGGTATACACTGTCGAGGATCCTTTTCAAAATCTACTTTTCATCTCATATTCTTTTTTAAATATCAAGCACATTGGAATATGGGTTGTTATTTAAAAGTCAGTATTTCAATACTACTATTTTCATATTAAATTCGATCTTATATCACCCTCCCCAGCCTACAGAAACGGTCTAAATCAGACCTGCAATGTAATTAATTTTAAATTAGTAATTTAAGCTCAAGTTACAGTTCCATATGGAAACCCATTTCAAAATTATGTGCTTTCTAGCTCAACAATAGCTATTTACATATTAAGCTAATTGCAAAAAACCATGTACACAAAATCTAAAGATGGGTTATTCAGTGATAGGAGTGTGTGATCAAAACCACGTATCTGTGGCATGCTGAATCCACACTGGAGAGGCACGCGTGTTCTATGTATACTCCACAGTACCAGCTCCCATAACAAGAGGGTGCACCCAACGCCATATCTATCCCACCACCATATCTATCCCACCACATTTGGAACAGAAAGACCTCAGGTTTTTTTTTCTTCTTCTTCTTCTTAATTAATAAGCTACTACCACAACCCTGTCTATATGCATGGATTTGTTCCAGCGTCAGCTCTCCCCTTTCTGAAGTGTATGTTCTTGTGTAGTGCCTCTTAAGTAAATACAGGGGCATTGTTTTAAACACAGAAAATAGTGATGAATGCTTCATGCAATACAATGATCTCACAACATAAGATTATCTGGCACTATATAACCAGCCAATATACTTTTTACAAAGATTATTTTTCCAATCATAACCCCAAAAGACCCCACATGGAGGACTACTGGCTTGCTGGCATTCAGAGGCCAAGAGAGAAATGATAGGTCTGTGCAAAGCATACAGTGAAATAATCAGTGTCCTTAACAACATAAACGCTTAAATTACCTCCTAAGGAGAGCCATCGTTTCACATTGCAAACACGGACACCGGGAGGGAAGCATATCCTTACAGCCATCGAACAGGTTCAAATAGCACTTGCAGACAAATGAATGTTTGCGTTTTGAAATCTATCCATATGGGATGCAATTCCCAAACCTCTGCTTCCTCTACCACTTCCAACCTGCGTGCTAGGAGAGTTGCACACACGCCGAACAGGATCACCATGCCAGCACGCACAAGCGCCAAGTAGACAAGTGAATTCTGCTGCTTGAGTCAACCCTCCCCTAACCCCCACCGCTTCAAATCACACAGAAATTAACCCAGCTGTAAGGAAGCTGCGCTGGGGGAGGGCTCCAGAGAGAAGATCCGCCGCAATCCAGCGGCTGCCGCTCCGCGAGCGCAAACTCTGCCTGGGTCAGTGAAGACGAGCACCCGGGCTCAGTACCTTCGCCCAGGTGTTACACTAAGTGCCAAATTTGCCTCTTTCGTCCCTGAAATGCAATCCGAGGTAGCGGCCCCACTGCGAGGTTGGCCGGTGTCTGCTTTAACCTTCTTAAAAGCGTTAGGAAATCAAATGGGGGGACCTACACACGCACCACACACACATACGCGCGCGCGC
>NW_021703781.1:8480871-8574088 GCF_005190385.1 Monodon monoceros | reverse complement strand
CCGACCCAAGAAGCTCCTCTTGTCCGGACACTCCGTGCCTCGGATTCCGCATTCGGGGGACAGAGAATCCAAGCGAAGGAGCGCCGGGTGGGGCATCCCAGGTTCTTTCCCGGCCACCGCTCGTATTATTCTCGTCGCTTTCCCCGCACATGGTCACCCCGGCGTTTCGCACCCTTGGTCCCAGAACTCCAACTCCGCCCCAGATGCCGCTCTCTCCAGGTTCAAGCCTCCGCCCGGCCCCCCAAATCGACAGACCAACTCTCTCCTCCCTCCCCAGTACCCGCTTTAAACTCCCCATAGCAAGGACATTTCCTACTCGCGCAGAAAACTTTTTCCTCCTTTTGCAACGCGACAAGGCAAAAAACTAGGTCAACCGCTACCGCCACCAGCTTTACCCAGCGCCGGCTTGGTGCGGGCAGTCCTTACCTGGCCGCTGCGCTCCAGGTGGCCGTCCCACGCCGGTCGTCTGCGCTTCCCCAAAGCGCGGGAGGCGCCCGGTCCACCGTCCGTTGGTCGCCTCCCGCTCGGCGTTCAGGAAGCGAGTGTCCTAGGACCGCGCGCCCATGCCCGGAGCCGCCCTTCGGTTCATCGCCTGTCTTTCCAGAAGCGCCGCTGCCGCCCCGGCGAACTGAGGAGGAGCGTGGGGATTCGGGATGGTACCGACTTGCCCCACGGTGTGCGCTCCCGGGTCCGAGAGCGCTCCGCCCGCGGGCAGCTGCGGCCACGCGTCACATGCCGCCTCCGGGCAGCAGCCGCGGCACCTGCCCAAGCGGCGGCGCTCCTGGCTCCGCACTGCCGCCCTCGCGCCTCGGGCTCCCTGCACGATCTAGCCCTTTCGGTTCACGTCCTTTTTTCCTCTATCTCCCCTCTCACTTCTTTCCCCCGCTTCTTCTTCCCGTCTCCTCCTTTATCTTGTATTCTCTTTTTCCAAAAGCAAATGCCAGCCGCTTCAAGTGCGAGGAGGGTCTTTCCTTCCTCGCGAACTCTTCCTCTGCCTGGTGGTGGCGGTCGTGGCTACTGCTGGCCGCTCCTCCTCTTCTGCCTCCCCCGCTCCTCCCTCCTCCCCCCCCAACCCCCGCCCCGGCTGCGTGCTGGTGTAATGCACAAGCTGCCTGGGTGAGACCCAAACCTGCCGGCCTTCTGAGCATGCCCAATTGCCCCGCCGGCGTGGCGCTCGACTCCCCCGTGCTCGCTCGGCTCCGCCGGTCGCGCCTGGTCGGGGGCGAGGGCGCCCAGCTGTGGGAGAGCCCAGCGTCCTCCTCGGGCGGGCTCCCTGAAGACGCAAGACTCACCCACCCACCTAGCCCGGGCACACGTGTCCCCTAATCGTGCGCCTGGTGCTTCAAGGACGGCTTTTGTTGGCCAATTAGTTTCGTCGTGTTCTCTTATAAATTGGTTTGCTTGAACTGCCTGGAAGGATTGGAAGGACGTAGATTCCAGGGCACAACTTACTGATGAAAGAACATCAGCTCAGTTACGGTATACGACTCGGCTGAAAACCTTTCCCCAGAGAGCAGCCTGATGCATTCATTTTTTGACATTTAGTGAGAGTTTGTTCATACAGAGCAATGTACTAATAAAGGACTTCTTGGCTTTTCCTTCTCTGGAAGTTTACGCCTTAGGAGTAATGAGACAAACGTGTGTGGAAAAGACACAGGTGTGCGGACACACACAAACACACAGTTGTTTCATTTTTTAATCAGAAAAAAAAAAAAGATAGGACCTTGCTAGCCAGGCTTTTAAGTTTCATATATAACTCAAGAGGAATGGGAAGCTAAAAGGAAAGAAAAGGGAAAGAAGAAAGGGAGGGAGGAAGGAACGGAAGGGGGAAAAAAGGAAAGAAACGAGGGAAAAGGAAAGAAGGGAGGGAAAAATAAATTTCTTACTAAATACTTTCAGCTAACTAGTGGAAAGATCTCAAAGTGGCAAAGATGCCAATGAGGTTACCCCACAGAAGGCTGAGGGTATTTTAAAGAGTATGCAAGGAAAGATTATAAGAGAATCCCACAAAGAACAAAGATAATCAACAGTGGTAACTGGGGAAAAAAACAAGAAAAAAAAGCACAGTATGAAATTAAACTTTTTAACAATATTAAAAGAGGCACCATGATTTTGTTAATTCTATTTGGAGCAAGACAAACAGAAAAAGGTAAACCTCTTCTTGGAGAAAGTAATACTAAGGGAAGAGAGAAATATAAATATACACCTTCCTTTCTGAGTCTATATAGTCCCTTCTAGGTAGACAATCTTTAGGAGAGAAGGGACTAAACATTGATTACAGAGAATAAAGATCAAAACAGGAAAAAAGATAATGAGAAAACGTGTGGCCACTTAAATTAATTCAAATATCCAAGCTCAGGTGAATTACATGCAGAATACTAGAATGACAATGATATCAATATATAAGCCATCTTGTTTGGATAACTCTCAAAGGAAATAACAATAGTTGTCTTCATATATTACCCTAATCTTCAAAGCAAACTTTCACACAAATATTTTATCCCCATTTAATAAAGCACAGGAATTTAAAGTTCTAAGTAAATTGCCTGTTACATAGCTAGTAAGAGGAGTATGAAATTGCTATTTGCCTGTGGGAACAGGGGTAACTTTGATAATATTTGGTAAATCCATAAGTAACAGACAAGGGGCCAGAAGAATGGGCATAGAGATATGTTCTATTTTTTTAAGTAGATTCTGTTATCTATACAGTGATTAAGTTTGAGATGGATCCCTGGCAATATTCTATAGAAGATCCTGAAATGAATTTTTTGGCAGTAGTCAGAAAAGAATAGGAAACAACTACAATGTAGTAAAAATATCTTACCAGGTTAACTTCATTTCTCTTTGTAAGTAGCCATTAAACTGATACATACGGCATTTTCTAATTTCAGCCAACCTTCCTATTATCTTTATGAACAAGGTAAATGTAAACTGTGTTAATATTAAACAAACTAAAAACTAACAGTTTGGACAGCGTTGCCCCAAATGTCCCAGTAAGTAGATTCTTGCTAGATCAGAGTAAGGTGTTTGATTCTGAGCTTACTGCCCTACTGTTCAGCAGATTTATCAAATTATACTTAAGAGAAAAATATAAAAGGGATACTTATTAGATTTGAGAATGAACCAAAGGAGGGGCAGTACTAACTTGCGAGATACCAAAATCAGAACCCAAAGAGTACATTACTTCAGATGCTGATCTAAAACAAAGGAGATAAACTAGAACTAAAATATATTTTGAAATCTTGCATTTTAGGTTTGTTTTTAAAAAGAACAGGATAGGCAAAAGATTTATTCATTTATTCAATTATTAGACAAGACTTTGGATATGGACAAGACAGATAGTTTAGCCTTCTACCATAAAATAACTACGTAACCTGGACGAAATATATAAAACTACATTTTCAGTTATTAAAAGCAACCAACACGGGGCTACAATGTTTGAGTCAGGAGCCCACTCACACAGATATTTCCCTAGGGGCCATTTTTTCCAGCAGAAGTACTGGAAAGTTGAGACTAAGCAGCGAGTTTCACCAGGCAGAGGACACATAGCTCAAGAGCTTGGAGCTGCAAAGGTAACTGAGATTTGGGAGGGCACGAGAGAGGGGCATGGAAAGGGAACCCCAGAAGTCTCTGTGGAAATTCCTGTGCATTCCTTAGTCGAATGCCTACGCTGCGTAGTCCCAGGGCAAGATTCTGGAAGCCTGATAGAGTATAGGGGCTGAGAAGTGGAAATCTGAGTACAGATCCTGAAAATCACACAATTCTGGGGAGATATTTAAGTTGGGACTTTGGTGAACACCTTAGACATTTGGTTGAGACCACCCAGAAGGATACTTTCTGGGTGTACAAATAACGCCCTAGGAAAATGAATAAAACCAAAATAGATTCGCCCTAATAAAACTAGACCTTTTCAGGGCTTCCCTGGTGGCGCAGTGGTTGAGAATCTGCCTGCCAATGCAGGGGACACGGGTTCGAGCCCTGGTCTGGGAAGATCCCACATGCCGCGGAACAACTGGGCCCGTGAGCCACAATTATGGAGCCTGTGCGTCTGGAGCCTGTGCTTCACAGAGAACAAGAGAGGCAGCGATAGTGACAGGCCCGCACATGGCGATGAAGAGTGGCCCCCGCTTGCCACAACTAGAGAAAGCCCTCGCACAGAAACGAAGACCCAACACAGCCATAAATAAATAAATTAAAAAAAAAAACAAACCAAAAAACTAGACCTTTTCAGCATTAAGGTGATCCACCAACGCTTTAACTATTCTGCCACAGCACAACTCAAAATTCATTAGAGGAAGAAAATCTAAGCTAGAACTTTTACAAATGCAGTATGCAGTAAAAACTTAGTAGACACGAAAAGAAGAAGAAAAAAAGGAAAAAAGAAATTTGATGACAAAAATTAATAATAATACATTTAATAGAGACCAAGAAATGATCTGGAATTAATAGTCAAGGACTTTTAAATAACCATAAATAATATATTAAGTAAACTACCCTGGAAATGAATACAAAGATAGAGAATTTCAGCAGATTATTACATTCTATGAAAAAGAATAAAATGAGCTTTTTGGACTGCTAAATCAAGAACTAACTAGATGGATGGCGCCTGGGCAAAACAGGAGATGGGGCTGATGGTCTCATATACAAGCTCATAGGAAATATCTGGAAAGACGAGTAGGACCAGAAGCAACATTCAAAGAAACAATGCATGAGAACGTGCCACGTCTGATGAAACGTGTCAACCCAGAAATTCAAGGAGTTCAATAACCCCAAAGCAAAGAAAACATCAACGAGGTCCGTAAGATTCAAACTGTTGAAAAGCAAAGATAAAAAGAAAATATTTAGACCAGCTAGAAGAAAAAAATGTCACCTTTGGAGGGAAAATATGAATGAACACTGACTTCAACAGAAAAATCATGGAAGCCAGAAGACAATAAAAGACATATTTAGGGGACTGAAAGGAACAAGAAACCTGTCAAGCTAGAATTCTATGCCCATTGAAGAAAAAGCTAAAATTGCAGGTGGGAAAAGATACACTCAGATAGACAAAAGCTGAGAGGATTCATTGTCAGCTAACCATAAACTACAATATCTATTGAAGGATATTCTTTTTAAGGTGAAGGAAGGTGATCCTGGTCTGAATCAGAGAAGTGTAAGGAAAAATAAACAGCTCCATAAAAGGTAAATGTATGAGAAAATAGACTGTTGTTTAAAGCATAAATAATGGGACTATTTTGTGGGTTTTTTAAAAATAAATTTATTTATTTTTGGCTGCATTGGGTCTTCGCTGCAGTGCACGGGCTTCTCATTGGGGTGGCTTCTCTTGTTGTGGAGCACGGGCTCTAGGTGCGTGGGCTTCATTAGTTGTAGCACACGGGCTCAGTAGTTGTGGCTTGCAGGCTCAGTAGTTGTGGCTTACAGGCTCTAGAGCACAGGCTCAGTAGTTGCGGTGCACGGGCTTAGTTGCTCCGTGGCATGTGGGATCTTCCTGGACCAGGGATCAAACCTACATCCCATGTATTGGCAGGCGGGTTCTTAACCGCTGTGCCACCAAGGAAGTCCCCCTTGTGGGGTTTAAAACATTCACTGAAGTCAAACGTATAATAACAATAACACTAAGGTGGAAAGATTAAATATTCTCTTCTTGAATTTGGTAATGATTTAAGGTATAGAGTATTAAGGATGATTCTTTTTTAGTGTAACCAATGGAAGAATGATACCTATAGGTATAAAAAAAGAAGGTAATAGAGAAGATAAAGTTGAATTGTCAACCATATTTGATTGCTGTGAAAGAAGGCAGGAAAGGAAGAATGAATGAACAAAGAACAGATGGAGCAAATAGAAAACAATAGCAAGATAGAAAACGTAAAATGCAACTGTATTATTAATTATATCAAATATAAATGGCCTTTAAAAAGGCAAATATTTTCCAGAATGGGTTCAAAAATTACCCAACTATTTGTTGTTTACAAGAAACAAACTTTAAATGTAAGAATATAGAACGGTCGAAAATAAAAAGATGGAAAAATTCTACCATGGAAATATTAAACACTTTAAGATGTTGAATCTCTTCAAATGGGTCTATAGTTCCAGTGTGATCCCAATCAAAATCCCTACATTGTATGTGTGTATGAATTAACAAGGTGATTCTACAATTTTTAGGTAAATGCATGGGAACTAGAGTAGTTAAAACAGTACTGAAGAATTTAGAAATTGGACTTTTAGGCGTCCTACCAGATTTTCAAATTATTATAAAGTTACAGTAATCAGGACATTATGGTATTGTCAGAAGGAAAAGAAAATAGACAAATGTAGGTTCTAAAGTTTGTACAAAGACACTGTGGACACAGAATAGCCAGCTCAATACTGAAGGAAAAGAACGAAGTTGGAGGACTGACATTACCCAACTTCGAGGCTTATTATAAAGCTATGTAATCAAGATAGTGAGGGAGTTTGGGATTGACATGTACACACTGCTATATTTAAAATGGATAACCAACAAGGATCTACTGTATAGTATAGGGAACTCTGCTCAATATTATGTAACAACCTAAATGGGAAAAGAATGAAAAAGAATAGATACATGTATATCTACATATATCTATATAGTATATGTATAACTGAATCACTTTACACACGAAACTAACACAACATTGTTAACCAACTATATTCCAATAAAAAATAAAAAGTTTTAAAAAAAGCTTTGCAATCAAGATAGTGTGGGAATTGCGAAAGAATAGAAAAACAGATCAATGGCACAGAATAGAAAGCCCAGGGGCAGGCTTCGAAAAATATAGCTAATTAATTTTTGGTAAAGGAACAAAGGCAGTACAATGGAAAAGAGATAGTCTTTTCAATAAATGGTGCTGGAACAACTGTACATCCATCCACATGCAAAAAAATTGAATCTAGGAAAAAAGCTTACATTTTTCACAAAAATTAACTCGAAATGGATCACGGATCTAAACGTCAAATGCAAAACTATAAAGCTCCAAGAAGATAACATAGGAGAAAAACTCAGTGCCCATGAGTATGGCAATGACTTTTTAGGTACAACACCAAAGACATGATTTGTGAAAGAAGTAATTGATAAGATGGACTTCATTATGATTAAAATCTTCTGCTCTGTGAAAGGCAATGTCAAAAGAATGAGAAGAGAAGCCACAGACTGGGAGAAAATGTTTGCAAAAGACACATCTGATAAAGGACCACTATGCAAAATATACAAAGAACTCTTAAAACTCAATAAGAAAACAAACAATCCTATTAAAAAATGGGCCAAAGACCTTAACAGACACCTAACTAAAGAAAATATGTAGATGGCAAATAAGGGTATGAAAAGATGCTTCACATCAGTGAAATGCAAATTAAAACAACTGTGAGATACCACTACACACCTATTAGAATGGCCCAAATCTGGAACACCAAATTCTGATGAGGATATGGAGCAAAGGAACTCTCGTTCGTTATCGGAAAGAATGCAAAACGATACAGATATTTTGAAGACATTTTGGTAGTTTCTTACAAACAAGATATACTCTCACCATAATGATCCAACAAGTGCACTCCTTAGTATTTACCCAAAGGAGTGGGAAACATGTCCAAACAAAAACTGAACATGAATGTGTATTGTAGCTTTATTCATAATTGCCAAAACTTAGAAGTAACCAAGATGTCCTTCAGTGGGTGAATGGATTAATAAACGGATACATCCAGACAATGTAATATTATTCAGCACTAAAATGAAATGGGCTATCAAGCCATGAAAAGACATGGAAGAACCTTAAATGAATATTACCAAGTGAAAGAAGCCAATCTGAAAAGTCTATGTATTGTATGATTCCAACTGTAAGAGATATACTGTAAAAGGTAAAACTATGGAGGTAGTAAAAAGATCGGTGGTTGCCAGGGATTGGAGGGGAGGAAAGGATGAATAGATGGAGCACAGAGGATTTCTAGGGCAGTGAAAATACTCTGTCTGATACCAAAATGATGGCTACATGCCATGATAAATTTGTCTATAGAGAGTACAACACTGAGAGTGAACTGCAATGTAAACTATGGACTTTGGGTGATTATGCTGTGCCAATGTAGGCTTATGAGTTGTAGAAAATGTACCATTCTGGTGAGGGATGTTGATAATGGGGGAAGCCGTGCACGTGTGCAGACAGGTGGTAATGGGAAATCTTTGTATCTTCCCCTCAATTTAGCTGTTAAGTTAAAACTGGTCTAAAAAAACCAAGTCTTAAAAAAAATAAATTTAAAAAACAGTAGAAAGTAATGGAAAATCCATAAATAAACTCACACATTTATTTTAACTTAACAATCAAATCAAGAACAGAGTAAACGAATTTATGGTGGTAGATAGTTACTTGATTGGAGGGGAGTATTTACAAGGAAGGGAAAAGAAGAAATTTGTGGGGTGGGGATAATGTTCTATCTTGATCTGAATGGTGGTTACCGAAGTAAATACATATGTAAAAATCTATCAAGCTGCACACTTACAATGTGTGCACATTTCTATGTGTATGTCATATTTCAAATTTTAAAAATTATATGTTGAGTATCTATTAGAGGCAAAGCACTAGGTCCAAGACGAGGTGGAGAATGCAAACTTGAGTGACACCGAATTCCTGCTCTCAAGAATGGGGATACCTGGCTGGTCTAAAGTTCATTAACAAAAACTTGGGATTAACTTGTTTAAAAACGTGTACAATTTTCTTTGTGTCAAGAGAATAAAAGTAGTAATTTGATTACATGAGGAGATAATTCCTTAGCACTCTCTTTTGGACAGAATATTTTGATTCTTCAGAGTTAGTCCACCAGATTTTAAGAAGTGAGAACCAAGGATAGAATGATTGAGATTAATTTTATTTTTTCATGTATCCCCTTACTCATTCACTTACTTTAGATCACTCATTGAATTTCGCTAAATGCCAGACACTAAGCTGTGCTTTCTAGATTTCAAGACACGTCAAATAATAGTTAAAGAATGTAGCTCTTCTTAGAAGACTTAGAGGACATGAATGGCTCTTTTAAACTTTTGAAGAAAGGGTAAACAAATTGTGTAGTTCTAGAGGAAGTTATGGGGATATGGGCTCCAGCTCATGATAAGGAAGACGTAGCTTAACCTTTATAAAGTGTCCATCTGTCCTAAAGAAGTGGTGAGATTTTAATCTCTGGAAACATTCCAATATAGAACAATAGTAACAATCACTCTTGAACCCCACCTTTGTGCTAGGTAAGGTGCTATGAACTTTTTATTTATTTCAACAGCTTCCTTTTCAGGAAATTCATATTATTGCCCTTTTGGAGATGGGGAAACTGGACAAGTGACAGAGCAAAATCCAAACACAGTTGGCCATTTACCTCCTTTAGATGATGATTTTTTTTTTTTTTTCGGTACGTGGGCCTCTCACTGTTGTGGCCTCTCCCGTTGCCGAGCACAGGCTCCAGACGTGCAGGCTCAGCGGCCATGGCTCACGGGCCCAGCCACTCCGCGGCACGTGGGATCTTCCCGGACCGGGGCACGAGCCTGTGTCCCCTGCATCGGCAGGCGGACTCTCAACCACTGCGCCACCAGGGAAGCCCTAGATGATGATTTTTAAATAATGTTGGCAGAGGGATTCCTGTAAGGTTGGAGGACACATATGACCTTTAAAGTCCTTTCCAAATCAAAGATGTGTGAATTTATCCAGTATGCATGGATGGACCCTGGTTTGGGGCTGAGTTTTCTTCAGGAGAAAATAACATACATTTATGAATACTAAAATAGCCCCAAGGCCTTAGAAGAGTGCTCATACAAGGAGAGACTGAAGTTTGAGCTTATTCGCTTCCAAGTTAGTCACCCTCTACCAATTTGTCATAAATGCCTCTGGTAAGGAGCTGCTTATGACGGGTTTCTCCAGCAGAATTTGGAAAACGGAGATGACAGCTGGACCTCTGCTCTAGGACACCTTGACAGCTAACAGGGAGTGACCCAAGAAAGTAGCTGTGAGAGAAAAGGGGTCCATGACTAGCTGGTGAGAAACATGTTGGTAATCACATATTTCCTTTTCTCTTGTTCTGCTTTTGCCTCTATTTCTTCTGACAATACTGTTTGTTGGAATGTGGTTTAACTGGAGCTCTGGTTTATTTCTCTCCCTGTGTCTCGGTACTCCCTTAGTTCCCCGGAGCCCTTGGCCCTCTTCCTGTTGCTCTGTGTTCTATACTTGAGCCATCCCATCCATAGCCAAGACTTCCACTAGCTCAGTTTTAACGATGACATATTAAACATTGCCCAGTGGAACTCATCTTCCCTCCTCTCCTCCATTTCCAAACCTTTTTTGCTTCTGAATGTTTCATGTCACCTAGTGACAGACCTCTCCAGTCTATTACATAACAGTCCTATATTCCCTTGACTCATCACCTTACACATTAAACAAATCACTAATTGTCATTGAACTCATTCTTTAAAAATTTCATAAACTTATAAATATATAGAGGTTCAAAAATAAGAATGTTAATGAGTAATATCAAGATTGAGAACAACTTTAAAGCAAGAAAATGACCTTTAACTTGGTAGTTGAGGCAATGTCATATCTGGGAACAATATGACAATATTGTGTATGATAATTATAGGTAATATTTTAATACATTGAATACTTTTATTTCTGTTATTTTGATCTTTTGATGAAACTCATTCTGTAGGGGTGAAAACAGGCTAGAATAGGCATGAATGTCTTCTTAAATGTGACAAAAATTAATAGATGGCAGAAGTTGGATTCATATTTAGTTTTCCATCAAGCTCAAAATCACACAGTGGTGATTTCTGCCTACAAATAAAATTATTCTGGTGATGGGAACAGTTGTTCTTAAGTAAAACAAAATGAAATAAAACTTTATGCTGTTTATTATGACTCAAATGACTCTGCTCATATAGTTTTTTATAATATATAAATTTAATTTTTTTTTATCATGTATCTCATTTACCATGGATTACCTATGGTGTAATTTTAACTCATGAATTTCCTTCCCATCATCTTACAAGCTTTGGAGTTTGTGTGCTCTAGAGAGCCTGTGCCCAGGAACACAAAATAATTACAACAGCTGCCAAAGTAAGAAATACATAATTTAGAAATTGAATGTCCTTGTAAAAATATCATAAAACCAAGTTAAAAGGCATCTATACATTATTCTTGATTATCTGTTGAATTATTAATGATTATAATTAAGACTTATTTACTTATCATCAAATATATTGACTGGTGCTTCCAGAGCTATTAACCATGTAGATTGTGCTAAAAGGACCCACAATCTTGTGTAAACAGTGTGAAGACTGTATTTTGACTTGTAACAAAACTTTCTATTACTGTTTCAATCTCTGTCTATAAACCTTTCATTTGGTTTGGAGTTTTGGAGTTGTTTTTTTTTTTGCGGTACGCGGGCCTCTCACTGTCGTGGCCTCTCCCGTTGCGGAGCACAGGCTCCGGACGCGCAGGCTCAGCGGCCATGGCTCACGGGGCCAGCCGCTCCGCGGCATGTGGGATCCTCCCGGACCGGGGCACGAACCCGCGTCCCCTGCATCGGCAGGCGGACTCTCAACCACTGCGCCACCAGGGAAGCCCGAGTTTTGGAGTTTTGATTCCTCCTCCTTCTTTTTGCTGCCATACCTCCCAGACACTGTGGGATTCTGAATTCCCTTTCCTCCCTCCCTTCTTCCTGTCTCCCTCCCCCGCTCCATTCCTCCTATCTTCCTTTCCTCCTTCCTTCTTCCCCAGTATTCCAAGGTTCATAAATCAATAGGTCTCTCTCCCAACATTTAACAACGATGTACTAGCATTTATTAGTACCATATATGTGTGTCTTAGTTTTTATTGCATCTACTCTTCTCTACCTCTACTACCTTATTCTAAACAACTGCATTTCTCTAATGAACTTTTCTAGGAAGACCCTGCTAGTTTCTCTCCCAACTTCTCTATTTGATCTTCCCCACTGCAGATAGAATAATATTTTGAAGTCTTTTGATAATGCAAATTCTATCTCTGTATTCCCTGGGGGAGGATGCCCCTTAAAATACTGACTTTTAGCATAAAGTACAAATTATTTCACACACCCTGTAAGCCCTACCAAGTTTTAGTCCCTGCTTACGTATCTATAGTTATCCTTTTCCAATCCTCATTCCAATCCCCACGTCCCACCCTCCACTCTATTTTATAAGCCCTCTCTCTTTCTCAGGGAATTCTCACCAACTCTTCCCTCTCCTAGAAGGTTCTTACCTCTACTGTTCTCCTAGATAACCACTCTTTATCCTCAAGAGCTCAGCTTAAAGATGAGTTTCTCAGGAAGGCTCCCTAAACTAGGTTGGATTGCCCCTATAGCCTATGCTTTTCTTTTGAAAAAAACTTATGCTCATATTCTGATGTTCCCATAGGACTGTGCACCCTATAGTTGCAGGGACCTCATTGCTTTTCTCATCACTGTATTTCTAGTAGCTCAATTTTGTTCTTTTTTAAAAGTTTTGGCTATTCTTAATTTTTCACATTTCCATAAAACTTTTACAACCAGTGGTAGCTTCCCACTAAAAGCCTGCTGGATTGTTAATTGGGATCACATTCAATCTACAGATCAGTTTGGGGCAGAAATGACACCTTTATAATATTGAATCTTGCAATTCATGAATATGATATATCCCATCATTAATATAAATATTCTTTAATTTCTCAAAAATGCAAGCAGTTAGTCTAGACTTAGACAACCTTAATCAAGTCTAGCATGAGTTGATTTGAAACTCAGTTTTAATCTAGAGAGAGCTGCACAATTTCCAGTTTGCCAACTAGGGTTTAGTTTTTCAAGGGCTCCACCTGAATGCCTGGGATGGTTACCAGGACCCTTATATTTGGCCAGCCCTGAACTTCAATTTTGGTTTTCTTATCAACCAGAGATTGCTGATAGTCTGCTCTGCTACTTAACCTTTTAGTCCCTGCTTTCTGCTAGGCTATTCAGCTGTTGGAGGTCATCAAAAGGACTTGAGCGTTGGTTGACTTGTGAACTGGATCCGGCCAATCAGTGGCCCCTTACCGTCCCCAGTGTCCTTGGAAAGCACCTTCCACCCACCATTCCCATAGCCTGAGCTGTTTCAAGGATGCAATCTTCAGAGAGTAAAGTGTTGTTGAGACCATCTGGACAATATGTAACTGCACCTCATTAAAGCCTCTGTATAAACTTTTCAGATTCTGGCAGAGATCTCATCTTGCAGCCGCCCAAGACAAGTCTTGTATGTAAGTTCCCTTGCTTATTCAATCTGCTACCTGCCAATCTGGGGTGGTTTGCCTCTTTCTTCAGTCTCTCCTTGCCCTGTGTATAAGGGGGCCACTTTCAATTTCACCTGAGGATCCCGGAAGTTGCAAACCAACATCAGCTACTTGGCTCACAGAGACAAATGTCTCTAAGGGAAAAGTGGTGAATCACAAGGCTCACCCCAATATACTTTCCTCTTCTTGGAGATGTTGGTCCCTGAATCCAGGCTGCATTGACAGCAGTTTAATATCTTTGATTTTTTTAAAAGAACATTATCCACAATTTTTAGTTGTTCTTGGAAAATTTGGGTTGATTGTTATAGATGTCAATAACATAGAGCTACATTTGAAGGTTATGTACTCAACAAGTCCGAAGCCATCTTAAATGAAGAGTTATAATTGTATAGGGGAGGCTGAAAATTAGAATTGTATACGAGAGAAGTGGTGTTAATACTTGTCAGTGACATTAGTGGGATCTTATTCTCTATTCTGGTCAGATCAAGTTCTTGACTCTTACCTGAACTTATTAGCTGACTATTTTTATCCTATTTCTGTATGGGTGCTTTTTGGATTAAATTTGATACATATAAAATAAAACTTCAAATTAACTTCACCATTAGACATAATAGAGACTCAATTACCTCACCCATAAAAAAATCTTAAAAGTATGGTAACATTGCAATCACCAGGGAGGCATGTTCCTGCCAGCTTTCTGCTTCAACAGAAATCTGTAGCTTTCATCAAGATCTCTTCATGGTCTACAGTGGTTGCTGGAGTTCCTGTAATGATGTCTGTGCTGGAAGCAAGAAAAAGGAGGAAGTGGAGAGGAGGGAAGATAAAAGGATAACCTCGGGCTTGCCTGGTGGCGCAGTGGTTGAGGGTCGGCCTGTCGATGCAGGGGACACGGGTTCGTGCCCCGGTCCGGGAGGATCCCACGTGCCGCGGAGCGGCTGGGCCCGTGAGCCATGACCGCTGAGCCTTTACTTATCATTATCAATTCCATTTGCAAAAGAGGTTATGAAACATTGTTCTTTGCTTAGACTATAATTGCAGTTTTGTAAACAAGAAAGGGAAAATGAATATCAGATAAAAACACTAACGATGTCTGCTGCATACTCCCTTTTCTCTTAGGATTAAGGTATACCATATTTAGAAGTATTACCTACTTCTAGCCCTAAGGCAGTCTCTAACACAGAAAATTTTACTCATCCTTTTATAATTCTAGTGCAATCTACATCACCACCCTATTTATAAAATAGATTAATCTGTATAACTGATTATATTGCTATATGTACATTTCTATATCATCCTAAACAAGCCTAGGATCTAACACTTAGCTGAAGATCATATGGGAATATCAGGTACTAAAGGTTGTTTTAATCTTCTTAACTGTAGGCTTCATGTAGGTAGAAAATAAGTTTTATTCATTTACATATGCCCCAAACTTAGTCAAAACCTTATAAAAAATTAGTCAAGATGCATAAATGAGAATACAAATTAATTGAGAAAAAGCAAAAAATCTTCTAGGACTCTCAGAAGTTGTGGCGCTTTCACTGATACAGGCAACCTGACTTAAAAAAAAAAACTTATTAGCTGACTATTTTTTAGCTCTGTATTTGTGCCTTCTGCAAAGGACTGGGCACATTTTGAACAAATATATCTAGTATACCTCCTATGGCTACAGATAGTTTGCGGGCCCTCAATGCATGTTAAAATTAAACTTCCTTCAAACCGAAGATAACACAAAGTACACAAACCCACGGAATCAATGCCTTATCTCTGAACTCCCTGAGCTCATTAAGGCATACCACTTCAGGATTTACAAGCACTCTTGGCATTAGAACTCACCCCACATCATTCCTTCATATTGACTAAAGTTTTTTCTTTAACTTCCTTTAAAGATTTTTTTGATGTGGACCATTTTTTTAAAGTCTTTATTGAATTTGTTACAATATTGCTTTTTTTTTTTTTTTTTTAATGTTTTGGTTTCTTTGCCTGCAAGACATGTGGGAATCCTAGCTCCCTGACCAGGGGCTCAAACCCACACCCCTGCATTGGAAGGCAAAGTCTTAACCACTGGACTGCCAGGGAAGTCCCTGTTTAAGTTCCTTTAGTTTGGCATATCATTATTTTTAAGGACATTTAGTTATTAAGTCTTTGCCAACATTTCAACCAATTTTTCATTTCTCAGTCTTTTTTTTCTTTTCTGTACCCATTCCAAAATTCTGTAACTAACTCAGTCTTCTAATATATGTAAAATGAGTTCTACCACAGGCTCATTATATTATCAGCCTCTTGCCAGTTACAGAATGCATTTTATTTGGGATTTTAAAAAATAATCTCATAATATTCAGATCCATATTTGTTCCACTTTTAAGATTGAGGAATGAATAGGGTCACTGGAGAATAAAATTTACCAGACATTTAATTTCTCAGTATAAAAAATGTGATCAAATCAGAGCAGATGACTTTTCAGAATTGTTCCTACTAAAAGTTATTATTTTTTCCAATTTTAATTTGATGCAGTGGAAAGAAAATGATTTAGTTGTCAGAATTCTTTTATTCACTGGGCAAATGTATGTTGAACGTCAGCTGTGTAGGTCCAATTCTTCCCTAAGAACACACAATTTCTGAAGTGAACACACAATTTCTGCTGTGAGAGAAAGAGAGAGAGGGAGAGAGAGGTGGAAACAGAGAAGAGAAGAGAAAAGAGAAGGAGGAGAAAGAGATGGAAAAGAAGGAGAGAGAGAGAGAACAAAATTGGTTATAGTGGTGATTAAGAGCTTAAGCTACCGTAGTTACATAGATGAGTTCAAATCCCATACCTCCCCACTAATAACTGGTTAATTAATCTCTTTACATCTCAATTTCTTAAATTATACCCTAAAAATGGGGATATTTGATTCAAAGGAATGTTTAGAGGAATAATTGTTTGTAAGGTTACTATCACAGTACCTGAGACATATTAGATATGTATTAGGCATAGAATGACACTAAATTATTCTGGTAAAATGTGATTATTACATAAATAACTGATAAGTAGAGTGATTTAGATCAAACCATATTTGGAGAGCACTGAAAAAGGCTCTGGATGCAACAGGAGTAATTGTGGTGTGACTGAGTTGGAGTGATAAAGCAAGGCTTCCTAGAGTAGTTAAAGCCTCTGCTAAATCTGGACAGACAAGCACAGTTATCCAGCAAAAAACAGAAGAAGAAAGAGCATTTCAGGCAGGAAGGACAGTGGGAGTAATGACATGTTAGCAATATGTAGCACAGTGTATGTGTAGAACTAAAAGCTGTTTGACTACTGCCAGAGCAGAGTGTTGGTAGCAGAAGGTAAATGTACATGTTTGCTAACAAGATAGATAAGGCCAGACCTTAGAAAATTCTGTATCTGATTAGCCCTATAAGGCGTTTGCATTTCATCTTGTGGTTAATAAAGCATCACAGCTGATGTGTGAAATGGCAGCCGTTACGGGAAACATGGGCTTGAAGAGGAGTTGACTAGAAGAGAGGGGTTACTTGAGAGTCTGTTTCAGGTAACACAAGCAAGAAATCAGGAGGAAGTGATTTAAGAGGATAATGCAAGAGTGATTCGTGGGCGATAGGTGGGCTTATGATATTTAAAATCCAGGCTGTTAGTTCTGGAGTATGACTTTGTTTAAGAGTGAAGATGGTGATTTCAGTGTTTCATTTGTTGTATCCACTATTCTATGGGAAATAAAAGTGGAGACGTCCATCAAGCATTTGGAAATAATACTCTGAAGATTAGTGTGGGTCTCACATTAGCAATGTAGATGTGGGTGACCAGCATCTATGAGACAGCTGGGTCAATGACAGTCAAGGAGAATATTCAGGAAGAATATTTAGGTTGAGACGAGATGTCAGTGAAATCCTGGGATACAACCACAGTTTAGAAATCAGAAAAGAAAAAGGAGTACATACAGAAAAAAGACAAAAACTCTCAGAAAGGTATGATGACCACTACAAGACTACAGTGTCACAGGGACTTCCCTGGTGCTGCAGTGGTTAAGAATCCACCTGCCAATGCAGGGGACATGGGTTCGAGCCCTGGTCCAGGAAGATCCCACATGCCGCAGAGCAACTAAGTCCGTGCGCCACAACTACTGAGCCTAAGTGCCACAACTGCTGAAGCCCACGTGCCGAGCCGGGGCTCTGCAACAAGAGAAGCCACCACAATGAGAAGCCCAAGCACTGCAATGAAGAGTAATGCAGTAATGTATTGTAATGGAGAAAGCCGGCACGCAGCAACAAAGACCAAACAGCCAAAGATAAATAAATAAATTTTTAAAAATGTATTAAAAAAAAAAAAAGGACTACAGTGTCACAGAAGCCAGTGGAGTAAAGGAATTCAAGTAGTGGAACTTACCACAATTATCAAATGTACCAGAAAGATCTGGTAAAATAAGGATAAAATAGATAGATAGATAGATAGATAAATGATAGCAATTCAAATATCAATGAAGATCTTATTGAAGCTGTTTCTCTAAAGTGATAGGAATAGAAACCAAATTTTAATGGGTTAAGACATAAATAGGAAAGCAAGTGTATGAAAATGTTAATAGATTTATTGAGGTATAACTGACTTACAATGAAGTGTACATAGTAAAGTGCAAAATTGGATGTTTATATATATATATATATATATATATATACGTATAATGAGATAATAGGAAAAATATGTATATATATTCTAGTCTCTGCTCCCAGTTCCTGGCACAGAACTCCTAAAACCCTTGCAATTTCCTAAGTGATAAGAGAATTGGGAGCATCTTTTGTTTTAATTTTTGGTCTTTGGTCCTGGTTCCTGACATAGAGCTCCTAAATTCCTTGGAATATCTTGGGTGATAGAAGTATCTTTTGTTCTAATGAGGCAACTCTCAGTAGGCTCCTGGATGGGGGTTGGCTGCCAGAAAGACCCAACCAATGATTAGAAGGTTGGAACTTTCAGCAGGCCTCCCTCCCATTCTCCAGAGAGGAAAGAAGGGCTGAAAATGGAGTTAATATTCAACCATGACTAAATGATGAAGCTGCCATAAAAATCCCAATATTATAGGTTTGAAGAGCTTCTGGATTGGTGAACACATGGAGTGCTGGGAGAGTGGCATACCCAGAGAGAGCACAGAGGGACCATGCCCTTTCCCACATAACTTGCCCCATGCATCTCTTTATCTAGCTGCTATCTTTTATCTGTTACCTTTATTATATCCTTTACAATAAACCAATAAATGTAACTCAGTGTTTCCCTGAGCTGTTCTAGCAAATTATTGATCACAAAGAAGAGTCATGAGAATCTCTATTTATAGCCCATTGATGAGAAGTACAGGTGACAACCTGGGACTTGGGAATGACATCTGAAGTAGGGGCAGTCTTGTGGGACTGAGCCCTTAACCTGTAGGATCTGATGCTAACTCCAAGTAGATAGTGCCAGGACTGCATTGAAACGTAGGACACCCAGTTAGTGTTGCAGAATTGCTTGACATGTGGAGAAATCACATATCTGGTGTAAAAAACTATTGTGAGACTGAAGGACAAACACAGGAGTGTTTATATGCGTACTGGTAACATCATAACCACAATTTAATGAACATATCCAGCCCCTCAAAAGTTTTCTCCTGACCCTTTGTAACTTGTCACTCCCACCTCTCCTTGTCTTCACTCCCTGTCACCCCCACAGGCAACCATTGATCTGCTGTCACTATAAATTAGTTTTCATTTTCTAGAATTTTCTATGAATGGACTCATGTATTATATATTGTATTTTTTTTTGGATTGGCTTCTTTCATTCAGTGTAGTATTTTGGGATTTGTTCATGCTGTAGTTATTATCAGTTGTTAATTCCTTTTTTTGTGTGTGTGCTGAGTACCACAGTTTGTTTATCCATTCACCTGTTAATGGACATTTGGGTTTGGACTATTACACATAAAGATTCTATGAACATTTCTGTACAAATCTTCTTTGGATATACACTTACATTTCTCTAGGGTAAATGCCAAGGTGTTGAATGGCTTGATCATACAAAAAGTTTATGTTCATTTTTTTAAGAAACTACCAAACTGTACCATTTTATGTTGCTACCAGCAACGTATGAGAGTTCCAGTCCTTCCATATTCTCACCAACACTTGATATGGTCAGTCATTTTACTTTTAGCCAAATAGTTGTATAGTAATATTTTACGGTGGTCTTAATTTGTGTTTCCCTAATGACTACTGATGTTGAGCATCTTTTCATGTTGCTTATTTGTCATTGGTCCCTCTTTAGTGCAATGTCAGTTCAGTTATTTTGCCTGTTTTTACTTTTTTTTAATTTATTTATTTTTTGTCTGCGTTGGGTGTTCGTTGCTGTGCACCAGCTTTCTCTAATTGGGCGAGTGCGGGCTACTCTTTGTTGCGGTGCACGAGCTTCTCATTGCAGTGGCTTCTCTTGTTGCAGAGCACAGGCTCTGCATACGCAGGCTTCAGTAGTTGTGGTGCATAGGCTCAGTAGTTGTGGCACATGGGCTTAGCTGCTCTGAGACATGTGGGATCTTCCTGGACCAGGGCTCGAACCCGTGTCCCCTGCATTAGCAGGCGGATTCTTAACCACTGTGCCACCAGGGAAGTCCCTTGCCTGTTTTTAAACTATTTTTTCTTATTACTTAGTTAGGTGTTTTTTAAATATATTCTAGATACAGGGATAGAAGAAAGAAATACTGATGGATAATTTCTTGAAGACAGAAAGGTGTGTGCTCAAAGGAATAGACAGCAGGGTTAGCTGAAAAGAGCCGGCATAATTGTCTTCGAGAACTGAAGGAGAAAAAGCAAAGACAAGCATGAATGTAGAAACACAAATACTCAAAGCATCTCATGGTTCTCATTGCATTCTAAGGAGTCTTTGCTCACTCTGTGACTTGCCACAAAGAGCCTTTTCTTTAAACATTTTTAAAAATTTTATTTATTTATTTTTGGTTGTGTTGGGTCTTGGTTGCTGCCCGTGGGCTTCCTCTAGTTGTGGCGAGCAGGGCTACCCTTCATTGCAGTGCGTGGCTTCTTCTTGTGGTGGCTTCTCCTGATGCGGAGCATGGACTCTAGGAGCACAGGCTTCCATAGCTGTGGCATGCAGGCTCAGTAGTTGTGGCTCGCAGGCTCTAGAGTACAGACTCAGTAGTTGTGGCACACGGGCTTAGTTGCTCCGCTACATGTGGGATCTTCCCGGACCAGGGCTTGAACCCATGTCCCCTGCATTGGCAGGCAGATTCTGAACCACTGTGCCACCAGGGAAGCGCCAAAGGGCCTCTTTGATGACAGATTGGAAGAGGTCTCTGCAAGCAAAACTGAGTTATGTAAGGAAATACATGGCACTCCTCTGGGAGAGGAAACCCTAACACATCTGGATAAGGAAGCAACAGGCAAAAAATTTTTAGAGAATAAGAAAATAAAGATGTTAGGACAGTAGCTATAATGATTAGTCGAAATTTGGGTAAGTTTTATGACATCTTGCTATTTGTATAATCCTGTTAGTACTTACTCTGGGGAATTCAGCATAGACTTTCATTACTCTTGAATGCATTTGAAGTAAAAATTGTGGCTTTTTTGGACATAAAACTCTTCTACAAATGACTTTAGGCCAAGATTTACACACATATACACACGATTTGTCATAGGTGAGGAAGAATATGGGAACTAAACATAATGGTTAACTAAGCAGAGCTCACGCATTAGCGGGCAAGTGTTCATTTGTAGTGTGGAGGATGGAATTTGATTAGAGAGTGTAAGGAGAGTAATGAAGAAGAGAGATCTTCTGAAGCTACTGAGGGAGTTGAAAGAAGCAGCGCAAGAAAAAAAAAAAAAAAAGTGAAATTTTTACAAGTTGCCCTAAAGTCTCAGCTAACTTTTAAGGCCACAAGAGTTTATGGTTAGGCAGTTATTTATAGCAACCCTCAGCCTGCAGGGTATAGGAGCTAAGAAGTTAGATTATCATAATGAGTGTACTGAGTCTGGGTGGTGGAAGCATTAGAGTACAAAGGAATCAGAGGGGGAGACTAGAGGTCTCAGAAACAGGCTGGATAGAAGAGGAAAGGCAAAGAAGGTGAGAGTCCTGGGAGGATGTATATGCTGTTGATATCAAGTGGGTAAATCTTCCTCTAAACTTTATCTTTCAAATTGGCTTTGTCAAGAAGTTACCAATAAACCCAATCTTTCTATTACCTTTATTACCATTATTACCAGTTACTGGTATACTAATACTGGCAGATTACCAATTATTGAACAAGCACTACATGCCACAAATGTGCAACGTCCTAGGAATACAAAGATGACCAATGTTGGGCCCTGCACTTCATTTTACAAACCCTCATGTCCTCTATATCTCCCAAACAAACAGCCTATTATACCAACATCCCATAATCACATACTGCTAATACCTCTTAAAATGCTTTTTGACTACTATTCCCCCACAGGACCTACTACTGCCCTATTGTTTGCTTCTTCTGTAGGATTATTTACCCACTTTATATTTCCTTCACCTCAGTAAAACAAGATACCTCTTTGGACAAGAAAAGATATAAAGACATCAATTTATCTGGTGCCCTATAAATTGCTTATTGTTTGAAATTCTGTCATATATTTCCTGCTCACTTTTTACAGAAGTTAAGCTTCTGGTTCTTTCTCTGTATTTACAGTTGTCTTTCCTTTTTAATAGTTCACTTACTTTTCCTAATATTATTACAGCCTTGGGATATGAAAGTATGTTTAATTGCTCCATTAACCCACATATTTTGTGCTTGCAAGAAACGAGGCTTCTCGCCAGATATCTTTACCACTCCGGTCATTTATTAATGGGCAATAAAACATACCACAAAGTGTCTTCATCTAATAGAAATCACAGCAGACATTTATATAGAGGTTTCCATTCTGTGATATCCAAAGGACTTGGCAGAGTTTTGCCATCAAAGTTTTGCCATCAAACTTACTGGATTTATGAATAGCAGAGTAATAATTGATTAGGCAAGGAAATGTAATGATTTCATTAATACAAAATCCAAAGAGAGTGGCTAAAGGGAAAGGAGGAAGAATATTTATGCCTTTCTCTAATGAGACAAAACAACAGTATCTACCATGCAGGAGAATGTGGGGTGGAAACAAAATTGCAAAAATGTGCTCTGAAGTGGGCAGTGATTGGGTTTATAAAGTAAAAGGAAGGAAAAGAAAGGAAAAGGATGAGTTTGTGAGATGAAAAAGGGGATATAGGAAGAGAAATGAATGTTTCTGTTGAACACTATGTGCTCACTTTGAACCTGCCCTAGATATTGTGGCAGGTCAGATGCCAGCAGTAAAAAGTAGTTTCTGGACTTGTTCAGCTGATGTAGCTATCATGCTAAACCTATACATTCTGAAGCCTAAAGACACAAAGACCATAATATCCTCTTTCTTCCAGTTTCACTTGATAGATAATTAATTTTGATCATTATGTTTCTCTTGAAAGGATAATGGAGTTGACGTTTGAATTTCTTTTTCTTTGAATTTTATTTTTTTTTTATACAGCAGGTTCTTATTAGTTATCTATTTTATACATATTACTGTATATATGTCAATCCCAATGAATTTCATATTTAGATGTGATATAGGATTTCAGATGCACCAAAAATATGCTTCATAATGAATTCAGTTTGAATATATGACACAGGAGCAGTTTAGAGGTGTCATGAGAAGAGAGAGAAATATTTCTATTTCATCCCTGCAAATCATATATGAATAAAACATAAAATCCAAATTATTATTCTTCCTTAAACATTTTGATGGGGTAAAATAATTAGTAAATAATTTCATACATTACTTTGAAATTGACCTAAGTTGAGGTTTATTACTGAGTAGAAGGCAAATTCATATGAATTTTTAAGATGAAAGAGAAGGCTCTGGAGAATTCTCATGCTTGTAGCGGAAACTTCATGGACATCCCTTTCTTCAAGATGTAACTCCATTCTCCTCTAACTTAGGGGGAATTTGGTGGATAAGTTTGAGCTTTACTGCTTTAAGAGCCCAGGTTATAAAAGTGTTCTTATGAGACTCTGGCAGCCAGTTTGGAGTTATAAATTTGTTGATAAATCTAATTAATTCTAGTTGAAATTTCAGAGAATGAGAAAATGGGAAAATGAACCATTTTATTGCAACAAAGCAGCATTAGTGACTCCATGTAATGGCCTCTAATAAAGCTTGTTTAATCACCTGCTGTGAACAGGAATTTCCTTTCAGCATTTCTAGAGTCAGAACAAAGAGATTATTTTACTTTCTTCTTGTAATACCTTCTGGCAGAGCCAGCCTTCAGGGTAAGTGAATAGGCAACCAGTGACACAGGATGACTTGCAAAGTGCAGTAAAGCCTTTCCTGCCTCCAAGCTCCTCCCACCACTGGGTATCCACCTCCCTTTTGTCTAGAAACTTCACCTTTGGGGCCAAGATTGGGGGCCAACACAAAGCCAGGTGACTTATATGGAGAAAGTCACATATTCATGTGTGTTACCTAAGAGGGCTGATTAAGAAAGGGGAAGAACCTGGGGTTAGCATGGGATTTGTAGGCTTGTCCTCCTTAGCAAGTTTCCTGTTTACGTGGTTTACTTTGTTGCACTCTCTAGAAGCAGACAGTACCTGCTATTTACATAAATTAATTATTATGTATATTTAAGGCCATGGGCAGTTGAAATATTAGGAACTCTCCAAGCAAGTGACAGATTTAGACTGGAGGCTGGTGAGAAGTTGCTCTGGGCCTGAGGATGGAAGGCCACACGTGCAAGTGGGCCTCCAAACCGTGACCAACACACGTGCAAGTGGGCCTCCAAACCGTGACCAACACACGTGCAAGTGGGCCTCCAAACCGTGACCAACACACGTGCAAGTGGGCCTCCAAACCGTGACCAGCTGACCACCTAGCAGCTGGCTCAATTGACAGCTTTGTCTAAAGCAGGCCTGTCTCTAACAATTTCATGGAATCATAAAACCAGTGCCTTGGAATAACCTTCTATATCACCTTCATTTCAATAAACCAGAAAACGGAGGTTTTAGAGCGGTAAAATGACTTTTATACAGTTTCCCCATTAGGTGATACAAAATCTTGGAATACAATATGGGTTTTCTGGTTCTTAGGTCAGTGTTCTTCCTTTATGTATCATTGATGAATCTTTCTTCCAAGTATATCAATGTAATCAATGCCAACAATTTGGGGAAAAAATGCCATAATTTTAAATTGTCAGTCTAAGATAAAGAGATAGGAAAGTCTAGATGCTTGCAAATTACGTGGAGTTAACAGAAATAGGTAAGTAGTAGAGGCACATAATTTGTTAAGTATATGTTTTATTTTGATTTCCCCAAAGACCCAACCTGAGAAAAGGAATTGGGTGTAGGTAAATTATCCCAGAAGAAATTTCATGGAGCAGAATTAAAAGTGTATAAAAAGAGAAAAAGAAGGAAGAAGAGCCAGCTCTATGTTTTGATGATCCAGTTGCCACTGTGAGCAAGTGAGGTTCAATTCCACCATGGACCCTGGTGAGGAACTGTGTAGAACCCGCCTTAGCATTGCCACCACAGAAGACAGGAAGGCTGGGGCATTTATCAAGACTCCTGTCTCTAGCTTGTGGCGGATTGCTCCCAGGAGGTTAGTCCTCCTACCTTTGCAGGCTAAGCCAGCTTGCAGCTGAATGGCCTCCTGTGGATTAGAAGAGGGCCTTGAAGCAGCAAAGCAGAGGGGCACTCAAGATGTTGGCCACTGGCAGCATGCTTGGAACTGTCCACCACCAGTGAGTGGAAATCAGCTGGACTCAGGGAATTCTGCATGATGTATCACAACCATTGACAATAGCCTAATTCTTAATCATAAAAAAAAAGCAAAAGACAATTTTATGAACTTTTTTATCAAGTAATAATTCTTGTGAAATTGGAATGGAATCTCTTCTAGGGCTCTCCTGAAAAGATTTGTGGGTTCCTTGTAAACTAGACCATTAAGCATATATATTATTCACTGAGGAGACACGAAACTCCAGGATGAAGATGGAACTTATATCAATAAAAGTAATGCTTCTTTGAATTTATGGAAGCTTTTTATTTTTCTCAAAATCCTTTCTCATACATTATCTTTGTTCCTCCCAAATATCTCATTATTCTCTGAACATGTTGGTCTCCTATTTGCCTCCATTCTCTTGTTTATAATCCCCTCTTTAAATGCCTTTAAAAAAAGGTGGGCAAATATTTCAAGATATAGGTGAAATATTAGTTCCTTCATGAAGTCACCTCTGTTTCACCAGGAAACCAGAATTAGTTGCGTTCCATTCTGGTTCTGAAGGTTTTTTTTTTTCTTTTTTTCAGAAGATAATAACCCTTTTGGGTTTTAAGTATGAGAATTTGAACAAGAAGCTATTCTTTCCATACTATGTTTGGGTTTTTTTTCATTTTTGGCTGCATTGGGTCTTTGTTGCTGCACATGGGCTTTCTCTAGTTGCGGTGTGTGGGCTTCTCATTGCGGTGGCTCCTCTTGTTGCAGAGCACGGGCTCTAGGCGTGCGGGCTTCAGTAGTTGTGGCTCGCGGGCTCTAGAGCACAGGCTCAGTAGTTGTGGCGCACGGGCTTAGTTGCTCTGTGGCATGTGGGATCTTCCTTGACCAGGGATCCAACCCATGTCCCCGGCATTGGCAGGCGGATTCTTAACTACTGTGCCACGAGGAAAGCCCACCATACTATGTTTTGATTAATATTTAGGATAAAAAGTAATACTCAGCATACATATGAGGGTATAGAACACTGTAAATGCTGCTATTAATTTAGAGTTTCAGAAAGGCAATATATTCAAGAATCTTGATTGTTAAGAAGAACTCCATTGTCAAAATTAAATGTAAACAGTTAACCTAGCAACGTTAGCAACTCAGCAATGTTGCTACCTCTGCCAAGAAGCAGAAACACCGGTTTAATTTCTCATGAAATTAGAAGACATCTATAATTCTGAATTACAACATACGAAGATGGAAAGGAAAAGTAGGAATTAAGTTATTTAACAAAGTAGAGAAAGATCAAATATGTGTATCTACAAAGTAGGTGATCAACGGGAAGAAAGCAGATTTTGTTCTTTAGAATTCTGGAAAAACTTACAAGCTAAGGCATCACAACTATAGAAAGGAGTATGTTTGGAGATGGGATGGAAGCCTGGGGTGGCCTGGAATTTACAGAAGGAGTTAGATCCCTAGCTCCCACCTCCACCTTACATTGTCAGACGACTACGGCTTCCAGGCTTTTTAGGGAAGGGGAACTGCTCTCTGGAGAAAACTGAACCAGAGAGGCGTAGGTTAAGGAAAACCAGATACTGAAAAATGTAGGGTGAGGTGCAAGATTAAAGAGGTGTGTTAGATGGAAGTTCATATACTAAATGCTGAACTGCTACCCTCCTCCCAAGCTCTTTCCCCTACCTGGCTGTGGAACACAGGCAATCAAGTTTTATACAAGATCAAGAATTTGAGGGATCCTTCTTGAGATAAACTGAACCATTCTAGAAAAAAAACTAGGTCTTGCTATTTAGTATTCTCCAAAGGCCATCTGATCATCTTACAATGAATCCTACCAGTCAGTATATTCTGCCATTCACACAGAGCTTAAAACAATTTTTAAATATGAACAGATAGCTGAGTATCTCAAAACTTACGAGGTAAGTCTCTAACAGGAAAGGTAGAAACCAACAAACAAATAACACATAAGGAGCTCAGAAGGATCAGAAGCAATGTTGAAAGCAAAGAAAACTTCAAAGAAACTGTAATTAATATACTCAGAGACATAAGATACCAAACCCATGAGGGAAGAGTAAAATGTAGTGAAGAAGAATGGAGATCAAAGCAAGAGTTCTAGGAAATTAAAAGAATCATGTAACATTTTTTTTCTTTTGAAAAGAAGAAGTTTAGGGTGTTAAAGTCTACTGGAAACTACTAGAAAATAGAACATATTGGCAACCAAATGGATAATAAGAAATAAAGGTGTGACCATTGTAGGAATAATCCTTGGAACACCCAAATAATAGGGTTTGCACAATGAGAGAAAATAAACATTGGAAAGGAGGAAATAATCAAAGAAGTAATACAGAAAATTCCCCAAAGTGGACGACATTAATCTCCAAACTGAAGTGAATCATTAAGTGTTCAGAATAATGAACTAATAAGCAAAAGACTTAACCGTGTCACATTTTTAGGAGACTTTAAAATCATATTATAAAATTGACCAAAGTGAAGTGACAGGTCCTAACCCTGAAAGAGGCACAAGAGTTCTCTGTAATGATATCTGAAGCTAGAACACATTGATCAATGCATTCAAAACTGTCTCCAAATATTACAAACTGATAAGTTTGGAATGATATGAGATTTGTAAATACACACCCACTCACACACACACACATAGTGGGAGGACAGAAAAAAGTGGGGAGAGAGAGGACAAATATTCACTTGTGTCTGTACTCATCTACACTGTCTGTTCTTCAGATACAGTGGGAAAAGCATCCTAGTCATATCAAAGTCCTTGAGATCTGGATCTTGTTCCAGCTACTGTACTCGGGAATCTTGTGTCTGCGATTATCCTCTCTCTCTACTGCATTGGTTTTTCCCCAACTTTATGGAATAACTCTCTTTAGCACACAGATAATCCCCCAATAGGCCTTCACTTTTAAAAGAAGTACAGACATCACATCTCTCTCCAGCTACTACTCCTTCTGTCTGATTATCTTCACAACAAATCTCAAATGAGCTGCTAACCTCTTTTTAATTTTCTTTTTTTTTTAATTAACTTTTGTTGGAGTATAGTTGCTTTACAATGTTGTGTTAGTTTCTACTGTACAGCGAAGTGATTTTCTAATTTTATCACCCCCATTTACTCTACCTTCCACGTCGGTTGGACATTCATCACTATGATTATAAGAAACTATTCTCATCAAGGTTGCTCCCTATCTCCACATTGCCACATGTAATGGCTAATTCTCTGCTCACATCTTCCTTGCTTACTAAACAGAATGTGACATTGTGAACCACTCTCAAATAATGTGAAGCAAGTTATTTATTTGACCTCGGGGACATTGCCATGTATTATTGTCCTGCAATTTACTGGCCCTTCTTCCTCCTCTACTTGATTTTGTAAAAGGGAAGAACCTTTGTATTCTACTACAAGTTAGTCACTAAAGGGATGTTGCCTATAAGCTTAAATCATACACAGTGACCCATCTCCTGGAACCCTGCCTCCCAGGTAATGAGCGTTAAGCTAAAATACCTTTGTTTAACTCACAGGAAACATCTTGAACAGGCCAACCAGTGCAGGGTTGCAGGAAGAAAGAAATTAACACACCCTTTCAGGAGTCTGGCTGGAACCAGGACTTTACCCACTTCCCTTCTTTTAGTATAAAAGAAACCTGAATTCTAACTTGGGGAAGATGGCTCTTTGGGACACTAGAACACCATCTTCTTGGTCTGCTGTCCTTCCAAATAAAGTCGCTATTCCTTGCTTCAACAACTTGTCTCTTGATTTATTGGCCTGTCATTAGATGAGAAGTATAGAGCTTGGACTCAGTTAACAATTTCATTTTTGAAGTCTACTTGGCATCTCAAAATATTTCAAAAGCACAACTCTTTGTTGCCCCTGCTCTCAAGCCCATTTCTACTCCAGTTTTCCCCACCCTAGAAAAGGGCACCCCAAGAATCCACTTATTCAGTTACTCAATAACTGGAAATCATCTCTTTTTCCTATAGCCCAACTTTCACAGCAAATATTGAAACTATCCTCTTCTCTCCATCTTCATTTATACCATACTGGTCTAAACTACCATCATTGATATTATGCCTGGTTTCCCTGCCACCATTCTTGTCCTTTCTCTACACAGCAACAATGTAATCTCATTAAAGGGTAAATAATATCACCTCCTTAGAATCTACTAAATACCTCTCATTGTATTTAAAGCAAACTGAAACTCCAGACTATGGCATGCAAATCTCTAGCTGGTGCTGTCCTTAACAATATAATGTGGGCCACATGTGCAATTTAAAATTTACAGTAGCAATTTTAGAAAAAGTAAAACAAATGATTTCATAGTCAAAGTACGTTTAATTTAATCCAGCGTGTCTAAAAACATAATTTCAACATATAGTTAATATAAAAATTATGATATATTATTTTTCTACACTAGCTCTTCAAAATCCAGTGTGTATTTATGTTTTACACTTACAGCACATCTCAATTCAGACCAGCTTGATTTCAAGCGCTCAGTAGCTATACGGGGCCAGTGGCTCCCGTATTGGACAGTGCAGCTCCACATGGCTTAGCCCTAACTACTTCTCCTACCTCTGCTGTTATCAGTCTCCACATCTTTGACCATACTCTAGTCAAACTGACTTTCCTTCTATTCCTCAAATATGGCAAGTGTATTCCCATCTTAGGTCTTTTGCATTGCCAGTCTCTCTGTCTGGGTGTTGATTCTCCAGAGCATCTCAGGGTGAGCTCCTTCTTATCACTCAGATATCAGCTCAAAAGTACCTTCTGGGAAATGTCTTCCCTTACCATCCAATCTAAAGTTTCAGTCCCTCTCTGTACCATGTTAGTCACATTACTCAGGTTTGTCTTTTTCAAAATTTATGTTTCATTATTGTCTGCTCTCTTGTACCACTTCTGCTATCTTGACTATTTGAGCTTTATGTAGCTTGTTCACAGATGTACCCATAGGGCTTACAGCAGCTCCTGGAACATTTACTGAAGGATGGATGAATATATATATGAATGAATGAAGGGATCATCATTAAAATGTTAATAGTAGTAACATAAACATCGGAAATCATTCTACTGCTTTTACTAAATTTGCTGTAACAAACATTACTTTTGGAATAAAAATTACAACAAAAGGCTTTGCAATAAACTAATAAAAATATTATGAAACCACTGGAGACTGGACTATGTGGACAACCAGTGGTCAAACAGAATTACCTTGCTGATGAAGTGAATGTAATTTCCTCTAAATAAGAGATGCAGCTGTTGCAATATACAATCAACGAATGTTCTAGAACTTGATCTTGAGCTGACCATATATGTCTTAGAGGTTGTAATAGATGTACAATGCTCAATATTTGATTCTAAACTTCTTGGCATTTGGCATAAGGCCAAATTATAGCACTCATATAATATCATACCTTGGATACAAAATCTCTTTTAGAGGTCATGGTAGAAAATATTTAAGGGGTACGAAAAGCCCCTTGCTTTAACCCTAACTCTGAAGCTGAGCAGAGTGTTCCTTATGTGTCTGCTCCAGTAAAATCATTCTTATTTCCCAACCTCAATCTCAGGAGATTGCTTAAAGGATACATGTCTGGTACCCTGGAAACCTGCATTCCTAAAAATTCATTCCAAGAGATTCTGCTGCCCTTAGTTGTGGAACACTGCCTCAAATAAAGGATCCATTTCCTTTTATCATAAAAGGATATGTTTTCCTGCAAGCTCTGCTGAGCAGAATACCAGTGAACTCCAGTGAGCTGTTATTAACCATTTAGAAGAAGATACTTTCAGATTTTTAAAAATTGACAGCTTGCTGAAAGCAGATTTTAAAGAGAAAAGGGTGAATATTTTTGCCGAGGCTAAGGGCTACCCAGAGAGAGTGTCTGTTATAATTGTCTGAGAGTGTCTGCCAGGGCTCAGAAGCATAAAAAGACTAGGTATGACCAGTCTGAGAAAAGATGAAAAGGTACCAAAAGAAAGCAGTGCCCATCACACAATTTTTCCAAGATGTGCAATCTCACTGGGAAAAGAAAACCCTGTACACAAATAATCCACACACTCAAATATAAAGAATGAAGAAAAATATTAGTGCTTTGGAACACAGGCTTACAAGTAGCATAATCCCTATACCCCTGTTACAGGCTTATTTTAGAGATTTACATAATTGAAGTGTGGAAAGATAAGTTTTTTGGCATGAAACTCCAGTATCCTATCAGAGGTGAGAAATGAAGCCTGAATCAGGACTCTTAAGGACTCTGAATCACCTGGCTAATAGCCTAAAGTGGAATCAAGAAACTGTTCTATCTCTTCTTTCCCCTTAAGCTTTAGGTTTAGTGAACCAGTTTACACCTACTGCTGATGAATCATCTTTCTAAATGACCCTACTAAATCATACACAGTTAATTATAAAGATTTCAGTGCTATGTTTTGTATGTGGGTTGCAGATTACCACTGCCTGACCACATCCTCAATAAAACTTTAAACTGTCATCAGACCACAAATAAAAGAGTGAATTCTTCATACCCTGTAGCTGCAGAGGAAAAAAAAGTGATAAACTTTTTTTGGCAAGATAAGACTCTGCTCCAGCCCTTCGTCTCTCAGAGTTCTCACTGTACGCAGCTGACCAAGACACACCTCTGGGTCAAAAAGGTCATACCTTTTTGTACTTTAATCATTTGCATCTTTGTGGATGAGAGTGTACATGGAGAGAGTGCAAACATCTTGTTAAAAAAGTAAATAAGTCTGACAACGGGAAAGGAGAATTACATAGGGGGAATACAGGTTTGTGTGGTCAGATGATGTGAAGGACAAATTTTTCTTCTAAGTGACAACTTCACTGGCAAAGACAGATGAGCAAGGCAACTTCCAGCACTCAGCTCAGAATAAAACTATTTTTCCATTTCATAAGGAATAAAAGTTATTAGAGTGTGAAGGTTCAATATTGGATACCTGAAACATCTGATTAGCTTGAAAAACATCTGTTAAAAAAAAATAATTGCACTCCTTGGTATTTACCCAAAGGAGTTAAAAAAGAATGTCCACACAAAACCCTGCACGTGGATATTTATAGCAGCTTTATTCACAACTGCCAAAACTTGGAAGCAACCAAGATGTCCTTCAGTAGGTGAATGGATAAATAAGTGGTATATATGGGCAATGGACTATTATTTAACACTAAAAAGAAGTGAGCTATCAAGCCATGAAAAGATAGGCAGGAACCTTAAAAGAATATTACTAAGTTAAAGAAGTTAATCTGAAAAGGCCTACACACTGTATAATTCCAACTGTATGACATTCTGGAAGAAGAAAAACTATGGAAACAACAAAAAGATCCGTGGTTGCCAGGGGTTATGGGTGAGGAGGGATGAATAGGTGTACCGCAGAGGATTTTCAGGGCAGTGAAAATACTCTGTGTGGTACTATAATGATGGATACATGTTGTAATACATTTTCCCAAACCCATAGAATGATCAGCATCAAGAATGAACTGTAATGTAAACTATGGACTTTGGGTGATTATGATGTGCTAATGCAGGTTCACCAGTTGTAACAAATGTACCACTCTGGAGGCGGATGTTGATAATGGGGGAGGCTGTGCATATGTGGGATGGGGCAGTAATGGGAAATCTCTGAACCTTCCAGTCAATTGTGCTCTGAACCTCAAACCGCTCTAAAAGAACCGTCCTTTCTTTTTTTTTTTCCAGAATACTGACACATAGGAAGTACTCAATAAATAGTTAATGAATGAGGTTAAATAAATGAAAGTTGCTGAACTTGCCTCTTTGAGCCTCCTGTTTTCTCACCTTCCACCGACATTAAAGTGTTTATGACCTCCTAGAAGCCTGTGGGATTATCCAGTCTTCATGGAGTCTGGCATCTTCCACACCAACTGGAAGGCACATTTGAAAATCAAGTCTTAATTTAAAACAATGCTGTCCATAAATTTTACTATTTACCCATGAACCGAGAAATCACATGAAATATATCAAATTTGCAATTATTTCATTTTACATCTTATCAAAATGTAATACTGAATTAATTTAATGAGGGAAAAACACCTTTTTATGCCATTTCCTATTCAAGAAACTTTTTCGCCTGGTTTAGCACACATATTTTTTAAAAGCCTTTTTATTGCAGAAAAATCTAAGTATGTTTTCCCTCTTAACTATATTGTAAATGTCCATGTAGATTTTTAATAACAATCACAAACATTTCTTAATTGTGGGAAGGGAATGTATGAAGTTACAGGTTAATAAAGACCATTTCAGGTTATCTATATGAAAAGAAGCAAAGTAAAATACATTAAAATTCTAATGTTATTTGTCACAGAACAGAATATAAACAGTAGAGCTTTTCTTCTACAGGAGTTTAATTTCTGAAACCCCTCCAAATTTATTTCATCTTATTTTTATTATTTGTTTCTTACATGTTTTGCAGAAAATAATGCATATCTATTGTAGAAAGATTTAAAAATATGGAGACAGAGAAAAATGCCTCTAACTCATCAATTCTAAGTATTCCACTGTTTGATGAAGCATTTATGTGATTTAACCCTTAAGGGTTGGATATTTCTTCCCAGCTGTTAGCTTTTATAAAGACTGTTATAATATACATTTTTGTTCAAGTATTGTTTGAGCCTTGTCTGAATGGTCCAGAAAGTTTCTCTACCACTGTCCAGTGCCATTAGCAATGGTTATGAATGATACTTCCTACTTGGTATCACATTTCTCAATGGACTAGTCAATAAATAAACACATAGCAATTTTTATATTAATCTGTAAGTACTTAATTGATAGTAAAAGTGAAGTCTTTTTCATATACTTACTACCTATTTGTATTTCTTAGCTGCTCATTTACTTGTTCATGCCTTAGCCTATTTTTAAAATACTGATGATATATTTTTTGAACTTTGAGTGCACTGAGATAACTACACTCATCAACGGTATGGCACATTATCATTGGTCTCTGCAAAGCCTAATTCTGTTTTGTTCCTTTGTTTTTATGTTTTTTTATATATTCCATTTCCTTTGTTTTACTTCTCAGCTCCTTCCACACAGATATCCATTCTAAAGTATTTAATGTACATTTTTTTGGTTTGCATGTGCTTCTGAATGTATGTTGTCCTTTTGTGCACTTATGAAGTTAGTTTACATAAATTTTATAGGCTATACATCTCATCCTATTTTATAATTAACTCATTCATCACCATGTTTTTTTTTTAAATAGAAGAATCCGTATTGCTGGGTGTATATCTAGTTGATTAATTCTGATTTCTGCAAGATATTCTGTGCTGTTCATTAATCACATTTTATGAGTCCAGTCTCCCAAGAATGGGCACCCAGATTGTCCCTAATGACTTAGCAGTGCAAAAAAAAAAAAACCTCTTTTGCAATCTCTGCTAAATTTTATCTAGGGATGTAATTGCTATGTTACTGGATAGGTTTATATATTTTTTGACTGGGCATTGTTACGTGTGTTTGCAAATATTTCCCCTATTTTGTAATTGGTTGACTGATGATTATGTAGACAAATCTACCAATTTACTCATAACTCTTTCTGGCCTTGGCAGCACAGTTAGAGGGCCATCCCAACCCATGAGACATAGACCATTTATCTATGTGATTTACTTTATTACATTCATAACTGTAATGAATCTGGAATTAATTTTGCTAAAAAGAGGAGGTATGGATTTCACTTAATCCTTTTCAAATGTGTAACCAATATATCGATTGAATTCATTGAATATTTATTTCTGCACAGTCTTGAAATGATAAACTCCTCTTTATTCAGTTGTATTTGGTCTGGTTTTGGACTTGCTATTCACTTTAATTGATCATTTTATTCTCATGCATAACCAACACTTTTCAATAAATATAGAATTATAGTATAGTTTTTTGGTCTGGTTGATCAGGATAACTTTTTCTTTTTTAAGTTTAGAAACAACTGCTTCTTGTTTTAAATAAAACTACAGGGCTTCCCTGGTGGCGCAGTGCTTGAGAGTCCGCATGCCGATGCAGGGGACACGGGTTCGTGCCCCGGTCCGGGAAGATCCCACATGCTGCGGAGCGGCTGGGCCCGTGAGCCGTGGCCGCTGAGCCTGCGCGTCCAGAGCCTGTGTTCCATGACGGGAGAGGCCACAACAGTGAGAGGCCCGCGTACCACAAAAAAAACAAAAACAAACCCCAAAAAACTACAATGTGTATAAGAAAACATTCATACTCATAATTTCCTGCTTTCCAGAAGTTACCAGTTGCCTTGTGATATTTTTCCTGTCTCATATAACATATATAGTTTTTTCTAATTTTTTAAGAAGTGGGATTCTAATATACATGTTATTCTACAACTTGCTTTCCGTACAATATATCATGGACATGTTTTAAGCACAAAAAGAGTTTTTACCAGTTATGGTAGGCTGGGTTATGCTTCAGTAATAGGTAATAAATCATTCCCAAATTTCAGGGTTTTTTGAAAAAAATTAACAATAAAGGTTTATTTTTTGTTCAACTACATATTTATTGAAGTTGCTTGAGTCTCTGCTCTATATTGTGGATAGTCAGTTTGTTGGAGCAAGTAATATCTGTGTGGAGGGAAAGAAAACACAAATTATGCATAGGCTTCAGCCCAGCATTCATTTCCTTACATTCATGCCAACACTGGATATTATCAACCTTTTGGTATTTGTGTTTATTTTTATCTTTAATGATCAAATTTTAATACTAGTAAGGTAGAGGATCCATTCATAGGTTTATTAAATATTTATATATCCTATTATGTGATTTGCCTAGTAATATCTTTTGCTTAATTTAAAATTATAATTAAAGCCTAAATTTATATTGAAGCCAATAACCTAGGTACCTAAATACACATCATATTTATCAAAACTCTTGCAAATTAAATCTTCAAGATATACCCTGAATTTGGCATTGACCCCCATCTCCATTGACTACACTTTTGCCTACATCACACATCCCTGGCAATCTCTTACCTGATTTCCCTGCTCCCAGTCTTTCACACCATCAATTCAATTTCCTCACAGGAACAAAGATGAAGAAAAATGACACAGAATCACTGCCTTGCCTAAAATATTTAAATAGTTCCCCCAAGGCACTTGGAGTAAAATCGGAACATTTTAACCATATTCTACATGATAACTGCATGTATGATGTGACCTCTGCCTCCATATACTTGACCATTTTTTTTCTAACTCTATTTCTTAGAGTTCTTAAAGTAATAGCAAAGACAATAAAGTTTGACTGCCTCAGACACTTTGCACATGTTGTACCAGTTGACTTGAGCATTCTTTTCTCCATTTGTCAGCTGACTGGCTCATACTATTCTTCTGTTCCCAGATAAATTGTCCCTGCTTCTGCAATGCCTTCTTGGACCATCCTGTAACAGAGAAGAACAAACCTGACTCCATATTGGATCGATTCTTTTAGCTCTAAGCCTTATGCTCTGTTGCCTATGCTTAGTCATGCTGGCTCTGCACCTCTGTAAAAGCATGTTGTCTATAGCCTGAAATATACATGATAGCCCATTCTCAAGGCTCTGATCTTTAAAGGTATAACATTATACATTCATATAGAGATAAAAAGTTGCAGAACAGAGAATAACCTTTGTCTTGTTGGAGATTTACAAGAACACCCTGTCCAGACTTACATGGGCAGCTGCAAGAAGAAAGGATTCTGGCACCAAAAAGTTTACAACAACCAGCCACACCCCCTCCCCTTTTAGTATAAAAGAAGCCTGAATTCTAACTTGGGTAAGATGGTTCTTTGGGACACTAGTCCACCTTCTTCTCTGTCTGCTGGCTTCCTGAATAAAGTCACTACTCCTTGCCCCAAAACCTTACCTTGATTTATTGGCTTGTCATGTGGCAAACAGTACGAGCTCAGACTCAGTAAAAATCTTATGTCTTCCTCTAATTTTCATCTCAGGCACTTATTGCTTATTTCACAATGCTTATTCAGTCTGCAATCATTTTGTTTATTTGCTGCTTTACTCTTTTTTAGAGTAAAAATAGTTTATTCCACTAAAATCTAGGTTTTATAATGGTAGATGTCTACCTTATTCACAGATGCATTTCCAGAATCTTTATCAGCATTTGACACAAAGTATATTCTCAATAAATACTTGTTGAATAAGTGAATCAATGCCTGAAAAGAAACTTTATAAATATTAGGGATAGTAGGAATACTAGCTATCTGGATGTTCATCATTTGTTTCATGTTTCTCCTTCCTCCATTAATTTAATTTGCTAAACCAAATGCTTTAATTTTATGCTGTCAAATTTGTGAATTTTTTCTTCATGCTTACTTACGCATTCTGATTTTAAATAGATTTTCCTATATTGGATCTTTAATCTACCAGGAATTACTTAATGTCTTAGGTGAGGTAGAGTTTTTTTTTAACCAAATGAATGACAAATTTCACTTATGTAACCTTTTAAGTTGTCCATCATTACCATACTCATTTACTCATTGGAAATAGCACTTTTGACATAAAATAACATACACACACACACCCCCCAATGAAGAGAAATTTGCACAAAATTATATAAAACTACATTTAGTGAAACATAAGTCTGTATTAATTAAAACTGTGATTATTTCTTCAACTATGTTTAAAATATTGGATTATATAGTGTGTGTGTATATATATATATACATATATATATATATATATATATGGCAAAAATCATCTAATACAAAGCCTATTTTATAATAAACTGTTCACTATCTCATGTAATTTATACAACACTGTACTGAAAGTGAAAAACAGGATGGTTGCATGGGAACAGAATGATTATACATGTATTGGTTGTTTCCCCTCTTCACTATCTCACTGCATACCATCTCCCTGGGAAAAGATAAAAATTCATAATTTGAAGTACAGCTTTCTACTAAATGCTGTTGCTTTCGCACCACAGTAAAGTCAAAAAAATTGTAAATTAAACAATAGTAAGTTGAGGACTGTATAAGTTTTACATTTTCTTTATTTTTCATTTGGAGATTAATTTTTGATTTTGTAAAATCTGCTTAAACTTTCAGAATATCCTGTTCTTCTGTTGTTTATTTTTGTTAACCTCTTTAAACATTTGAAACGTACATTCTTTAAGGTCTTTTTCATATTCGTCCATTTTCTCTAATTTTTAGGCCCTAATTCTCCTTCTGGTTGATCCCATGAACTCTCCTTCATGAGAGCTTCTTGCAAGATTTGCAATTGTTAACTGTGGTTTCCAACTTCTGCAAGAGTGGTTTTTCCTGGGAATTACGGCCGGTCCTAGGTTGTGTATTCCTAGGGCAAAATTATATTAGCCTCTGCAAAAGCCCTGTGGGTATCTGTACACGATTAGATTGTTTTTATATTTCTAAGTAATTTTAGATTTAGAGAAAAGCTGCAAAAATAATGTAGAGTGTTTCTGTGTGCCTCTTACATAGCTTCCCCTAACAGTAAAGTCTTAATGACTGTAATAAAGTTAGTAAAACCAACAAAGTAAGCATTGTACAGTATGGTTAACTAAACTATAGATTGTATCTCGATTTCACCTGCTTATCCACTGATGGCTTTTGTTGTTCCAGAATCCTACCCAGAATTGCACATTACATTTAGTTGTTAGATTTCCTTACTTTCCTCCAATCTGTGACAATTCCTCAGTCTCCCTTATCTTTTATGTCCCTGACACTTTTGAAAAATACAGATCAATTATTTTGCAGAATGTCTTCCCATCTAGGTTTGTCTGGCATTTGCACATGGTTAAATTGAGGTTATAGGGACTTCCCTGGTGGTCCAATGGTTAAGACTCTGTGCTTCCACTGTAGGGGGTGCAGGTTCGATCCCTGATTGGGGAACTAAGACCCTGCATGATGCATGGTGCGGCAAAAAAGAATTGAGGTTATATTAATCTATTTTTGCCCAGAACACCACAGAAGTGATGGTGTTCCACTGTCAGTGCTACATACAGGAGTTATGTGATGTCAACAGATCTTACTATTGCTGATGTTAAACTTGATACCGTGTTTAAAATGGAATCTGGTTAAAGTGCGTTTGCTGGTCGGATCTCTCCAATAATGCTATTGTATTTTCTTAACTACTTACAGATACATTTCTACATTGTATTTTTAAGTACATAAGAAATACTTGGGGGAGATACTATTGACTATGCAAATATGTTTCCCCTTAAACTTTTGCTCACTAATTTTAGTATCTGTCGATCTTGTCTGAATAAATTAATCTGGTGGTTTAATGATTTTTTTAAAAATGTTATTCCTTTCACATTTAATTTTTGTAATTTTTATGTGAGGAAGACCTGTCCCTTCTCCCTCATTTATTTACTCTATCACTTATTTATATCACTATAGATTCATAGATATTTACTTTATTCTAGAGATTGTATTATTTTTTATTTCATGGCTCAATTTGTTCCATCTTTGGCCATTGGAGCTATTTCAGGTTCGGTTCTGTGCCTTTTATACATACCTTCATTTTTTTTTTTTTTTAATTCCCCTTTAAAAAGAACTTTCTGGAGCCACAAGATACGCCAGATACTTTCTCCACCCTAGTTTTAGAATCAATCATTTCTCCAAGTGTCCCTGGTTCCTTTTATATAATGTTATTTAGAAACCAATATCCTGGACTCTATGTGTGCTAATTGCTATTGGGGTGTCACTGCTCCTAGGTTTTTTTAGTAGAAAGAGCTAGGAAATATGTATATGTATACTAACCCATACACTCACTCACACACACACAAACACACACACATACATCTAGGTATATATACATATATATATATATAATTATATATATAATATATACATATTTGCTTGAAGTTTACTATTCAAATGTTAGAGATAAACCAGATAGTTCTAAATTTCTCTAAAGGGCAATTAGTCCAAGTTCTTGTAACATTTCAATAAACTTTTTCTTTTTAAGTTGGGAAAATCTCTCTTTAACTCATACATCTCTTAATTAGAACTAAACCAGTTTAACCAATTCATTGGAACAGATATTAACAAAAGATTCATTTCTATTCTTTATTCTTGAATTGTATTTTCCTATCACAAAGACAATGGAGACGCTAACTGATTTGGGGAATTTATACTTGATTAGCTCTCAGGTTGGGAACTATCAAAACCCTGCCCAATTATTAAGCTCTCAAATGAAAAAAGTTCTAAACCTATGCTGACAGTAAACATACACTATGATTTCACACCCTTCTTGATGGCAGTCTGCCGTGAAGGAATTTCATATGTGGCTTTGGTCAGATGTTTTGAATTCCTGCACATACTATTTAAAGAGATTAACGTTTAGTGAATTAAGAGAATATTTTTGTGCTTGAAGACCTAGATATAAAAAGGAATAAAAGATAAACTTTTATACTCACATGTTTACAAAAAGTGCTTATGTTCTTTGATATTATTATTTAGTAAACATCTCTTCTAAATGTAATTAGATATTGATTCATTTAATGCGTCTCTTGACAGTGTCATTCTTCTATCTAGCACTGAAAGCACCTGTAGCTCTCCAGCATGATGTCTTACATATCGTTACATTAGGCCTCTGAAACTTTACATTCTATCACTCTTTGGTGCTTTTCCTTATCTGGTTCCCTATACCTCAAGTGCCCTTTCCCTTCACTGCCTATGGCCAACTTCTCATCCTTCAGTTAGAAACCAACTCTGTCTTCTCTCTCCCTTTTACATATCTAGTGGCTAAGAGTGGCATGGGACATCTGTCTCTCTGTTTGCCCTTCTTCTTCAAATGGCAAATGAGCACAGTAGAAAAATAAGGAAAGACAATACTAAAAGCCAAAACCATTTCAAAACACGATGTATCTGCACCATCTAAATTGGTTTAGCGTTATCCAAGAGTGTAAACTGGGACCTTGCAAACCTAGTTGTGGGAAGAGGTGAGGTAGATGCTCCAAGTGAAGTCATCAGGACCTGGAAATGTATAGGCTGCAGGCTTGGAAAGAATAGAATAGAAGCTTACACACATGTAGAAGACACTCTCACTTTTAGTCCATATTTCTCAAAGTTTTGCCTTACAAACACTTTCATTATAATTACTCAAAATGCTTCAAAAAATATCTAGAGCCTTTGGGAAGGGGGATGAAGGGACGAGGAGTCATTATTTTTAAAAAAACATGACCCACAGATAATTCTTGTGTGTACAGAAGTCTGAAAAACATTGCTGCCTAATCTCACACTTTACATTTTTTTTATATGCAAAGGGAAGTTCTCAGATTGTCTTAAATATCTGTGAGAAAATGCTTTCTCTCCCCCAGGTGGGTTGGGTTTTTATAGCTCTACCTTGCTACTTCCTGCTTTTTTATTTTTATGAGGTTTTTCCATTTCTGCAACAGTACACTAGGTCTTTCCTTTTGCTTTTCCAGTTTTGGAAACAAACAAGAGTGGTAGTGGAGAGATTTCCTGAATTAATAGTGAAAAGGTGACTTTCTTTATTCTTACCTACTCCCATTTCAAAACAAAATAAGTGACTATATTATTTTACTGGCTTTACAAAATCCTTTTGCTCGGAGTTAGATCTTTTTCCCTTAAAGCTATTCATATCAACAACTACAAGGAAATGTGGGAAACAGTCTATATAAATACTGTGTTAGGAGAGTAATCTGCCAACAGCCTGTTTTTAACGTTCTAATCAACAGAAGAACTAGATTTTATTTGTTTTCTCCTGCTCACTGCCAAGTGATTGCCATGTAGTTTATTAGCAATAGTGTCAATAGTGTTTGATGAGGCAAACAAATATGATAGTGGGAAACTCCAGGCATTTATTTATAATGTGGCACTTGACGTTTTAGACCATTCAACTACAATTCCATAAATACTACCTACATGCCTTTTTTTTTTTTTTTGAGACAAAGATACTTTTGTTTAAGTTCCCAAGGATTAAATTCCAGGGTTATGGAAAATGTTCTCTTTCCTCTCAATCACAAAGACAATAAATCGAAAATCATTTGGGAAAACTGCTCTCATTGCTCTTGATAATCCAATTACGGCAGGTGGCAAATCAGGCAAATCTCCCAGAGCTTCTGAGAGCTCCGCAGCTACAAAAGATGATGTAAGGCAAGGGAGATTTCCAAGGAAGTTTATCTGAGTGCCAGTTATATTGCTGTGCAAATAAACACCTTTTTACATTATTACCATGTTTAATCATTAACATGTAAGTATAAACTTTCTGGTTCATTACACCTCAGTTCAGGGCTCAAGAAGACCAGAGTTGGCCTTCTCTTTTTTATCTATCAATCTTTGCCTAGGGAGTAGCTGTGCCTTTGTCTTGCAAAAATTTAAAACTTTCTTCTCTACTTACTCTCCTCAAGGGGGGAAAAAAACTGCTGAAATCAATTCTGCCTAAAATAAATGAACAAAAAGAAGCTGACAAATTCTCCTTACTGTTGCTGCCTCTTCTGGCATTGCCCTGCTTCTCTTCTTCATTTTGCCAATAAATTACTACAAAAGGAGAGCATATTCCCCTCCCAATCTCTCTTTAATTTTTCAATCTCGGTTTGCCACACTCTCCCGTTACTCCTAAAACTTGTGTCTAAGTATCAAATCCAACAACCCCCTTTTCAACCTTCATCTTTCTTAACCGTTTCTTTCGGCCTGTGATAAGGTGGACTCTGTCATCTGGGGTAGATTGTTGTAATAATTTCATGAAATGACTCATGCCTCCCTCCATTCTCAGGGTTGTGTGATTTTCTTCTTACGTTCCCTCAGTGCTTGGTCAAGGGAGCCATCAGATACTGGAAAAGGACTTGCTGAAGGGAGATTACTCTGTTGCTGCTCTTTCAACATTAAAAAACAAAACACAACAGAACGAACGAACAGCCCAAGCAAGCCTCGAGGATGAGAGAGCACAAAGAAGACAGAGGCCCAGTCGTCTTAGCCGTCCTGATTGAGGACCACATACATGAGTGAGCAGTAACAGTCCTTCCCAACTGAGTGCCGCACCAAGTGCCAACCCACAGAATCGTGAAGAAATACATGGCTGTTACTCTAAGCAATTAAGTTGGGGGCAATTTGTCTTCCAGACTAGATAACACCATTCTTCTGGAAACATAATTTCCTTAGCTTAATTTCATGTTATCTCATGTTCCTGGTTCTTTCTTTTACTCTTCCAGTGATCTCTCTCCCTCTCCTCTTTTTTTTTTTGTTCTTCTTCAAATGTAGTAAGAAATAGGATGTATTAACTTTAGTGAGGCTAGGTCACAAAGTAGAAATAAAAAGATCATCAGTATCCAGACAGTTCTCTGTTCCTGGCATCCCTGTGGAAATGTGCAAATGACCAATGGCCTTTAGGTAATAAAAAAACTACTCTTCTTTGTGTTCAGAGCTTGTAATTGGAATGGTGGTTGTCATCTGCATTTTGTTTATGAACATTAGACTCTCCTAATATTCCTTTGGGAAAAAAATCACAAAGTTTTTAATGTATCATCTGTGTGAATTATTGACACTCAATACTGTATCAAGAAAAGGTGAATCATTTGGTTTTTGATTTCCCACATCTATTTTGCATCATTTGTTGCTATTAAGGTGGCAAATGTACATATACTATGTGCATAATGCAGAGTTATTTATATAGCCACAGTGAGTCACTATATAGCACATTTAATTACTTATGCAATCTTCTTTATGGTTATTTATGTACAATAGTGAAAGCCAGGGCTTTATATATTAAATAATGGTATAATATGGATATATATTCAACGGACAGGGTATTTAATTAAACCGGAAGAATGTTTCATTCCACTGGAAGTGATGTGTCACATCTTTGACTTTAGTAAAATCAGATGACAAACCTAAATAATATTCTTGCAAGTAGACCTGCCTATATATTTTTTCAGGCATGAAGTGAAGCTATGCTCCTTTGTAAGCACTGGTTCTTCCTTTTGGTTAGTCCAGTTAGCATTTCTTCCTGACATTATCTTCTGCTGGGTTTAAGATATGGGGAAAGATTATGCTTTGGCTGGTTCCCATGAAAATATTCCATGATCATTATAAACATACTAAATGCAGCATTGTATGCCCAGATCTTTAGTATTTTCCTTAGTTTATTAAGTACTGACAAAGCTTTTTTTTCCAAAAAGCAAAACACAGTATGTATTAAATTATAGGATAAGAAGATAATTATATTAATAAAAACATTACTCATTTAGCTTTTTTCTGATGTATGTCTGCATGCAGGATAACAGAACATGGTTTAGCTGGTGTTGCATAAGGAATAGAAAATCAAATAATTTTTAAAAAATATCATTGAATAGGAAGTTTATTTAATTTCCTATGAATTATTGTGACAGGTTTGGGAAAAAGTATTTAGAGAAGTTTACTTGTATGTCCTGAATTTTTAATGCCTTGAGCATGAAGTCATTCAGGGAGAACTAGTTTGATGGTATTTACCATGAATCAAAAGTAATGCAAATACTTTTAACATGAAATATATTTTATTTTGTTCAATCAGAGTTACATGAATGAGACTGTGTTTGTTTCTGAGTCCTCTGGACTTGAACTTATGAATGTTTTTGTTTCTTTTTTTCTCTGACCAAAGCAAGCTTAAAAAACTTAAACAGTAGAGTTCCCAAGGCTTGCAGTGGTTACATAGCAAGGTCTTCTTCTGTCATCATGTCTATTGCTAAGCGTGTGACTTCCATTTTCATTGAATTTCTTACCTATTAATGCTTTTTTTCTTCTTTGTAGGCCTGACCTGAAAAATTTAATTTCTCCAGAATCATTTTTTGTAGCTATTTTTACTTTGTCAACTTGTTTCTTTGCCTAATTCCAATAGAAACAGTTGGAAATGATACTAGAAATGAAGCTTACATTGGCCAATTGTATACTTTTTCCTCCTCTTTAGATTTGACACTAGAAAAGACATGAAAACTTTTGTAGAATTCTAACTTGACACACTGAATTAATGATGATCAATACAAATTCTTGATATTTAATCTGAGGTGAAGACTAAATTAAAAGCACATCAAGTATTCTGCTAAAAATGCAAACAGATTTGAATTAGTTTGACTTGTATTCATTTTCAAATTTATAAAGGAGCTATTCTATTGATTATATCAGAAACTACAGAGAAGGAAACCCACAGTAATTAGGTTCTTATGAAAATTTTTACAACCATACATCTTGGGATTATTTTTAAATGAATTTTCTGATTGTGAGGTATTTATAAAGAGAAGTAAAATGTATTTTAAAAGTCATAATGTTACAAAACTCTCCTGATCACTTCTTTTCCCTCAAAAGTAAATAAAAGTCAACATATTCATTTATTTTCTTAATGTTTGCTTCATTCTTAGAAGGCCTGCTTCAGAGTTATCCTTCTGTGAAGGTGAAAAGGAGTCAGCCTTTGAAATGCTGATACTTGCTGAAGTTGCTCATTGCAGCCTAGGCAGTGGCTGTTCTAGAATTTGAGCATGAGTGCCTGGGTTTACATCCTGACTTACCCCTGTAGTTGTGTGACATTTAGTGAATTACTTATCCTCTCAGTTTCTTTATTAAGTGAGCTGTGATTACCAAATCTCACCACTACCCCATATAGACCAGTGCCCAGAATGTGGTATGTACTATATAACTCATTACATTGCTATTGTTTCTATTTTTGTCTAATGATTTAAGATGAACTTTTGTAAACAGTAAAGTAGAAACTATAGTTTATCAACAACTTTGGGTTAATATTCTTGTTTCTTGAGAAAGGAACATAGAAGTGAAAGGCTGAATTGGTGATATGAACTGTGTAGGTTTCCATTGTATCAATAGTCTAAAATACGGTTGCATCTGTATTAAACTGAAAAATGGCATGTCCTTGTGTGATCACATAAATGCCGAAGGCTTCAGTAACAGTTACACAAAGTACAGACAGGAAGCCACATCTATAGATAAACCATGCCCTAAAAAGAATGTACTGCTTTTTTTTTTTTCTCGCCATTTTGGATGGGAAAGAAGTGTGGTTTCAATTATATATTATATTGTGCTCTGTAACAAAGATCAGAAGATAAAGTAATGAAAGAAGGCAAGCTTTATATGAACTACAGAGAAGAGAGACTTCTCTTTTAATTCAGTTCTCTTATATAATTAAAGATATATTACAAAAGTGTGTGAGAGAAAAAAATCAAGTCAGAGTTCCTACTGAAACCCATATTCAAACCACCAAGAGTTAAAATTTAATCACCATTGACCTTACTCTTGATATTTTCACTAACACCTGCACATATATATTTGGTCTAATATATGAGGTGAATCCTATAAGTCTGGCTAACTTTCAAGAAATTAGATTATTGTCAATAATGATGACCATAGGAACATGACAGTCTTCATGTTGAGGATGGTCTGACCCATCGTAATAAGGGTTTTGAATTGATATTCTAGCAATGGAAATAGATTTGAGTCTGTGCAAATGTGTTCTGTTGTCCAATATTCTTCTTAACTAATGGTAGATGTGTCAGTTACTCTGGTTGCTCTGAGAGATCCTGGCTGCAAAGTGTGCTCACACATGCTCTGCTGACCCAACATTTACTGATTGTGTGAACCCCAAATGTATTCAATATTATCAAAAGGATGATGCTAATATTCTCACCTGATTCCATTTTCCCTTTTAATTGTTATCTTTGCTAAGTTTTTATGATTATTATACAACAAAAATTATTTTTTTTCTTTTTATTAACTATTTTCCCCATTAATTTTCCTTAAAAATCTCTTGAATCCATGCTCAAGGAGCATCGACATCTCTCCTTGAGACAATTTTAGAAACAGTTACAGTGTTATCTTAAAAGTATCCCCCAATCCTCCAGATATCAGCTTTGTTCTCAGATGGTAAAATTCATGGAATTATTGTGATTTTTTCTGTTTTTATTTCAGCTTATATTTGAGTTTTAATTAGCTAGAGAAATGGGTTTACACTCTGGGAAGAAGACTTTGACTCTTCTACTTTATTTGTGAATTGTTTTACTACAGGCTGTGAATGTTGGTGCTTTGATGAATCATTCATCTGCTTTTATTCTATGCTGTCAATCATACCATGTTTTTTTTTTTAAGTGGTATTAACTACTGATAGGAGATAGGAGCAGGTTTGCTCAGAAAATACACTGAATCAAAAAAAAAAACAAAAAACCAAATGCTTACCCTGAAATGAGTGCTATTTTTGTTGTTCATTTGCCCCTATGAAATTTAGCATATCCTATAATTTACCTTTCTCATTTTCTAATTTTGCTCATCAAAGGGAAAACAATTCCAGTGCTCTCAAAAACTCATTATTTAAAATCTCCCTATACTTGTTTCATTGTTCTACAGTTACTGAGTTATAATAAATTCCTATGTGGGAGGTAGGGACCCATTTATTCAAGATATATTTATTAAATGCCCTCTAAGCAAAACATCATTAAAGTGCACATCTAGAAGAAACCTTAGATCCTTAGAGATCTTTTAGTCAAAAATCCTTCATTATTTAGGTGAATATTCTTAAGGCCAATGGGGTGAAGTGAATTTTGCAGAGCCATATAAGTAGCTCTCCAGTTTGAACAAAAGCATAACAATAAATGCAAGGAAAGGGTTAGAAAGCTAAAGCTTTTGACACGTTTTTCTTTCTTTTTCTTTTGTTGTTGATTCAACCACCCAGACCTGCAAAGCATTTCCTTCCTGATGTTCCCCTCCGGTCAGCTCACCCTTTATTTCATTACTACCGTCTATTATATCCCTGTGTCGATAACTTGAATTTGGTCTATTTCAATGGTTACCATTACAGCTTTTTGCTCGATCTTTGATTACCAGTTCTAAGGTTCCACAGTTGTGTGCTGAGGTACGCTGCGGAACTTCAGTTCACTCATGGGGATGCAGGGGAGAGCTTCATATTTTTGTTCAAGCTTGGCCTGTATCTGTCTCCTATCTATTTGTAAGGGCTCAATTCAGGCTTAGGTAATCAACCTATCTCTCTCATTCTTTTAATATCTGATAGCATTTACTGTAAATATGTCTCATGCACTAAAGAAAAAAAGCGGGACTGCATCCAAAAGACCTGATCTCCAATTTTGGCTCTGTCTATAGAAGTCTAACTATGTAGCTTCGGTAAACTGCAATAGCCATTTTGAGCTTGTTTCTTCGTCTGGATTATTGGAATATAAAGGCTTATTTTAAAAAGTAAATGGTAGGGCTTCCCGGGTGGCGCAGTGGTTGAGAGTCCGCCTGCCGATGCAGGGGACACGGGTTTGCGCCCCGCTCCGGGAGGATCCCACATGCCGCGGAGCGGCTGGGCCCGTGAGCCATGGCCGCTGAGCCTGCGCGTCCGGAGCCTGTGCTCCGCAACGGGAAAGGCCACAACAGTGAGAGGCCCGCGTGCCACACACACACAAAAAGGTAAATGGTAGGCTTGAACAATACAGCACTTTACAAACATCTGGGACTACCTACATATTAGGCACACTGAAAATTAAAGCTATCATTCATATTATTACTGTCTTGTATCATTAGTTTTATCTTTCTTTATATGAATGCGTTAATCATGAATGCGTTAATCTCCAAACCTGACCCTAAAATTTACAAAGTTTATATAAGTTTCTGTATTTTTACTATTTGAAGCTGGGAGATTGGATATAAAAGACTTTCAATTAATATTTGGGATGGGAATGAAATAGTAAATTTCTAATTTTGATATTTTGATTAAAAATTTTCAGTTTTACTATCACTTATAATATGAACTGCTTTAGCTCAAGTATAATTTGACTTGCCAGCTAAGAAAATTATTTTATGGATGTATTTATTCAGGAAAATTTTTAATTACATCATTTTCATTTTAAGATGATTACAGTTACAGAGAATTCTTAGAGCCATAACGACTGCATTTTAACTGCAGTTCCTATATCAAATATAGTCTTGGCAACAGTCTCTATGGCTTTGGATAACATCACACCAATATCTTGCCAACCCTGTAAGATGTACGTAAGCACTGTTATGCCTCCTGCCCCCTCAGAAGAGAATGTGAGTTATTAATACTATGCAGAAGTGTATGCATCTTGAATGCAAAGAGGTCTGAGCCAATATCAAAAGTACGTGAGTTTCAGGTTGTTGCATGCCAGGAATGTGCATCATAAAATCTATTTCTAAATTGTAGAGTAGAATTGAGTAGGTGTTTGGTTTTTTTAACTTCTTAGTTTAGGAACTAATTGATATTGGGACCTAAATTATTATGTCTTAAATATAGTCTTCAGAATAAACCTTCGTTCCCAGTCCAGTTTGTTCTTTTTTTCACATCCATATCTCCACATTTTACATAAGCTATTTAGGTGAGATGCACGCGTAAGTTCCTTTTTCAACTTGGATGCTGAAAGTACTTATGTTTATAAAGTACTGGAGAAATTATTCAAAAATGTTTTACATTCTTCCTTTGTAGTAAGTAAAGAAGTAAAGACAGTCCACTCCACTAGATGCTAATCTCACATTTTCAGTTTTAAACAAGCTGTATTTCAAGTATTTGACAAAAATAATTACCTAGAGTGACACTTTACTAAATGAAGAAAACTTGTGATCTCTATATCTTGCAAACCAATTAATTTGCTTTAAAAAATGGTATCACGTTTTGGGATGTGAAAAGCAATAGTATTTTTAACTTTGCCAAGATATGTAGAAAGAGATATATCTAAGATCTTTCTCTCAATTCTTCTGATAACCCTGCAACATAAGTATTAAATTATTTCAATGACAATAATATTAAATCTCAGAAAGGTGGAGTGATAAGCTCAGGGTCTCAGAGCTTATTACTGACAAACTTGATATTTCAGTTTTATCTTGTGATAATAGATTCAATTCCTATATTACATCATAATTAATGAGTCTTGAAACTTCTTTGCCATTCTCTTGCTAATTACTCATACGTCATTTTTTTGTGAATTATGTTAAACTGTTTTGAAAGCCATAAAGTGCTCTACAAATATAAGATGCTATCAAATGTGCTTATTTTCCTATTCTGTACTACATGTGTAATGTAAGCCTGGGAGGTTAAGGCATTTTGTAACTCCCTATATATAACCAAAGGAGGGTTAATAACTTCAACACATTTTTATGACCTATTGAGCAAAAACCACACAACTTGGCACACTGGTAATAGTGACTGTATCATAAACTATTCTGCAAGATATACATTTTGACTACAAACATGTTAGTAAGCTCTCTTCAGCATTTTTACTCATAAATGAGTGCTGAGTTCAAATCCCGACTGCATTTAGAAGTTTCTCATCTTTAGTTTTATCTCTTTTTACAAGTTTCTTTAAAATTTTTTCCCCATAGTATATGTCACATTATAATTTATAGTTTATTTTTTCATTCAGACTGAAATTCTTGAAATGTCAAGATCCAGTCTTGCTAATTTCCCCCATCAACAGCACTTAATGTAACATGGGGCACAGAGTAGGTATTCAACAAATATTTATTGAAGTGAATAAACACACTTTTATATTGTAACTTGTTTCTTAGGAAAGATAAATTTCTAAGGTCATTGATGTGATATTCACTTAAGCTACATTTGCTCCAACACAGTCCAATTAGTTATCTAAATCGTACTCTGTAATTAAAATTAAAGATGTGATTTTTCAAGAAAGTGAATGGACAAGGCTGGCCAGCATTGCCCATCTCCCAGGTGTTGTGTGCTTTGCTGTGATAAGCTCTGCTCATTGCTTGTCCCGTGGTCCGTATGTCCTAAACAACCCTATACTTTCTTTGAGTTTTTATATTTACCTGTTCTCACTACTAGTAATTACAAAAGAAAGCTCTATTTTTATTGTCACAGTTAATTTTTTTTTCAAAAGCAGATATATCCATGAGTGACATATTTGGAATGTAGGCTAATGGATCCTAATATAAAAATAATCTGTGCTACTTTTAAACCAAGTTCAGTATGAATAAGAAAGGAATATGGAGAGAAGATAAAGAAGAATCCCTCAACAACACCAAAAACTCCCTCAGCTCTTTATTTACATGTGTATTTATTATGCACACGGGCACACACCCATTTTTAATCACATAACTAAAATTAATTCCAAATGTTTTAACTCCAATTTTATCCAGTGAGATATTTTCTAAATTAAAGTATATCATATTTGTGCAATTAAGAATTTTTATGGCCGTGATTTTTACTTCCACTTCTTTATTCACCGTATAGAAAAAGTGGTATAGTGTAAATGGATACATTTACCCACTATGTGTGACAAGACTAAAGCACCACTACATTGACCAATAAGTCACAGGTAGACAAGGACTTGATTTATGAAATCTTGAAAATGCTGAAAAATCTTACAATATTGGGGAGCTTCCTACTACTAATTGGATTGTGCCACTAGGGTTAAGGGTGTATTTTCTGAGGCTTTTTACCTTTTTGTTTTTTTGAACTATGCTCAATAACAAGCTTTGGAATAAGGCCGATTTAGAGTTAAGTCTTGGCTTTCAACTTAATCACTGTGTAAATCTGGGTTAACGACTGACTTCTTCAGAACCACATTGTTTTCAACCATAAATTTTGAATAATAATAACACTTTACTTCATTTTTGAAAGGGTTGGTGCCAATATATGTGACCCATTCAACAAGTGACCTACAAATGATAGGAAAAAAAGGCATGAAATTTCTCCCAGAAGGCCTTTAGGAAAACTGGGTTGTGTTCATCACCTACATGAAAACAATTAGCAAACCATACAAGATACTACACAGATGAATCCTAAGGTGTGAACTCTGACCTCTGAACAATAACAATTATCTGTGATATGCTGATGTTAGTTGAATAAGATTTCAGAAGAGTGAAATGATTGAAGACAGGGATCCTTCTGAGAAGATTTCATGGAGAAAAGGGTTTTGAAAATAAGCATTATTTAGAGAAAAGCATTATTTGGAGAAAGTAGAGAAAATTTCAACAGAAGAACTGTATAAGCAAAGCTACCAACAAAAGGGACAAGCGGGACTTTTCCCCAAGCATTTAGGGAATTAGCTTTAGAAGTGCAGAGAGGGCTTCCCTGGTGGCACAGTGGTTGAGAATCTGCCTGCCAATGCAGGGGACGCGGGTTCGAGCCCTGGTCTGGGAGGATCCCACATGCCGCGGAGCAACTGGGCCCGTGAGCCACGACTACTGAGCCTGCGCGTCTGGAGCCTGTGCTACGCAACGGGAGAGGCTGCGATAGTGAGAGGCCCGTGCACCGTGATGACGAGCGGCCCCCGCTTGCCGTAACTGGAGAAAGCCCTCGTACAGAAACGAAGACCCAACACAGCCAAAAATAAAAAAAGAAAGAAAGAAAGAATTATTTAAAAAAAAAAAAAAAAGAAGTGCAGAGAATCAAAGGAGATAGCAGAAAATATTTTGACAGGTATGCTAGGGCCAGATTACAAAGGGTAATGAATGTGAGAAAAACAGAGGTAATTTTAACATCTTAAATAAAATCAAGTTAATCATATTTTTAAAGGATGAAGTGCCATGATAAAGATTATATTTAATGAAAATTAAGACAGAAGGGGAGAATATAGTCATGGAGGAGACTCAGGAATGGAAGAAGTAATGATGGAGCTGACTGGAGGGAAAAAAGTTAGGAGGGGGAACAGGGAAGGCTTGATTTTATTCCTACTGATTTGAAAAAGCAGTGGAACCTCTAAGTGAAAATGGTCAGGAGGAAGGATCAGAGATGCAAATTTAAGTGGCAACTTAATGTCTTAGAATTAATAGTTATCTTAAAGATAACTAATCATCATTGCCAAATGAAAGATTGAGACACAGAGAAGTTGAGAAATTAGCTTGTGAATTAAATTCAGGGATCTGATCCAGCTTCTGGTCTAGTACCATTTCCATCAAAATGACATCTTAGCAGTGAGCATGGAAGAAGTCCCCAAAGGAGAGAGAAATTTGTCGAGAGAAAAACTCAGGAAGCTTAAATATGTGGAATGCAAATGTAGAAAGGGAGAGAACAGGTAGAGAAGTCAGTAAGGAAAATCACAGGGATGGTCAGAGAGATAGAAGGGGAATCATTATATCCTGGTTCATTTGAATTGAGGGAGGAAAACATCTGTGGATAAGATGGTGTTCAACCGATTCAGAATTTAAGGAAAAGGACAACAAATGGAAGCTATTATATTTGGCAATAGAAAATAAATCGGAAGCTTTAAGGTGAGCAGACACCTGAGTAAATGAGGTTATAAGTGAAGAAGGGGGAAATAAATTAGTGGGAAATTTTCAAGAGGCTTGGAAAAAGGAGAGTAGAAAGACATCAGTTTATTTATTTCATAATAAAATAAGCATAGACAAATTTGAAGACAGAGCAAAAGGATCTAAATGAGTGAGATAGTTCACATTAGCCAGATGTGAAGAGCTATGGGAATAGATGCACTCAAGGATGGGAACAAAGAACCTTAAAATACAGTAAGTCCCTTACACGTGAACCTTCAAGCTGCGAACTTTCAAACGTGCGAACATGTGTTCGCATGTCCAATCACGTAAGCTAGCTCATGTGTCTGGTGTACATTGTCACGTGTGTGCATCCTCTACAAGTGGCTGTGCTTTTGTGTACTTTACTGTACAGTACTGTATAGAGTACAGTGGTACAGTATCTTTATTTCAAGCTAGATCTGCAAGAGGACGACTTCATTGAACTCCTTGCTGTGCAACACGAGGATCTTACTAATGAAGACCTGATGGAATTGGAGGCCCAGAGAGAGGATGAAGAGAGACAAGAGGAAGAAGAAATAACTGAGAACCAAAGAGATTCATGACGAAGGAAATGGCAAGGGGATTTTCCTTAGTTGAGGAGGCACTGTTAGTTTTTGAGGCACAGGACCCAAAAGTCGAACAGTACACGATGGTTGCAGCAGCTGTTCAGAATGCAATCCAATGCTACTGTGTCATCTATGACGAGAAAAAAAGAGCTACTACCCGAACATCACTGGATTATTTTTTTCAAGAGGGTAGATAGAATTGAATCCAGCAAGGAACCAGAACATGTGCCATAAACGTCAGGCGTGAGTGAAATTGCAGCTTGCCTTCCGTCTCCTATTGCTGACAATCCTTCAGCTCTGCCATCTCCCACCTCCTCTCCCTCCTCCAGTCAGTAACTCTTCTTGCCTTGTTCACTCGATGCCAACCCCTATATGCCAGCCCTTGTATGCCAGCTGTTGTACTGCACTACTGTACTTTTCAAGGTACTGTACTTACTGTAAAATTAAAAATGTGTTTTTAATCTTTTGTGTTTGTTTTTTATGTATTATTTGTGTGAAAAGTATTATAAACCTATTACAGTACAGTACTCTATAGCCGATTGTGTTAGTTGGGTACCTAGGCTATCTTTGTTGGACTTACAAACAAATTGGACTTACGAACACGCTCTTGGAATGGAACTCGTTCGTATGTAGGAGACTTACTGTACACAGGTTAGCTTTAGCCATGTAAAGGGGGGAATTTATTTCAAGACTAAAGGGAGAGATAAAAGGATATTTCAGTTGTAAAAACACAGCCGTTAAAGTAGAAATAAAGATAAAAGTGGGTACATATCAAATTTATATCTTTATTTGTTGGTCTGTTGGGAGTAGAGTAAAAGTCAAACTCACTTATACATAAATGACAAGGTCATGAGGTGTGAATGAATTGTTATTCCAGAAAGGTTAGAATTCCTGCAGAACTTGGCATATGGGGAGTAGAATTAAGGAGGTTAATAAAGATGTTGCATTAGGTAGAAATATTTGGGGATACAAACAACAAAATAGCTAGCAGTGACTTAAGACATTTAAATACCTCCCATTACAAGAAGTGTAGAGGTAGGTAGTTCCAAAATTATTTTAGCAACTCAGTAATATCAGAGTATTGGGTCAGTTTCTGTAGATTTCTCTTGGCTTTTCCCCCATGGTCCAATTATCATATCTTCATAGGAGGACACATAAGGTGAAAGGAAGAGACAGTGAAAATAGAAAATCTCCTCATGCACTTTTTTCTCTTTTAATAGGAAACAAAGTTTTGACCTTATTCTAATGAAACTAATTTTATCTACATCTTGTGAAAGAATCCAGTAGAAAAGAACTGGTTAACAAAGTTTGATCTCTCTCACTTCCTTAAGTGGTGTAAATTAGATGTGATGATTACATTTATTTTTTAGTGACTGTACTGATTTTAATTACAAAGACCTATTGATAATATCTGAAGCATGGTGCAAATAACCTTGCTTGATCAGGGTGGCCTCATCATTACTTTGAGTACTCTTAATGTCAAGTACCAAGAAGGAACACATTAATATCATGCCAAAAAGTATTTTATTTAAAAAGACTTTGTATCTTATCAAACTGTGGGACTGTAGTATTCCATCCACTAATCTAATGGCCAAATACTGTGAGCTGTATCAGTCCAACTGCTATAGCATGACTTGTTAAAACAAAACATATGGGAAGGACTAAAAAGTTCATAATACCAGTCTCTAATGTAGCTTCTTTCATATTGAGTAAAATGTATGAATAACTAACTAACTGATAAAAAATATAGCATTTTCAAATGTTAGGCCACAAAACAAGTCACAGTAAGTTTAAGAAGACTGAAATCATATCACACATTTTTCTGATTCCAGTGGTATGAAACTAGAAATCAATTACAAGTAGAAAACTGAAAAATTCACAAATATATGGAGATAAACAACATGCTACTGAAAAAATTGGGTCAAAAATAAATAAAAATATATTGAGACAAATGAAATCAGAAATAAGACGTATCAATACTTATAGTGTGCAGCAAAAACAGTTCTAAGAAGGAAGTTTATAACAATAAATGCCTAAATTAAGAAAAAAAAAGAGCTCAAATAAACCACCTAACTTGCGCTTCAAGAAACTAGAAAAAGAAGAAGAAAAATGAAGCCCCAAATTAGTAGAAGGAAGGAAGGAAATAACAAAGATCAGAGCAGAAATAAATGAATGAGACGCAAAAAAGACAATAAAAAAGAAACATTAAACTAAGAGCTTGTTTTTTGACAAGATAAACAAAATAGATAAAACATTACAACTGATACTACAGAAATAGAAAGCATCATAAGAGACTGTTATAAACAATTATAGGCCAACTAATTGGACAAACTGAAAGACATGAATAAATTCCTAGAAACATACAACCTACCAAGACTGAATTATGAAGAAACAGAAGATCTGAATAGACCATTTACTAGTAAGGAGATTGAATCAGTAATCAAAAGCCTCTGAACAACAAAAAAAGCCTAGGACCAGATGACTTCGCTGGTGGATTCTACCAAACAGTTAAAGAAGAATTAACATCAACCCTCAAATTCTTCCAAAAAATAGAAGAGTAGGGAACATTTCCAAACTCATATTATGAGGCCAGCTTTACCATGATATCAAAGCCAGCCAAGGACTCTATAAGAAAATAAAATTACAGGCAAATATCCCTGATGAACATGGATACAAAAATTATCAATAACATATTAGCAAACAGAATTCAAATACATTAAAAGGATCATACACCATGATATAGTGGAATTTATTCCAGAGATGCAAGGATGGTTGAACATGCACACACACAAAAAATCAATGTAATACACTGCATTAACAAAATGAAGGATAAAAATCAGATGATCATCTCAATGGATGCAAAAAATAATTTGACAAACTTCAATATCATTTCACAATAAAAACTCTCAACATAGTGGGAATAGAGGGAATAAACTTCAATAGAATAAAGGCCATTCATGACAAGCCCATAGTTAAGATCATACTCAGTGGTGAGAAACTGGAAGTTTTTCCTCTAAAATGAGAAAAGAGAAAAGGATACTCTCACCACTTTTATCAAGATAGTACTGGAGGGCTTCCCTGGTGGCGCAGTGGTTGAGAGTCTGCCTGCTGATGCAGGGGACACAGGTTCGTGCCCCGGTCCGGGGAGATCCCACATGCCGCGGAGCGGCTGGGCCCGTGAGCCACGGCCGCTGAGCCTGTGCGTCCGGAGCCTGTGCTCCGCAACGGAAGAGGCCACAACAGTGAGAGGCCCGCGTAACGCAAAAAAAATTAAAAAAATGTACTGGAAGTCATAGCCAGAGTAATTAGTCAAGAAAAGAAAGCCATCTAAATTGGAAAGAAAGAAGCAAAACTGTTTCTATTTGCAGATGACATGATATTATATATAATAAACCCTGAAGATTATACCAAAAAACTATTAGAACTATTACACAAATTCAGTAAATTTGCTGGATACAAAATCAGTATATAAAAATCATTTGTGTTTCTATACTCTAAAAATGATCTTAGATCCTCAGATTCTCTAGTAGGAAAAGTGGTATCCTGGCATCATTTAACACAATACTGGTGAATTTTGTCAGAGATTATAAAACCAAAAATGAACCTCAACATACCCCATACTTTATTTAAATTCCTAAACAAAGAAACAAACAAATACCTAGCTTTTTTACACTACTTTGAAATGACATATGGTATGACTCAACATGTTATCGTACCACCACAGTCCATGTGAGAGATCGAATGTTATTAATTTTCTACAAAGATAGGTAACTAGATGTGTGTTTCTTGTTTATAAAGACTCTGTCACATAAGGGAGGCAGTACCAACAGGTACTATACAATGAATAATGGATATACTAATATATGTTGAATAGGGGCCTCTGGGTCAACACGGATCCAGGTTTGGATCTAGATTCCAGACCTAGCTCTGCCTCTTTGTAAATTTCTATAGATGCTTAAACTCTCTGACTCTTCGTTTCTTTATGTGTAAAATGGGAATACCCATATTTAGGAGACGGTACATACTTTGCATGGTGCTGGGGATGTTCTAAGTAGTCAGTAATTGTGAACTATCAATAATATTTATCAGTAGTAGTCTTTACACTTACGAAAGCTCTTTTTAAAAGTATTCACTCAAAAGAGTCGGAAACAGCTTCCATAAGAAACAACATAACAATTCCTCCATGTCATTTAACTGATATGATGTCTCTGGAAGAAAGCTGTCCTACCTAATCAACTATTATAAAACAGTTGATCCGTTAAGGTAGGGCCAGATAGGAGCTTGATTTAATACTTCCTGCTTCATTGCAAAATATAATCTGAAATGTCCTCAGTTCCTGTTTTTGGTTTTTTCTTAGCTTCCCAGTGCCCCTTTCCAATCAATCCCTACTGGTCATAGGAAAAAAAAAACATTCTCTGATTTCTATCATCGTAGGTTGGTTTTGCTTGTTCTGAACTTTATCTAAGTATGTTATATGTTAAGCGTTGTTTGGCTACTTTCACTCAGCATACTAGTTATGAATTTCATCCCTGTTACTGTGTGTATCAGATTTTTTAAAGAAGACTTTATTTCAAATGTACATAAAAGTTTTAAGGACAGTCTAAAGAATTTCTGTGTAACCACTCACCCAAGTTACCAATTGTCAGTATTTTACCATATTTGCTTTCTCTTTCTCTTTCTGAGCTTTTTGAGGTTAAGTTGCAGACATTATGCCCCTTTACCCCTAAATTCTTCCATGTATAACGCCTCAAAACAGCAGAATATCAGTGCGCTTATCAAAGTCAGAAAATCAACATTAATATAATACCAGCATCTAATCTAGATACCTTATTAAAATGTCACCAAATTCCCCAATATTTTCCTTCATAGAAAAAACATGATTTTTGGTTCAGGATCCAATCTAGGATCAAGTGTTACATTTACTTTTCAGGTCTCTTCAGGATCATTTAATTAGGAACAGTTTCTCAGTCTGACTTTGTCTTTCATAGCCTTGACATTTTTGAAGAGCAAAGGCATTGTATAATGTCCTCGAGTTTGGGTTGTCTGATATTTCCTCATTATTAAATTCAGGCTATGCGGTTTTCGGCAGGAATGTCTGGGGATGATGACGTATCCTTCTCAGTACATCCTACGGGGAGGCTCACGCTGTCACTTTGCCCCATGACTTGTGATGCTTACATAGGATACCTGGTTAAGTTGGTGTCTGTTAGTGTTTCCTTCGGCAAAATTATTAGTTTTCACTTTGTTATCAGTAAGTATTTTGAAGAGGGCTAATTTACTTCATTTTTTAAAAAATGCTGAGTGATCTTCCCTTGAATGATTACACCACAATTTGTTAATCCATGTGTCTGTTGGTGGGAATGGAGTTGTTTCCACGTTTGTGCTATTATGAACAAAACTGATGTGGACATTCTAGTGGAATTGTTTTCATGGACATGTGTTTTCATTTCTCTTGTGCAGATACTAGGAGTGAAATTGCAGGCATATCTGGTAAAGGTATGTGTAATTTAAAAAACAAAACAAAAGAAAAACACATAAAACAAAAAGGTTTCCAAGATGGTAAATATGTTCCCATTGCTCCAAATCTTGCCAATATTTGGCACTGACCTCGTTTTAAAATTTTAGCCATTTGAGTGGGAAGCAAATGGCATCTCATTTAGTTTTAATTTTTATTTCCCTGATAATAATATTGGACATAATATGTCCAACATAATATGTCCAACATAATATGTCCAACATAATATGCCCAACATAATATGTACAATTGGACATAATTGTGTCCAATAATAATATTGGACATAATTTAATGCACTTACTGGCCATTCATGTATCTTCTTTTGTGAAGTATCTTTTGCCCACTTAATATAGGGTTTTATTTATTATTGTTTTGTAGGAATTCTTTACATGTTCTAGATACAACTTTTCTTTTATTATTCCTTTTTATGGATTATTTATATATTCTGGATACTTGTCCCTTGTCATATGTATTGACTAAAAAATTCTTCTTCCAGCTTATTGCTTGCCATTTCACTTTTTAACAGTGTATTTTGATAAGTAGAAGTCTTAATTTTACTGCAATCCAATTTTCATTAAAAAATTATGGCTAATAGTTTATTCATACTAAGAATGTCTTCCCAAAACTCAAATTTATGAAGATGTTTTTCAGTGTCTTCTAAAAGCTTAGTTAGTAGTTTTAGCATTACCCTTATCTCCTACCACAATTGACATAAAACATGCTCCAGTCACACCAGACCCCACTGGTCCTTAGGCAGCTTAGGTTTTTAATCTACTTCTTAGGTTGGTACATGCTGTAACTGTCACTGTCTTGCAAACTCTTACTCATCTTTAAATCCACTCTTTGTGTACATGTTATTTTGGCTTTCTTAAGTAGGACTTACCTCTCTTTCTCCCCATAGCACTTTGTAGGTCCCATATAACACTTATCACATTGATTATAATTGTTTGTGCCTTTGCCACCAGAGAAGGAAGCTACTCACTGACCAGGATCAGTGATTGCTTTGGCTATTTGGGGTCTTTTGTGTTTCCATACAAATTTTAAGAATTTTTTGTTCTAGATCTGCAAAAAATGCCATTGGTAATTTGATAGGGATTGCATTGAATCTGTAGATTACCATGGGTAGCATAGTCATTTTGACAATATTGATTCTTGTAATCCAAGAACATGGTATATCTTCCCATTTGTTTGCGTCATCTTTGATTTCCTTCATCAGCGTCTTATAGTTTTCAGAGTACAGGTTTTTTGTCTCCTTAGGTAGGTTTATTCCTAGGTATTTTATTCTTTTTGATGCGATGGTAAGTGGGATTGTTTCCTTGATTTCTCTTTCTGATCTTTGGTTGTTAGTGTATAGAAATGCAAGAGATTACTGTGTATTAATTTTGTATCCTGCAACTTTACCGAATTCATTGACGAGCTCTAGTAGTTTTCTGGTTGTATCTTTAGGATTTTCTATATATAGTATCATGTCACCTGCAAACAGTGACAGTTTTACTTCTTCTCTCCAATCTGGATTCCGTTTATTTCTTTTTCTTCTCTGATTGCCAACCCCATGATAAATCTTTGATGTGATATTTTATTAATAATTGCACTTGTCTTAATGCAATTAACATGTTGGTAAATTAATTATTTAAAAAAGTCTTAGGAGCCTCTACAAAGTTCGAGTTATTGTGGTAAGCACTGCTGATACAAAATTGATGGTAAAAGACAAACTAAAATATATTGCGACACAGAGTGAAGTAAGTCAGAAAGAGAAAAACAAATACCATATGCTAACACATATATATGGAAACTAAAAAAAAAAAAAAAAAAGGTTCTAATGAACCTAGGGGCAGGACAGGAATAAAGACACAGATGTAGAGAATGGACTTGAGGACATGGGGAGGGGGAAGGGTAAGCTGGGATGAAGTGAGAGAGTGGCATTGACATACATATATACACCACCAAATGTAAAACAGACAGCTAGTGGGAAGCAGCCGCATAGCACAGGGAGATCAGCTCGGTGCTTTGTGACCGCCTGGAGGGGTGGGATAGGGAGGGTGGGAGGGAGACACAAGAGGGAGGGGATATGGGGATATATGTATACGTACAGCTGATTCACTTTGTTATAAAGCAGAAATTAACACACCACTGTAAAGCAGCTATACTCCAATAAAGATCTTAAAAAATTGTAAATGCTTTAAAAACATAGGCAGTGTCTATAGGTTTTATCATTTGTTATTATTTGTTGTTGTTGTTTTTAAGAAATAAGCATGCTGTTTGTCTCATCTGGTGACCAAAGTAAAAATGCGTGGATTCCCATGAGATAGTACGCAGCTGAGAATAAAAGAGACTGAATTCCAAAACGCCAAATGTTACGAATACCCCACACTGGTGTCACTGGTGTTGAAAGCCTATGATTGAAACCAAGTGGATGAGGCAAAATTAGTTCATTTTATTTGATTACAGCAAGAAATAAAAAGACAACTTAGCTAAGGAAAAAGAGAGAAGCAACAAAGAAGAAAGTTGAAGAATGGAACTTGGTCCTGGTATGAGGGGTATACTCGACACGTCTCCTCTTAACATGGGGACCACTAAGGACATTGCTGAACATTAGGGAGGCTATTCTGCTTATAACGGAATCAAGTTTGGTGATGTTGGCTTGGCAGTGAAACCTGTCTACAGATAAGTGTAGCAATTTGGGAATGTGGATAGCGCAGAACTTGGGGAGAGCTGTAACATGGTGGGAGACAGCAAGGACAATCCCCAGTTTCCCTTAGAACTGAGTTTGGCCTGGCAGAGATTCAGAGGTTTCCAATAGGCCTAAGATAGCCTGTGAAAGACTCTGGAAGAGTGAGTCATTTCTCCGCCACTACATGGGGATACCATGCAGAAAGAGAGCTCTCTCACTAGAGACAGCCTGGAACTCCATCTGGATTTTGAGGGAGGCAGCCATGCTTCCCTGCACTGGGGTCCAACTGGGGATCTGCAGACAGAGAATGCTTCATTTGCTGAGACCACCTTCGGATGCTGTTCAGGCTGAAAGCGAGCTGGGATACTGCTCGTCCCAGACACTGACTAAAGTTCAACAGTAACAGCAGAAGACAAAAGAACTGCACAGACCAGATATGCAATGCCTCTCCTTGAGGGAGGTCAATTACATAAGACCACTCCTCTTTTCCTACCTGTAGCTGTGGTGGAAAGGGACACAAAGGGCCTATAAAAAGAAGTGAGAACAGGGGGTGAAGACCTTAAGACAGGGGGAAGTAACACGCTGTGGATAGTGATGGAAATAATAATACTTGAATTTGACTGAATATTTACCCAAAGGAAGTGAAGCTTTGAACTAAAAGAGAAAAGAATAACTGGAAATGTCATGATTTTGTTAACCCTTGGCCACTGAGAAAGAATGAGGTCTTGAGAAAGGAAACCCAATTCATATCAAAACAAAGAGAGTTTTTGTAATCACCCTGAAAACATTTAGTTTTGCTGTCTAGTTCATACCTGTTAACAATTGCAGCTAAGGAGTACTTTGATATTCAGGGCACTTTCCCATGGAATAAGAATGCTTTCACTCTCGGGATCTGCAACATAAATGGTGAACAAAGAATATTGTAATCATACTTTATTATATTATTTTAACTTGACAATAACTGAAATGGGTAAGGATAGAATTAATATTTCTTAGTCTGAAGAAACAGCCTCAGAAAAGTCGTGACTTCTGACGTACAGGTAAGTGTTTAATCTGCTGTCCCAAACTGCCTACTCAAGATCAGTGATAATTACTCCCAGAATGAGAATTCTCAGGGCTTTGCTCAGGGACCCCTGAGTCAGAATCAGTTGGAATATTTGTTAAAAATGTAGATTTTTGGCCACATATCTGACCTACTGAATCAAACTACACAGGAGTTAATGGTATCCTAACCAGGCTGCCCAGATTATTTAATGCTCCCAAAATCTAAGAATGACAACAGACCAACAGCATTACTTCTTTGACTGAGGTATCATCTTGAAATGGCCTTGGGGTTTAGTCGTGAATAGGGCTGGAAAGGTACCAAATTCTGTTTTGAACTTTGTAATTAAGGATGCATTCAGAAACCCTTTCCTTTTACCTCAAAAACAAGCACATTAAAAAAAAAATCCCAAATCTCAACTGTAAGACTTTGTGATTAAATTATTCATATTCTAAAATGCCATAGCTGACAACTTTGATCCCTGCAGACAGAAGTCATTGTAAAGCAGAATGTGCAAATGACTTTTCCTCTACTAGTGAGATAATTAGCCTTTCCTCTTTGTTATTCTTAGCCTCCTTTCCTCTTTAGCTTCAGACCTTTAAGCCATTCTATATCTGGCAAGAAATTTCATTGTACTTTCTTCATTTACTGCTTCTAGGAACCACTGCAGTTTATTCAGATATATGAATGAGTGGCTGACTTAAGCCCTATTTCGTTTCTGGTTTTGTGCATGTTTTTTGTTTGCAAATTAAAAAAAAAACTACAAATATCTTAAGAAAATAAAAGGAAGGGGAGGATTATGATATTGGAGCCCGTGTGTATTCATCGAAAAGCACACAAGGATGTCTGAGGCCTATGCAGCTGCAGGCTATGTAGCTGGGCTTTTAGAAGGGGCAGGAACTAGGCTCTGCTCTGTGGGACAAGACTTTCTCAAGATCTTCTTTTTTTTTTTGAGGTACTTGGTCTCTTTATCTTTTTTTCTCTCTGCACATTAATTTTACTCTTCCTGTTTTATGGACTATGTCTGCTTCTAAAAGTACATGGACTCCCTCTGCTACAGATTCTATAAATCCTTACTTTTAGGCACATGCAGAGACATTTTGAATCCAAATTCCTGGAGACAGATTCTGATCAGCCCAGCTTGGGTCAGAAGAATATCTTTATCTACTCAGCTATGGCTAAGGAGCAGGTACCCATTGTCAGCAGGGTACCAGGTGCTCATTCCAAAGAAGTAGTGCAGGTCTCTGAGAAACAGGGCAATTCTGGGCTGCCAGATCCAAACGTGTTTGGTTGTCTCTTTGCTTGTTTGGCTTTAGTTAATGTTTCTGAGATGTACACTGATGTGAAGAGAAGATGTACACAGGTGAAGAGAAGATGTACACAGGTGAAGAGAAGATATTCCTTTCAACCAGCTTTGGTCATGGGAAGATGTGGGTCTGTAGCTATAAGCAGCTATGCTGGAATCACACTGTGCTTGAGAATAAAACCAATATATAGACAAGAACAAAGCTGAAAGGCAGACCAGGGCCTGATGACACTTGCTTTGTTCCAGAACTTTCAGTTACGTGATCTAATACACTTTTCTCTAAGTTGATTCGGATTGGGATTTCTATCCCCTAACATATCTTCATTGCTATTTTAAAATTCAATATCTTTTTCTCATTTCATTCTGCTCTTGGTTTAATTCTGTTCTGAATTCAATCTACCTTGCTTTTCTTCCACACTTTGCTCTTTCTCCCCAGAAAGAGAAGGTATGGGACAATGTTCCTCTCTAACAATAACAATTATAGCAACAGTAATACATTATTGCACATTATTATTTTTACATTATTTTTTATAAGCAGATATTCATTTTTAATTATTATTTATTAATTTTTGGCTGTGTTGGGTCTTCGTGTCTGTGCGAGGGCTTTCTCCAGTTGCAGCAAGCGGGGGCCACTCTTCATCGCTGTGCGCGGGCCTCTCACTATCGTGGCCTCTCTTGTTGCAGAGCACAGGCTCCAGACGCGCAGGCTCAGTAGTTGTGGCTCACGGGCCCAGTTGCTCCGCGGCATGTGGGATCTTCCCAGACCAGGGCTCGAACCCGTGTCCCCTGCATCGGCAGGCAGATTCTCAACCACTGCACCACCAGGGAAGCCCTACATTTTGATTTATCCAATTCTCATCATCTGATTTTTCTTGAGCAAAGATATTTGTTTGTGTTATTATTATTTTTTACTTAAATCCCATTACCCACCGAATAACAAACTGCCTCTTTTGATTGACAGTCAAGACCTACTACAATTGAATCTTGGTTCATCTTCGATCCTTCTACTATTACATCGCTATTCTATGGTTTCATCAAAGTGGGAGACTTCCTGGTGAGTTTTGCATCCTGTGTTTTCTTCACTTTGGTCACGTTCTTTGTTTCAGATTTCCAGCCTTTAATCTCACATGTGGAAGTCCTAAACATCCTCTCCCTCAAATATCATCCGCTCTTCCACTCTGGAAGTGTTCTTCAGATCCCTTATTTAGAAGTTATCTTTCATACATGCTCCCCAATGTTCACAGCAGTACTATTTACAATAGCCAAGATATGGAAGCAAACTAAGTGTCCACCAACAGATGAATGGATAAAGATGTGGTATGTATACACAATAGAACATTACTAAGCCATAAAAAAGAATGAAATAATGTCATTTGCAGCAACACGGATGGACTTACAGAATATTATACTAAACGAAGTAAATCAGATAAAGACAAATATTATATGATATCACTTATATGTGGAATCAAAAATAATACAAATGAATTTTCTTTTTTCTTTTTTTTTTTTTTTGCGGTACGCGGGCCTCTCACTGTTGTGGCCTCTCCCGTTGCGGAGCACAGGCTCCGGACGCGCAGGCCCAGCGGCCATGGCTCACGGGCCCAGCTGCTCCGCGGCATGTGGGATCTTCCCAGACCGGGGCATGAACCTGTGTCCCCTGCATCGGCAGGCAGACTCTCAACCACTGCGCCACCAGGGAAGCCCAATACAAATGAATTTATTTACAGAACAGAAACAGACTCACAGACATAGAAAACAAACTTATGGTTACCAAAGGGGCAAGGGGCAAGGGATAAATTAGGGGTAGCAGATTAACAGATACACATTACTATTTATAAAACAGATAAACAACAAGGTCCTACTGTATAGCACAGGGAACTATATTCAATATCTTGTAAGGACCTATAATGGAAAACAATTTGATAAAAACACATGTATACATAACTGAATCACTTTGCTGTACACCTAAAATTAACACAGTGTTGCAAATCAACTAAACTTCAATAAAGAAAGAAGTTATCTTTCCTCCTCTGTACTCAGATTGTACATTATTTTGGGTTTCGGAAGGCAAAGTGTTTGTATCCATAGTTTATATTACATAACAGATGATATATTCACTGCAATTTGGAACTACATGTTATGTCCTTTGTATACTTCCGTGTACCAGGTCAGTGCCTTGCACATAGCAGGTACTCAGTAAATATCTAAAGATGGCGAACGAAGGAAAAGAAAGTCTATGTTGTTGTATATAGACTACAACAACAATAACACAAAGGTACCATCCATCACATATCTAAGATATAAAATTCAGCTTCAAGTTTACTTTTGTCAGATTGTCACACAATATTTTTCAATGTAAAAGTTAAAAAAGGGAAAGGTAATTTTCAAATCATTCCAAGAATTCCGTAGGTTTTCAATTCACTTTGAAAATCATTTTATATGGTAGTCTGTAGCACTGGGACACCCTATAGAGTAGAAAATTGCTGTGTCGAGTAGTCAATTAAGTGCATATAGCAGCTGTATTTAAAAGTTAGTCTGTTTTACAAAAGGAATTATTCAAATATATGAAAAAGCTTTTCCTTGTAGAAATCAGTAACTAAAAAAAGATTATTCTCAAAAACATCCTTCCTTTTGCTGCTCTAGGGGAAACAAAAAGACAACTTAAAATAAATAAAATGTCATCCAACTTCCCTTCCAACATACATAGCAGTTTAAAAAAATCTAAGAACAAACAGGTATCTAAGCAGAGCCAAATTCAACCAAATGCACACGGGAAGGCCTTCTAATAAACTTCTCAGAATGGCCTCCAAGTAAAAAGACTGACATTATCATACGATGTATCAAAAATTCTAGGGGCCAGTATAAGTGTCAACTGCAGAGTGTGACCACATAAGAAATGAGACAGAGAGAGAGAGAGGAAATATAGACACATACACACACACTTTTTAAGAGAGCCACTAAAAACTGCCAATTCAGTGGCATCTAATTGAGTGTAACTGCTGTTGTGGTATTAGTAACCGAACCACCAAGTAGTTCCTACAGCCCATTTGACTTCTTTCCTGGGATCCATCGGCCTGAAGGTTTTAAACTCCTTGAACAAAAAAGGGGGAAGGGCTTCCCCGGTGGCGCAGTGGTTGAGAGTCTGCCTGCCGATGCAGGGGACACGGCTTCGTGCCCCGGTCCGGGAAGATCCCACATGCCGCGGAGCGGCTGGGCCCGTGAGCCATGGCCGCTGAGCCTGCGCGTCCGGAGCCTGTGCTCCGCAACGGGAGAGGCCATAACAGTGAGAGGCCCGTGTACTGCAAAAAAAAAAAAAAAAAAAAAGGGGGGGGGGGGGGGGAATGATCAAGGCAGACATCTGAGCAAAAACATGCTGTTTATACAGAGCAGTGTGGTTTCTAGAGCTGATCCCTTACCTGATTAGGCACATCAAGTATTTGTATCCTTCTGTCTCCTCTTACGTAAACTCAAAGCTGTGCTGTGCCTTGCTGATTTGTTCTGATAAGCCCTCACTGCCAGCCTATAGAAGCAGTTTGCATGACCTTGGGCAATTCACATAGTATCCGTATCTGACCTGGTGTGCATTAACCAGGAACAGAAATTACAAATTTGAGTCTTCAAATATGAATATATGTGTTCTAAAATACAAGTTAAGTAATATTGGTAATTTAGACCAATCAATTAAAGAGGAGGAAACAGGTCTACATTATATGGAGTAATTTGTCATAGTTCCATGTATTCTATAATCTACAATATACCTAAAAATTAAGGCAGAAATGATTCTTACAAATCAAAACTGAAACTCAAGTAATTCCAAACCACTCTCTTAACCACGTTATTTCAGATTTTCTTTCACAGAATCATTCTTTCACAAAAGCAGATCTGTTGCCAACATAGTCAGGAAGATTCATTTGACGCATGAAAGGTAAGAAAAAAGACTTAGGTAACATTATAAATAATAATTACCACCACTGATAATATACAAATTGTATTATTTATTTAATGATAATAATGAGATAGTCAGAATTTTTAGTAAAAGGGAAAGCTTGACATTTTATACCAACATACTAATAGTACAGAAGAGAAAACCGTTTTTTGACAGTGTAGACTATATCTGAATACTGATTCCCTTTATATCCTATCCTATTTTGATTTTTTTTTTTATTTTAATATAGAAGCTACAGCTTTGGGAATTGAAAGTAAAGTAGCCTACGGTGAAATACAAGGATAATATATCACTTGCTCTGTGGTGCAAATAAAAGCATGAGATAATATGTGTGAAAGCACATTACCTCTCACATTATAGGTGTACAATAAAAGTTTGTTGAATGAATATGATACATCCATAAACCTTAAACGATAATTTGATTATAACCTTCACAACGTAGATGTCCAATAGCTCACAGGACAGCCTTTCAACAGAAATTATTTTACTGGCAGATGGATTTAAAGCAATAGAGATAGAGAGTCATTACTTCATGAATTCCCTCAGTTCTGGAAATGGAGTCATTGTTGATTTAGCACAGCTCAGACTATTTATTTATTCAATTTTTATTTTATTTTTTAAATTTTTTAACATCTTTATTAGAGTATAATTGCTTTACAATGGTGTGTCAGTTTCTGCTTTACAACAAAGTGAATCAGTTATACATATACATATGTCCCCATATCTCTTCCCTCTTGCGTCTCCCTCCCTCCCACCCTCCCTACCCCACCCCTCTAGGTGGTCACAAAGCACTGAGCTGATCTCCCTGTGCTATGCAGCTGCTTCCCACTAGCTATCTATTTTACGTTTGGTAGTGTATATATGTCCATGCCACTCTCTCACTTTGTCCCAGCTTACCCTTCCCCTCCCCCTATCCTCAAGTCCATTCTATAGTAGGTCTGCATCTTTATTCCCGTCTTGCCTCTAGGTTCTTATTTAAAAGGTCACCTCTTTATTTTTCCCCCCTGTAGCTAGCATTAGAATTAGAGAGAGTTTAATTGAGGAAATCACACTTTAAAAATAAGCCTATACAAATAAGATAATGGTGGAGAGTATTTCTTTGAGCTTTTAGTTTGTTGGATGTAATTTTACTAACAGTACATTTCAAATTATCTGATGTATAAGGCACTGGAGTGATATTATGTTGGACTTTAAGTTCCTAAAATTTAAAAAATTCTTCTCTTTAATCAACAGCTGAACATATTACATAGTGACTGTTTGGGGGTTTGGAAGGCCATTTTATTCCCCAAGCATCTCCCATGTATGAGGATTTGTCATCATCAAGCTTTGTCCTTCCCCACCTCCACTCCCTTACTCATCAAGTGGCCTTGCAGGGAGGCAGGTCTGCCCACCTGGGCTGTCCCTGGTGCCCCACACACCTTGTGTTCCCTAATAAAGCCTTCTTGGTTTTTGTCCAATGCCTGATTCACCTCCCATTGATAGGTCTGGCCTTAGCTGTCACTTCATGTCATTTCTCCACTGGTGTTCTTTACATCATAGCCAGGTCTTGTTGACAAGGTGGAGTAAAGCAAGCATGTAATTATCTGGGTAACTTAAGCTACCACCATGCTTTGTCTCTACTACCTGGACAATTCACTTGAGAGGAAGTCAATAGAGAAGAGATGATTAACTTACAATTATTCAGGCAATTTAAGTCAAAGCAATGTTTTTGCTTGAATTATCCAGATAATTGCTTTAAACCTATATTTTGCTTTGCTAATTGAAAGCTAACCTAGGGGAAAATGGCTTAAGGCAGCAAGTAGCCGAGAGATTCCAATTCAGACCTTCATCCCTAGAACTTTTATTGGCAGTTGATTTCATTATATTTTTATAAGGTGAATAAAACATCTAACTTCACATGCAAGGAGAAGGTAGGTAAAGTGCCTGTGTGACTACAGATAAAGATGAAGCTGCATGAGCTTCACAGACCATCATCAAAACACTGCTACCTACAGACACAGAGAACAAACATGGATACCAAGGGCGGAAGAGGGGTGGGATGAATTGGGAGATTGGGATTGACATATACACTACTATGTATAAAACAGATAACTAATGAGAACCTACTGTATAGCACAGGAAACTCTACTCAATGCTCTGTGGTGATCTAAATGGGAAGGAAATGCAAAAAAGAGGGGATATACGTATACGTATAGCTGATTCACTTCGCTGTACAGCAGAAACTAACACAACGTTGTAATGTAACTATACTCCATTAAAAATTAATAAAAAAAAAAGACACTGCCACTTAACCTGTAATTGCCCTTGGCTGAGAGCAAAAGAATGCTATGTATGATATTGTATCTTTTGCAGTCCTTAGTCTGTAATTAGACAGATTATGTCATGGTTCTATCGGGTTCAGAGAAAAGTGGTCTACCCAAATACTTCAAGAAAGAGGGGGTTTATTTATTTTCAAGATACACACAGTCTGGAGCTGAATTGTGAAGGTGTCCTCTTCTCTGTCTCCCTCTTAGGACCTCCCTGGCAGCTCACACAGGGAATCTTGGCACCTCTGAGCACACTTGCTCATTACCCTGCTCTGTCTTTTACCTGCAGAAGACCTAAAACGGCTGCTTAGGCTCCCCGTCTCCTAAGATTGTTCAGCTCAGCTAATTATTTCAATCTCACAGTTTCCTATTTCTAAACTCTCAAGGGATGAATATGATTGATTCTGCTCATTTTTGCAAGCCAGGTGGTGTGTGTGGGATGATCAGGAACCTGTTGACCACAGCTAAGCCAATAAGCTGGGGCAGGCCCTTAGGTTCACATGGCACAGAACCTTGCTCTAAATGCCCATCTGCAGTGGTATAGAGACTGGCTTCTCTTAGAAGTGTGTGTGCTGGGGGCAGGTAATGACTCACTTCTATAATACAGAGCCCTCCTGAGGAGCTGAAAGTGTGCCTCAAGAGTATTGTTGAAAAGTTGCAGAATTCAGTTAGTCTTTTTCTTCTTCAGGTGATGATCATAGGTAAAAATCACAAATGTCAAATACATATTGGCTCGAAGAAAAAAAACAGGGTTCTAGGGACTAATAAACGTTATATGCAAACATCTATGGAGTGTCCATTATATTCCAGGCACTGGTTCTTGGGACTCAGTAGTAAGACAGATGACATGCCTCATGCACTTAATTTATAGTGGAGGAGACACGCTACATGCAAATACACAATGTCTAAATAGGGTGAGGTCTGTAGTGATAATTGCAATGAAGAGAAATAAAGCTTAGTAAAAGGACAGAGAATGCTTAAGGGTAATATTTAAATGAGATGTCAGAGAAGACTTTTCTGAAGGAGTGACATTTGAGCAGAGATTGGAAGGAAGCCTGTGACCATCAGGGGCAAGGGTGTGCCAGACAGAAGGAAAAGCAAGCACGAAAATTCCCAGGTGAGTCATTCTTTTTGATTATATTCACTAGTTTGCGGTATTTTTTACATTCCAAATGTAAGTGATATCATACAGTGTTTGCCTTTCTCTGTCTGATGTTATTTCACTTAGCATAATGCCCTCCAAGTCCATCCATGTTGCTGCAACTGGCAAAATTTGATTACCAGTGGGGAGAGAGAAGTGGGGAGGGGAAACACAGGGGTAGGGGAGTAAGAGGTACAAACTATTAGGTATAAAATAAGCTACAAGGATATATTGTGCAACATGCGGAATACAGCCAACATTTTATAACAACTATAAATGGATTATAAGCTTTAAAAGTTGTGAATCACTATATTGTACACTTGTAACATATAATATTGTATAGCAACTATACTTCAATAAAAAACAAACAAACAAAAATAACTGCCAATCGGATTATAGACTGTCGTAGGGCAAAGGAGAAAGCACAGAGGCCATTTAAGAATCTGTTGCATTTTGTGGGTTTTACTAGCACAGATCTGTAGGAATTGTGAGAAATGGTGAATTCACGGTTTTAGGATATATTTTGATAGGAAAGCTGAGAGAATTTGCTGATGGTTTGGATTTGAGGTATGAGCAAAACAAAGGAGTTAAAGACAATCCAAGCATGTTAGCTTAAATGAAAGGTGTTGCTATTGGCTGAGATGGGGAAGACCCGGGGAGCCAAGGTTTTGGGTGCAGGGAAGCAACAGTTCATTCCCAGACCTGTTAATTTTGAGGCTTATATTAGTCATGCAAGCATGGGTGCTAAATAACTAGATGTCTAATTCTGGAGTTGAAGGGAGAGATTAGACTGGATAATATTTTTAATACAGATACATTAAGCTGATATTTTTGGGGGGGGACTGCACAGCATGCGGGATCTTAGTTCCTCGACCAGGGATCGAACCCACATCCCCTGCACTGGAAGCTCGGAGTCTTAACCACTGGACTGCCAGAAGTCCAAAAGATATCTTTAAAGTGAAGCAAAGATTGCTTCACTGAGAGAGTTGTGTCGAACAGAACTGCGTCTTTCTTAAATCCTGGATTATCTCACCTCTTTTTTCTTCTCTCTATATACAGAAAAATTTCCAACTTCATCACCCTCACAAATAAATACCCGCCCTGATTATGATACTTTAATTATTGCCTAATTCCTTGATCACATTATAATCATAGTTCCCTGCTCAGAATCACTCCTGCCATTTTTGATTTCACCAAGGCTACTTTTCTTATGTCATCTTCTCCATCAAATTATGAATCAAGGTCTCTCACTTTTTAAAAAATTATCTTACTACTCACTTTCCACATTAATTTCATGAGGCTCTTACTCATCCTTTATTCTGTACCCACATTCCACTGTGTTCCATTTGTTCTCTATTGATTTTATATTTAATTCAGCAAATATTTTTGAAGGATTATTGTGTGCTAAGAGTTGTGAACCTAGCTTTATAAATATCCGGATTCTTTTTTAATATTGCCCATTCCATGTTTGGAGCACTGTCTTGTAAATTGCAATGTTAACACTAGTAATAATAATAACCATCATCCATGACGTATAAATAGTGCTGTACTCTTCACAAAGAATGGTCACATATATTATCTCAATGAAGCCTGTCAATAAGATTGAGGGAGATATTATTGTTATCTCTACTTTATAGGCATTTATATTGAATATCTATTATGGCACCTGCTCTAGTTAAAAGGGAAGATGTGGAGAAGGGTAGAAAAATGACACCTCGTTTCATTGGCTTATAATCTGAAATAATATTTTCATTTAATTGGATAGAAAATGAGAACAGATCAAAGGTACAGTTGTTAAGCAATTAGAGGTTCAGTGGCCTGTTTCATATGAGCAAACACTGTTAACCATGAGGACAAGAAACTAGATTTCCTGCAGCTCCAAAAATATAGTTCTTTTAAGAGTGTGTTAAAAAAGTTGCCATTTTTTGTTGTTGTTATTTTTTAGCATAAAAAATGAGTGTGGGGGCTTCCCTGGTGGCGCAGTGGTTGAGAATCTGCCTGTCAATGCAGGGGACACGGGTTCGAGCCCCGGTCTGGGAGGATCCCACATGCCGCGGAGCAACTGGGCCCATGAGCCACAACTACTGGGCCTGCGCGTCTGGAGCCTCTGCTCCGCAACAAGAGAGGCTGCGACAGTGAGAGGCCTGCGCACCACAATGAAGAGTGGCCCCCGCTCGCCGCAACTAGAGAAAGCCCTCGCACAGAAACGAAGACCCAACACAGCCAAAAATAAATAAATAAAATTTTTAAAAATGAGTGTGAAATGCTGCTAGAAGGTGTATTATATCATTTTGAATTATTCTAGGCCAACATACACAAAGTCTTTTACTAAAGAGTAAAAACACTCCACTTATATTAGATAACTTGAGCTGTTGAGGAGTCAAGAGGAATAAAAAGAACTTACCCTATTTTTTTTTCTGTATTCATCACTCTCAAATGAAACAACAAAAGGCCACATAAAACTACAAACCACAGGAATTTCCTCTTTTTCTTTCTCTTCTTATCACTGTCATGAGAACTATCATTGTGTGGTTGCTTCCAACCAGGGTTTGGTCTACTTTGTCCACTCAAAACATTCCTTCCTCATTATCAAAAATTACATGGAGGGGGGATTCCCAGGTGGCACAGTGGTTAAGAATCCGCCTGCCAATGCAGGGGACATGGGTTCAAGCCCTGTCTGGGAAGATCCTACATGCAACGAAGCAACTAAGCCCGTGCGCCGCAACTACTGAGCCTCTGCTCTAGAGCCCGTGAGACGCAACTACTGAGCCTGCATGCCACAACTACTGAAGCCCACGCGCCTAGAGGCCATGCTCTGCAACAAGAGAAGCCACCGCAGTGAGAAGCCTGTGCACCGCAACGAAGAGTAGCCCCCGCCCAATGCAACTAGAGAAAGCCTGCTGCAGAACGAAGACCCAACACAGCCAAAAATAGATAAATTTAAAAAAAATTACATGAAGGAAGGAAGAAAGGAAGAAGCCCAGTGGATTCCTTCATCTTCTATATTAAGAAATTAATTTTAACGTACTTTAATGACTTGTGACCCGAAGTTGCTACTTTTGTTTAGAGTAAGTTTCCTTAGGCGAATATATTTTCTCCCTTGATTTTGACTAGCAAACAGGAAACAAGCTGTGTAACTTTAAATAAGTCACCTAATTCCTCAGTTCTTAATTGCCCTAGCTCTGAAGTGAGGAAGTTGAACTAAATGATCTCTGTTCTTACTTCTAATTTAACAATTCTGTGAGTCTGTGGCATGCATAATAAACTCAATATAATATTCTGCCTGTCCTGGAACTTGTGGTGTTCTTTTGCAAAGTTCTTGTTCTATCTTTTGCCTGTGAGCCACCTCGTGTAGTCTCATGGATTTAACTACCACAAGAATATTGCTTACTTCCACCTAAACACAGATCTACAGCCCAGCATTCCCCAAACTGTACTTGTGGGGCACGAGTGTTCCTTATGTTGGTGATAGCAATTCAACCGAAAAATAGTTCCATTGGAAATAATGTTTAGGATCCTGCTTTACTCGATCCCCTACTTGGAGGTAAACAGAGCACCCAAAGCATAGTAAGTGGGGGTGCAGAAACCTGCTTAAGTCAATGTTTTAAGACTTGTGTAGGGTACCAGCAGATGTCTTAATTTACCTATCTTCTCATGAACCCTGCAAATCCCCAGCCAGCACAGAACATGGAGCTCCTGGTGCTTGGGTCAGTCATCGAGCTGAGGGCCCTTGCATATTTGTTCATGTGAGTCATTGGAAGACTAAATGCTCACATTTTTATTTCTCAAACTGCAAATAATTTTTTTCATTTATATTTTCTGCAGTGAAAAATCATTACTATAGTTTAAACTATCTAATTGCTCAACAAAAGAAAAGAAAAAAAAGGAAACAACAGATTAGACAATTTTATTTGCTCACTGAACAAATGCAGTATTTATGACTTCTCCATTTTCAGTAGCAGTAAGAACAGATGCTTAGGATGGTTTGAAATGCTTACCTGAATGCTTACTGTGGAATGCAAAACAACTGATGGTTGGGATATAATATCTTCTGAAAACTAAACATTTCAGATGTGATATGAAATTTAGAAGACAGTGTTCCTGAAATCATTTCACAATGGCTTACTTCAGTACATATAAGGAAGTAAGTTGGATGATATTATTTTATCAAATCTGAGCATGCAAAATAAACTTCCTTATGACTGATCCCATATAGAATAATAAAATTTCCGATAAAATATTAGAATAAAGTTGGTGAACACTGCCATTTTTGTGTGCATGTACATGTTAGGGCTTATTTAGAACTTATTCTAAGCCTAGAGCTACATAAACTTCGTTGCTCACCTGTGAACTGTATTATTAAACAAGGTCATTCTTATCACCCCTCACAATTGCAGCTTACCTTAGTTAATTGTTAATAGCCCAGACCTGTGGCTTTCAGTAACCAAGTTATCAGGTCAGTGCTGTGCGGGACAGTAATTTGAAGTGAAACTAATTCCTTACTACCTTTGTCTAAGTATTAAACAAATAATATTTTGTGGGAGAAGGTCAAATGCATAAATTTAAGTGTCAAGAGAATATCTTATTCCTTATGAAAATAATACTAGTGGTCTCAGAAAACAGGATTGGATCTTCAAACATTACTTACAGTGGAAACTCTCCATTGCATTCTATGGTTAAAATTTTGGTTTTAACTCTAAGATACTATTTTAAAGAGGAAAGTTTGTTCTCTGTTACAGTTTCCTTACTTATTTAATCTTTCCAAAGAGTAAGTTTTCTAGAGGGAGAAAGATTTAGAAAAACAAGCAAGATGTCTATACCAGTTAATGAGCAAAAGTGTCTTTAATAAGACAAGTAAGTTGAACACTGTCAATCTTAACCCAACAAATCCCAAAGCAAGTTTAGCATTAAAAGTCAATTTGGAGAGACCTTCAAGATGGCAGAAGAGTAAGATGTGGAGATCACCTTCCTCCCCACAAATATATCAGAAATACATCTACATGTGGAACAACTCCTACAGAACACCTGCTGAACGCTGGCAGAAGACCTCAGACTTCCCAAAAGGCAAGAAACTCCCTACGTAACTGGGTAGGGCAAAAGAAAAAAGAATAAACAGAGACAAAAGAATAGGGACGGGACCTGCACCAGTGGGAGGGAGCTGTGAAGGAGGAAAGGTTTCCACACACTAGAAACCCCTTCGGGGGCGGAGACTGCAGGTGGCGGAGTGGGGGAGCTTCAGAGCCGCGGAGAAGAGCACAGCAACAGGGGTGCGGGGGGCAAAGCGGAGAGATTCCCGCACAGAGGATCAGTGCCGACCGGCACTCACCAGCCTGAGAGGCTTGTCTGCTCACCCGCCAGGACGGGCGGGGCTGGGAGCTGAGGTTCCGGCTTCGGAGGTCGGATCCCAGGGAGAGGACTGGGGTTGGTGGTGTGAACACAGCCTGAAGGGGTTAGTGTGCCACGGCTAGCCGGGAGGGAGTCCAGGAAAAGGTCTGGACCGGCCTAAGAGGCAAGAGACCATTGTTTCAGGGTGCACGAGGAGAGGGGATAAAGAGCGCCGGTTAAAGGAGCTCCAGAGACGGGCGCGAGCCGCGGCTATCAGCGCGGACCCCAGAGACAAGCATGAGACGCTGAGGCTGCTGCTGCCGCCACCAAGAAGCCTGTGTGCGAGCACAGGTCACTATCCACACCTCCCCTCCCGAGAGCCTGTGCAGCCCACCACTGCCAGGGTCCCATGATCCAGGGACAACTTCCCCGGGAGAACGCATGGCGCCTCAGGCTGGTGCAACATCCTGCTGGCCTCTGCCGCCGCAGGCTTGCCCCGCATCCATACCCCTCCCTCCCCCGGCCTGAATGAGCCAGAGCCCCCAAATAAGCTGCTCCTTTAACCCCGTCCTGTCTGAGCGAAGAACAGATGCCCTGAGGCGACCTACACGTAGAGGCGGATCCAAATCCAAAGCTGAACCCCAGGAGTTGTGCAAACAGTGAAGAGAAAGGGAAATCTCTCCCAGAAGCCTCAGGAGCAGCGGGTTAAATCTCCACCATCAACTTGATGTACCCTGCATCTGTGGAATACCTGAATAGACAACAAATATCCCAAAATTGAGGCGGTCGACTTTGGGAGAAACTATATATATATATTTTTTCCCTTTTTTTCTTTTTGTGAGAGTGTATATGTATGCTTCTGTGTGTGATTTTGTCTGTATAGCTTTGCTTTTAGCATTTGACCTAGGGTTCTGTCGGTCTGTTTTTTGTTTGTTTTTGTTTTAGTTTTAGTATAGTTCTTAGTGCTTGTTATCATTGGTGGATTTGTTTTTTGGTTTGGTTGCTCTCTTCTTCCTTTCTTTTTTAAATTACTTTTTAAGTTTTTTAAATCTTTAATAATTATTTTTATAACTTAATTTATTTTAATTTTGTCTTTATTTTTTTTCTCCCTTTTCTTCTGAGCTATGTGGCTGACAGGGTCTTGGTACTCTGGCTGGGTGTCAGGCCTGTGCCTCTGAGGTGGGAGAGCTGAGTTCAGGACGTTGGTCCACCAGAGACCTCCCAGATCCACGTAATAGCAAACTGCAAAAGCTCTCCCAGAGATCTCCATCTCAATGCCAAGACCATCTCCATGCAATGAGCAGCATCTACAGTGATGGACACCCTATGCCAAACAATCAGCAAGACAGGAGCACAACCCCACCCAGTAGCAGAGAGGCAGCCTAAAATCATAATAAGGTCACAGACACCCAAAAACACACCATCAGACGCGGTCCTGCACACCAGAAAGACAAGATCCAGCATCATACACCAGAACACAGGCACCAGTCCCCTCCCCCAGGAAGCCTACACAACCCATTGAACCAACCTTACCCACCGGGGGCAGACACCAAAAACAAAGGGAATTACGAACGTGCAGCCTGAGAAAAGGAGACCCCAAACACAAGAGTTAAGCAAAATGAGAAGACAGAGAAACACACAGCTGATGAAGAAGCAAGGTAAAAATCCACCAGACCAAACAGACGAAGAGGAAATAGGCAGTCTACCTGGAAAATAATTCAGAGTAATGATAGTAAAGGTGGTCTAAAAACTTGGAAATAGAATGGAGAAAATACAAGAAATGTTTAACAAGGACCTAGAAGAACTAAAGGGCAAACAAACAATAATGAACAACACAATAAATAAAATTAAAAATTCCCTAGAAGTAATCAATAGCAGAATAACTGAGGCAGAAAAACAGATAAGTGACCTGGAAGATAAAATAGTGCAAATAACTACTGCAAAGCAGAATAAAGAAAAAAGAATGAGAAGTATTGAGGACAGTCACAGAGACTTCTAGGACTACACCAAACGCACCAACATTTGAATTATAGGGGTCCCAGAAGAAGAACAGAACAAGGAAGGGACTGAGAATATATTTGAAGAGATTATAGTTGAAAACTTCCCCAATATGGGAAAGGAAATAGTTAATCAAGTCCAGCAAGTGCAGAAGGTCCCATACAAGATAAATCCAAGGAGAAACACGCCAAGACACATACTAATCAAACTATCAAAAATTAAATACAAAGAAAAAATATTAAAAGCAGCAAGGGAAAACAACAAATAACATACAAGGGAATCTCCATAAGGTTAACAGCTGATCTTTCAGCAGAAACTCTGCAAGCCAGAAGGGAGTGGCAGGACAGATTTAAAGTGATGAAAGGGAAAAACCTACAAACAACATTACTCTATCCAGCAAGGATCTCATTCAGATTCGACGGACAAATTAAAATATTTACAGACAAGCAAAAGCTAAGAGAATTCAGCACCACCGAACCAGCTTTACAACACATGCTAAAGGAACTTCTCTAGGCAGGAAACACAAGAGAAGGAAAAGACCTACAATAACAAACCCAAAACCATTAAGAAAATGGGAATAGGAACATACATATTGATAATTACCTTAAATGTAAATGTATTAAATGCTCCAACCAAAAGACACAGACTGGCTGAATGGATACAAAAACAAGACCCATATAAATGCTGTCTACAAGAGACCCACTTCAGACCTAGGGACACATACAGACTGAAAGTGAGGGGATGGAAAAAGATATTCCATGCAAATGGAAATCAAAAGAAAGCTGGAGTAGCAATTCTCATATCAGAAAAAATAGACTTTAAAATAAAGGCTATTACAAGAGACAAAGAAGGACACTACATGATGATCAAGGGATCAATCCAAGAAGAATATATAAGAATTGTAAATATTTATGCACCCAATATGAGCACCTCAATACATAAGGCAAATGCTAACAGCCATAAAAGGGAAATCAACAGTAACACAATCATAGTAGGGGGCTTTAACACCCCACTTTCACAAATGGACCGATCATCCAAAATGAAAATAAATAAGGAAACACAAGCTTTAAATGATACATTAAACAAGATGGACTTAATTGATATTTATAGGACATTCCATCCAAAAACAACAGAATACATTTTCTTCTCAAGTGCTCATGGAACATTCTCCAGGATAGATCATATCTTGGGTCACAAATCAAGGCTTGATAAATTTAACTAAACTGAAAGTGTATCATGTATCTTTTCTGACCTCAACACTGTGAGACTAGATATCAATTACAGGAAAAAAATCTGTAAAAAAATACAAACACATGGAGGCTAAACAATACACTACTTAGTGATACCAAGAGATCTCTGAAGAAATCAAAGTGGAAATCAAAAAATACCTAGCAACAAATGACAATGAAAACACGGCAACCGAAAAGCTATGGGATGCAGCAAAAGCAGTTCTAAGAGGGAAGTTCATAACAATACAACCCTACCTTAAGAAACAAGAAACATCTCAAATAAACAACCTAACCTTACACCTAAAGCAATTAGAGAAAGAAGACAAAAAAACCCAAAGTTAGCAGAAAGCAAGAAGTCATAAAGATTAGATCAGAAATAAATGAAAAAGAAATGAAGGAAACGATAGCAAAGATCAATAAAACTAAAAGCTGGTTCTTTGAGAAGATAAAAAAAATTGATAAACCATTACCCAGACTCATCAAGAAAAAAAGGGAGAAGACTCAAATCAATAGAATTAGATATGAAAAAGGAGAAATAACAACTGACACTGCAGAAATAAAAAGAATCATGAGAGATTACTACAAGCAACTCTATGCCAATAAAATGGACAACCTGGAAGAAATGGACAAATTCTTAGAAATGCACAATCTTCCGATACTGAACCAGGAAGAAATAGAAAATATGAACAGACCAATCACAAGCACTGAAATTGAAACTATGATGAAAAATCTTCCAACAAACAAAAGCCCAGGACCAGATGGCTTCACAGGCGAATTCTATCAAACATTTAGAGAAGAGCTAACACCTATCCTTCTCAAACTCTTCCAAATATAGCAGAGGGAGGAACACTCCCAAACTCATTCTTCGAGGCCACCATCACCCTTATACCAAAACCAGACAAAGATGCCACAAAGAAAGCAAACTACAGGCCAATATCACTGATGATCATGCGTGCCAAAATCCTCAAAAAATAGTAGCAAACAGAATCCAACAGCACATTAAAAAGATCATACACCATGATCAAGTGGGGTTTATCCCAGGAATGCAAGGATTCCTCAGTATACACAAATCAATCAGCGTGATGCACCATATTAACAAATTGAAGGAGAAAAACCATATGGTCATCACAATAGACGCAGAGAAATCTTACAACAAAATTCAACACCCATTTATGATAAAAAACCCTCCAGAAAGTAGGCATAGAGGGAACTTACCTCAACATAATAAAGGTCATATATGACAAACCCAGAGCCAACATCATGCTTCATGGTGAAAAACTGAAACCATTTCCACTAAGATCAGGAACAAGAGAAGGTTGATCACTCTCACCGCTATTATTCAACATAGATGTGGAAGTTTTAGCCACAGTAGTCACAGAAGAAAAAGAAATCCAAATAGGAAAAGAAAAAGTAAAGCTGTCACTGATTGCAGATGACATGATACTATACATAGAGAATCCTAAGGATGCTACCAGAAGACTACTAGAGCTAATCAATGAATTTGGTAAAGTAGCAGGATACAAAATTAATGCACAAATCTGTTGCATTCATATACAATAATGATGAATAATGTGAAAGAGAAATTAAGGAAACACTCCCATTTACCATTGCAACAAACAGAATAAATATATGTAGGAATAAACCTACCTAAGGAGACAAAAGACCTGTATGCAGAAAACTATAAGACACTGATGAAAGAAATTAAAGATGATACCAACAGATGGAGAGATAAACCATGTTCTTGGATTGGAAGAATCAACATTGTGAAAATGACTATACTACCCAAAGCAATCTACAGATTCAATGCAAACCCTATCAATATACCACTGGCATTTTTCACAGAACTAGAAGAAAAAAATCTCACAATTTGTATGGAAAGACAACAGACCCTGAATAGACAAAGCAATCTTTAGAAAGAAAAACAGAGCTGGAGGAATCAGGCTCCCTGAGTTCAGGCTATACTACAAAGCTACAGTCATCAAGATAGTATGGTACTGGCACAGAAACAGAAATATAGATCAATGGAATAGGATAGAAAGCCCAGAGATATATCCATGCACATATGGTCACCTTATCTTTGATAAAGGTGGCAAGAATATACAATGGAGAAAAGACAGCCTCTTCAATAAGTGGTGCTGGGAAAACAGGACAGGTACATGTAAAAGAATGAAATTAGAACACTCCCTAACACCATACACAAAAATAAACTCAAAATGGATTAAAGACCTTAGATGAAAACATAAGCAGAACACTCTATGATATAAATCACAGCAACATCCTTTTAGACCCACCTCCTAGAGAAATGGAATACAAAAAGAAAAACAAATGGGACCTAATGAAACTTCAAAGCTTTTGCACACCAAAGGAAACCATGAATAAGATGAAAAGACAACCCTCAGAATTAGAGAAATTATTTGCAAATGAAACAACTGACAAAGGATTAATCTCCAAAATTTACAAGCAGCTCATGCAGCTCAATATCAAAAAAACAAACAACCCAATCCAAAAATGGGCAGAAGACCTAAATAGACATTTCTCCAAAGACAACATACCGATTGCCAAGAAACACATGAAAGAATGCTCAACATCATTAATCGTTAGAGAAGGGCAAACCTATACTACAATGAGGTATCACCTCACACCAGTCAGAATGGCCATCATCAAAAAATCTACAAACAGTAAATGCTGGAGAGGGTCTGGAGAAAAGGGAACCCTCTGGCACTGTTGGTGGGAATGTAAATTGATACAGTCACTATGGAGAACAGTATGGAGGATCCTTAAAAAAACTAAAAATAGAACTACCATTCCACCCAGCAATCCCACTACTGGGCATATACCCTGAGAAAACCATAATTCATAAGGAGTCATGTACCACAATGTTCATTGCAGCTCTATTCACAATAGCCAGGACATGGAAGCAACCTAAGTGTCCATCGACAGATGAATGGATAAAGAAGATGCAGCACATATATACAATGGAATATTACTCAGCCATAAAAAGAAACGAAACTGAGTTATTTGTAGTCAGGTGGATGGACCTAGAGTCTGTCATACGGAATGAAGTAAGTCCGGTAGAGAAAAACAAATACCATAAGGTAACACATATATATGGAGTCTAAAAAAAAAAAAATGGTTATGAAGAACCTAGGCGCAGGAAAGGAATAAAGACGCAGATCTACTACAGAATGGACTTGAGGACACGAGGAGGGGGGAGGGTAAGCTGGGACGAAATGAGAGAGTGGCATGAACTTATATATGCTACCAATTGTAAAATAGGTAGCTAGTGGGAAGCAGCCGCATAGCACAGGGATATCAGCTCGGTGCTTTGTGACTACCTAGAAGGGTGGGATAGGGAGGGTGGGAGGGAGATGCAAGAGGGAAGAGATATGGGGATATATGTATATGTATAGCTGATTCACTTTGTTATAAAGCAGAAACTAACGCACCCTTGTAAAGCAATTATAGTCCAATAAGGATGTTAAAAAAAAGAAAAGTCAATTTGGCCAAAGGAATAAATTAACAACAAAAGGGAAAGAAGTCAAATATATTGTAGCTGTGAAGCAAAAACTCCATGACAGTTTTGTATTATAATTTTTCCCCTCCCCAAATATATGCCAAAAGAATGAATTTTGTTTAGGAAATATGCTAGGTTCTCACACATTTTAAAATGCTCTGAAGAATATGGTTTGTTTTTTCTTCCTGGTATAAAGTAATGATGGTACCAAGGTAGAATTTTCTGTGGGAAAATAAAATTGTGGGATTGTTTTTTTTAACGAAAAAAATAGTAGTTTTCACTAAATGGCCAGACATTTCTTTGGAGGTTAGAAAACACACTTCAGTAAAGTAAGAGTACGAATGTTTCAACAGGTAATGTATAAGAGGCTTCTGGCATTTCTAATTCACTCTCCTTAGATTTCCAGTATATTTTTCTATAGTCATAACCCACAGGCATAAGTGTCCATTCCACTGTGATCTATTCTCAAGGTAAGGGTTTCATTTCCTGCTCAGGAAGCATCTTGGTCTCAGTCAACCAGAGATGGTGTGAGTGGGATGCATAGGGAAAAGTCTGTTCCAGTGTCATAGTAAAGTAGACCTTTTCTGCTACAGTCTAAATTATGTACATTCCATCGGCATAAGAAGGGGCTCTGACATTTAGCTAATAAACCCAGATATTCAGATGCAACATTGCTCAGGCTGGAAAACAGCTGAATCTCTCAATTAAACTAAGCAAAACATTCAAGATAATGGAGGATGAGACACCTCAGGATGGATATTTGAGTCCATTCCCTTCATTTTACAGTTGAAAAACCTTGGGCCCTGCAAGTTCATGTGACACGGTGAAGGTCCCACAGCACATTTAAGTGTCAGCTGGCGTTTAATCAGGTTCAAATCCAACTACACTACTTTGGACGCTTCCTCTTTTGAGATAATCAATCAATAAGCGATTACTGAATTTTTACAGTGAATGAACACTGAACTCTGACTCAGGAAGTATACCTAAGAAATTAAAAGCAATGTAGGTATTTTTCAAAAATTCAACAAGAAATAATAGTTATGTCACAAAAAGTAAAGGAAAATTGAGGGCTTATCCTAAGAGCTCTAACATTATCGAAAGTTTGTCTATGTAATTCATGGAAAATTGGCACAGAGAGTGGAGTAAGAACAAATGAAGGAAGTGACAAATTATCATGGAAATTATTTACGTTTCTTCTGTACTTGCCTACTTTTTGGGTTATCTGTGAATAAGACTTTCTTAGAATCAACTTGTAAACTGAATCAGAAAAGATCAGTAGGAGTCATTACAAACCTCAACTCCACTTTGGCTTGGACCCCATCACTGTAACAATTTTATGGTGATCCCTATTGGCATTCAGGAGCTGCTCTAATACATTCTGAAAATTATCTTTTATTCATTATATTTAGGCTAGGCCTAGACGGATTCATCTTAATGTTACTGGCATTGGTGTACAAAGAATAAATATAAGATAGGCCCACAAACTGTTACCAGGATCCCCTTCTGGAAGACATCTTTAAGCTTTATGGGAAAATCTCTTGCAGCCAACTTCACCTGGCTTGCGAAGGCAGGGTGAGCACTTCCTTCTTTCCTCTCCCATTTGGAGGGTAAGACTGTGTGCCTTGTCTGAGAAAACCTGAGAAGTTCTCCCTTTCTCTCAATGTCTCAAATGTATTTAAAATTTCTGGGTTGGGATGAACCGAGTTTAACATAGTTCATTCTTTCTCCTCGAAGTAAGTTCTTTCTACAGCACATTCCACTATGAAGAGATCTCTTTAGATTATGGGAGTACTTAACACTTCTTTAGACTCATTTTGTGGCTCATTAAGAATTCCTGAACATCAGGAAAGGGTTAATTTATCATCCTATTGCATAGTCTGTTGATATTAATCCTACTAAGAGTGGTGGTTCTATAATTTCTAGAAAAGGAAGGCTTACTAGTTACAATCTAGTTTAAAATGAGAAGTGCTTGGGGCTTGGGTTGAGGTTGCTTGCACTCCTTAGCATACTGGTCTATTGGTTTATTTTGGAAGCTGATGGTAGTGGAGGTTGTGATAGAGATTAAGCAGAAAGTTAAAACATTCTTCCACTTTCCTTAAGCTCTTCCTCTGCATACCCCTTCCTCAACCCAAGCCACACCTCAGCTACTGGTATTGTAGCTGGCACCTATTAAGAAATGACTGTCTTTGGAATGATCACAAACCTGCTGGTTCTTGTTGAGATCAGTTCTGCTTTGGGACAGACACTAAAGTATGGTTGTGCTGACATTGCCAGGGCCAAATAGGCTGCCAAACCCCAGCATGTGGGCAGGGCTGCTCTTAGTATGTGGGAACTTGTGCAATATTTTTGTGTGGGGCTTTTGTATTTATAAGCAAAATTCAAGGAACCATGTGAGGTATAGTGACCCATAGATTTAGATTTAGACTTAGAATAATGAGTAGAGAAGAGGTACTTATTCTTTTTTGTTTATCGTCCAATCAATGCATGAGGATTCTCTGGGGTGTTCAGGCACTATCATTTGCTGTTCAGATCTAGGAAACTCTCTTCATGGACTTTATTATCAAACGCATACTTCTTGGATAATTTCATATGTCCACCACAATGAAAAGGTAGCAACAATGTTAATATTTAAAATGTTATTATTCAAATGATCTGCGTTTAAAACAATACAGATATTCTTGCTATTTCAGTTTCCTGATATCCTTTATTTAATGCTGATTACATTGATACTCATGACATCATATCATCCACTGAGCCATCCATGAATATTGCATTCTAATGACTATCAACATTTGTTACTGTGCTTCGTTAAGAATGATTGCAAATGCAAATCTTACTCAGAATATTCAGAATAACGTGAAAGATAATTCATTTTCTTGGTACATTAAATTGCCAATATTTATGGTGTAAACACAGGACAACATGCAACCATATCTCTTGAACTTTTTAGGTCACGATGACTATATTCCTAGAATGTGGTCTCCTACAATGGTGTCCCTGCCTTCTAGATACTAACACAAGTCGGGAGGATAGTTAAGGGGCCCATGAGCCAAGCAAGAAGAGTGATTCCCTCTGAATAAGCAATGTCCATCTCTCATCTGGTATGGCTTAATAATGACGAAGGAGAACAAAACATCACCATATTTATTGGAGGCAAAAGAGGACATTGATTGGCATGGCAGGTTTCTCTTGTGGATTTTAAGGGTCTCAAAATCCTTTAAAAGAAATAGGTACAGCCACCCCTGAGAACCGCTTCATGTGTGGTGAAGACTGTAGAGGAGGTGAGTTGGCTTCTCTTGGGGCTATTGACATGGGGAACATGGAGTAAGGGAATTCTGGTGCTACTTCACCACTCTCAGGTCTAGAGCAGAGGCAGTGATGGATGGGTGAGATGGATGGGTGAGAGCCAATGAACAGGCCTCAACACATGGCTCAAGCCCATGGATTAGTGGTGGTCCTTTGGTACCCATAGCTGTAAATGTCTTCTGTTTCCTCCATGAGTTAAAATCAGAGTGTCAGCATAATACTGGCATGTGAAAGAAATATTGTTCTAGCTAGGTGGATTGATCTGCTTACCAGAGATCTTCCTTCTAGAAGCAGGGACTGGGGATACAAGGTCTTGGGATAACCCTAAAGGCTTGAGTCCTTTCTCTCCTCCTTGCGGGCATCTCATTGGCCTCATGTGGAGTGGGCATAGGAGAGGGGGTTGATGGGATATGGTTAGAGAGTGCCCTAAAACAGAGAAATGGAGACTAGGACCAAGCAGTCCAGGCCTGGGACCTCTTGCCTGATGACACTGCAGGCCCACACAGCAGAGGGGTCTTAGGATATTTTCAGGAAGACACTCCAAAGTACAAATAATGACCCTGCCTAGCCAGATCTAAGAGTGGTACTGCCTATGAATGGCATGGATAAGGGTTGACTGATGCGTGCTATCTCATCAGTGAATATCACACAGCCGTTACCTGGAAAAATCGTCATTTAGGACTCAGATCATCTATTTTAACTCTAATAAAAGTGACTGTTAGCAATCTCTGCCTGTTTTTGCTTAGATGGAATCAGATGGTATCTCAGCTATCTTTGTACTGTGTGAAGCCCTCTCTGTATCAGACCCTGGGTGGAACTGACATTAGGGCTTTACCTGAAGGTGTCTAGACTAGGTTTGAGGTCTTTACATGTCTGTAATCCTCAGAGGCCCTTTCTCTCTTTGCCCTAATCTCCTATATATAAATGACCCAAATCTTTGGTTTTAATCTTTCTCTTACATGGAGTCTCTGAAGAGAGATGGCTAGGAGCCTGAATGTCTAGCCCCAATCAGCTGGCTGATTTCTCTCAAGTTTTTGAGTGAGTTGGGCAGAGGAGAAACTCTAGGATAAAATTAACCTTGTATTACTATCTGGAGCTCTGGCCTCCAGTGTTCATGAAGCCTACTTTATGGGGATGGAACAGACTATGTATGAGTCAGGAATTTCCACCACCAGGACTTGAGACAAACCTATGCTTTCTGCCTCATCTTTTCTTTCCTTGGCCCTCACCCTGGTTCCCATGTGGTTCTCTAAGGAGATGACTGTGGTTCATCACATCAAGCAAGAAGAGGTACTGTATCAGACCCAACAGGAGAATAAACAGAAGCAATCCAAAAGAACCAATCCAAAATAGGAAAGAAGGATTTCAAAAGTGATCGAGCTGAAAGAGATTGGTTCCCAAAGTGGTGATCCTAAAAGGAACATCCTAAAAGAAGATTTCCAACTAGGAGTAATTGCTTTTAGAACCCTTGTCATACCCCAACCCAACCCAAAATTATGTGCCTCAGAAAAAAAAAAGCACCAATGGTGTCTTTGGCATTGGTCCAAGCCAACAGCCAGTGTCCTGCTCAGAAAAGTGAAGATGTAAAGGAAGATGGAGAATCTTGATCACCCCCTAGAGCTGGGAGCATGCTTCTAACCCACAACAGCTTTTCCTTGCCAGGGGCAGGTAGACCGATTCAAGAGCCGTAATTCCTGGGCTACAGTGAAAATTCTTTGTTTTACCTTTTCTTAAGATAAAGTTACTTTTTTTGCTATACATCAACAGTTAACAAAGGGAAGAAAGTCACAGATTCCTCTGTTTTTCTCCCACATGGACTTTGAGCCTGCTGCTGTTCTTGGGAAAAACAAAACAAAACATGAAAATAAATCATGGAGGCTTTTTGGAACAGATTAGTTTATAGGAAAAAAATTAGGGCACCTGAAATATCAAAATAAAACTGTGACTCACAAACCAGAACTCTGATTAATAGTGTATTATCTAATTTATTATCAGGATCTGGCAAAAAACAAGAGTACATTATATGAAACAACATTTATGAGAGTCCCTTTTTTTAAAAAATGTACACCAGTATTTTAATTTTTCATACAAAATTTATTTTTTTGACTGAAAACAGGTCTCTGGTATGAAAAATGATAAATTAAGATATTGCCAAGGTATATGAACTTTGTATGATATATTCAACTGACGTAAATATTTCTCCAATTCTCTGAATAGTTTGACTGAAAAAGATACTTTCAGATATCTATTGAAAGTGATAAGGGTAATTAGAGCTCTGTACATTTCTACAATATTAAAAATTAAACCAGTTGCTCAGGTATTTGGATTTTGGCATTACATTGCCGATACAAAGTTATGTTGCTTGAAACAAAATTATATGTAAGAGAACCACATTCTTACGTATACTCAGGTTTGCTTTTCCTAAAACCATTTATATAAGGAAAAAATGCGGCTCCACAATGATTTAAGTAAATTATTTTAAATGCAAAAATCATACCTTTCAAGTTCAAATATAGAGACAGGTTATTTTGGTGAGTATATCCCTCCTTGGGAATTTATCAGAGGTTTTTGGAAGCAAATTTACTTCTTAAGGTTACCATTAGCACTCTCCCTTTCAGACAGTTTGTTGTAGAACTCAGTTTTCCAAACCACTAACAGCATCCTTCTGCTTCAAAAGCCATGAGTTCATTGCACTCTGTTTATGGGCCATTGTATATTCTTTGAACACCACCTTCTGAACACCTCACATAGGCACTGTGGATGGCATGAGGTTTCCTGCCCACAAGGAACTTAGGATCTTGGTCAGAAAACACATCTTGACATAAATATCCATGATGAAAGTGATGACCTATGAGAGCCTAAGGGCATTTAAAATGAAATTCTACAGAATTACAAAGCACTGAATTGAAGCATTTTGTGTAAACTCTTTTCTGGAGAAAAATTATGAAACATATTACCCAAAGAGAACAGAATGGACAAAAGAGTCAAATAAGTGAATAAGCTGTGCTTAGGAAATGACCAAAAACTCATTTTGTCTGATGCATGGAAGAAGATAGGGACCAAGTGGTGTCAGGAGTTTGCACCTGACGGTGAGGAAATCAGAGTCTAAGCTGTTGATGAGACATCCAGGAAGACCCAACTGCTGGCAGCTGGAAGTGTGGACCCAGAGAGTGGGGAAATGACTAGGCTGGGCCTGCAGATTCTGAAGTCATCTTCAAAGAGGAGATGCTTGGAGCTACAAGGAGGGCATGACTTCAGAGAGAAAGAAATCAAGAAGATAAAAGGTAGTGGAATGAACTCAGGACACTGCTGCTCAGGGGATGTAAGGAGGAATAAGAATGATTGGCAGGACAGAAAAGCAGGGTTACAGAGCCCCTATGAGAACATGTCAAGGAAAGGATAACCAATAGGGGTAAATGATGCAAAAGACTGATGAAGATGTAGACCAAAAAGGCCATGGGCTTTGGAGATTAAGAAGTTACTGATGAGGGCTTCCCTCGTGATGCAGTGGTTAAGAATCCATCTGCCAATGCAGGGGACACAGCTTCGAGCCCTGATCCAGGAAGATCCCACATGCCACGGAGCAACGAAGCCCATGTGCCACGACTACTGAGCCTGCACTCTAGAGCCCGCGAGTCACAACTTCTGAGCCTGTGCACCGCAATGAAGAGTAGCCCTCGCTTGCCGCAACTAGAGAAAAGCCCACACGCAGCAACAAAGACCCAACACAGCGATAAATAAATAAATAAGTTACTGATGATATTTGAGCTAACAATTCAGTTGACAGTCAGGCAGAAACACTCACTATGTATCCATTTTAAATGCAGCAGTTATTTCTGAAAGAGATAAGGCATTTTATAAAAAGTGCATAATTTACTACTGTAGAATAATTTACCAGTGCATAATCTAGGCATGGTGAAAAATCCTCTTCTTCATGTCTGTAATTAAGCACCCCCCAATAATCTGCACAACCAAAGTCAAGATACTGATACTGACAGTAAACTTCAACTCTTCAGGTTTTGTAACGAAACCAAATTCTAAATTACTAGGCTAAGCCATCCATCACTAGGCAGAGAGACATATTCCACAAAGATACATGTTCAATCAACTTCTTAAAACAACTGAAACTTTAAGTTCTTTCCAAGTTTCGTTATAAAAATTAAGTATGTTCCTAGAAAACAAATACACTGTACTCTAGATAAAAATAAAAACCTAACCAAGGATGAAGCCAAAGATCTAAATACAAGGAAAATTGAATAGTGTTTTGTGGTTTTTTTTAAGTCAGAAACCTAATGCAAACAAAGGTACACATTCTTGGAGACATCTTATCTGAGATAAGCATTCTTTAAAAGCCAATGTACAAGTTAAAAGCAGCTGGCTTTTCTGCTCATGTTGATTCCTTGTTCTTTACTGTAAATACACTAATTGTTCACCTATTTAACTAAGATCTGCTGGGCTGAAAGCACAATAAAGGTGTTTGCTGCTATTGATTTAGTTATGAGCTATGGATTCATACATAATTAAGACGCTGCTTGGACTTATGCAAAAATATATGTACATGTTATCTTTTTCCATAAGTGGTGGCTTTTCAAGATGAATTTTTCTAAAGTGAGGCACATCCTTGTGAGATTTATGACTTTCCGAGGAAGCAGTATGAATATACCTCCTTAAACAGCCATAGAATTTGGTAAAGAACTATTTAATTAAAGAGACACTGTTCTGATCTCAGTGTTGAAACACTCTAAAGTTAAAGGAAGCTTTATTGGAATTTAGTGGTGTGGGTCTTTTCAACCTTAAGTTTCTAACAGAAATAAGTTAAAATGTTCAGTTTGAAGAAAGCATTCTTTTCTAATCTAAAATAATTATTTCTTATATTTTTGAATGCTACAAACAAAAGTATTTATATAAAAGGTTTTTAGGTTTGGGAGGAGCTTCAAGATGGCGGAACAGTAAGATGTGGAGATCACCTTCCTCCCCACAGATACATCAGAAATACATCTACATGTGGAACAACTCCTACAGAACACCTACTGAACGCTGGCAGAAGACCTCAGACCTCCCAAAAGGCAAGAAACTCCCCACGTACCTGGGTAGGGCAAAAGAAAAAAGAAAAAACAGACAAAAGAATAGGGACGGGACCTGCACCAGTGGTAGGGAGCCGTGAAGGAGGCAAGGTTCCACACACTAGGAAGCCCCTTCGCGGGTGCAGACAGCGAGTGGCAGAGGGGGGAAGCTTCGGAGCCACAGAGGAGAGCACAGCAACAGGGGTGCAGAGGGCAAAGCGGAGAGATTCCCGCACGGAGGATCGGTGCCAACCGGCACTCACCAGCCCGAGAGGCTTGTCTGCTCACCCGTCGGAGCGGACGGGGGTTGGGAGCTAAGGCTCGGGCTTCGGTCGGAGCGCAGGGAGAGGACTGGACTTGGCGGTGTGAACACAGCCTGAAGGGGTTAGTGGGCCACGGCTAGCCGGGAGTCCAGGAAAAAGTCTGGAGCTGCTGAACAGGGAAGAGACTTTTTCTTGCCTCTTTGTTTCCTGGTGCGCGAGGAGTGGGGATTAAGAGCGCTGCTTAAAGGAGCTCCAGAGACGGGTGCAAGCCGCAGCTAAAAGCACGCACCACAGAGACGGGCATGAGACGCTAAGGCTGCTGCTGCCGCCACCAAGAAGCCTGTGTGCGAGCACAGGTCACTCTCCACACCTCCCCTCCCCGGAGCCTGTGCAGCCCGCCACTGCCAGGGTCCCGGGATCGAGGGACAGCTTCCCTGGGAGAATGCATGGCGCGTCTCAGGCTGGTGCAACGTCATGCCGGCCTCTGCCGCCGCAGGCCCGCCCCGCACTCCGTGCCCCTCCCCCCTCCCCCGGCCTGAGTGAGCCGGAGCCCCCGAATCAGCGGCTCCTTTAACCCCGTCCTGTCTGAGCGAAGAACAGATGCCCTCAGGCGACCTACACTCAGAGGCAGGTCCAAATCCAAAGCTGAACCCCGGGAGCTGTGCAAACAAAGAAGAGAAAGGGAAATCTCTCCCAGCAGCCTCTGGATCAGCGGATTAAATCTCCACAATCAACGTGATGTACCCTGCATCTGTGGAATACCTGAATAGACAACGAATCATCCCAAATTGAGGAGGTAGA